>NC_142506.1:45660681-45963712 GCF_057876585.1 Rhinolophus sinicus
TGTGTATTCTTAGAGTTGTGACAGAGGCCACATGAATGATTCTAGATTTACTTTTGGACTGTACAGTAAAGACATAGCAAGAATTTTAATGTAGTTATTTTTGTAAATGCTTCAAACCTCACGCAGTCTTCGCTGCCAATTGGTGCCTCTTTCCTAAAATATGCTTTTATTCAAAGAAACGTTTAACCCGCTGCCTGAGAACAAGGCCTGTGTGGCCTGCCCATGAGTCCTGTAAGCTCTCTTCCCGTGACATCCTGCTGGCCTGTGTCTGCTCAAAGTTGTCTGCAGAACCCAGAATTTTAAGGACAGCAGTAGCATCTTGCGTGCTCTAGCTGTTAGCGGTCGCAGCAGTCCTGTGATACACCCGGAACCTGGCATTCTACAGACGTGATCCTGTCGCACAACTTCAAATCACCAACACAGGCAAACGATTCAGACTGTAACCTGGCTCTGCGGTGTTACTTATTCAGGGAATAACTATAGATGCTTTGGAATTCTCTTAGGATAGGTGAAGCCATAACTTCTTGTTCTATTACAGTCTGTTTTGTTGGATTGGTCGTTAGACCAAAATGTCTGTGTTATTGGGTTGCAGTAATACATGGGGCTCGTGTCAGCTGACCACCAGGTACAGCATGTTTGCTAGCATTTGTGAAAGCACGAAAAGGGAGAGAACAATCCACATTCTAATCATAAACTTTTTATATAAATTTAAAACTCTTAAAGAACTAATACTATTAAGTAGTAAAACAAAAGAACATGACCTTGGAATAATAACTATGGTTAGTTTTTATTGACACTGGAAAAATTTGTGCAGTGGAACCATAGACTACTGTGCACATGATAGATGTTATGTAATTTGAAGGTGATTATATTCTGCAACTTAGTGTTTAAAAGACTTTTCACCCTCAAAATAAATTGCTAAACTTCCTGGAGCATTTTAATTTCTCTCATTGTGAGGAAGGGTTGCGTTTTGTTTTAAAATGTTGCCCTTTTTAAAAGACTTAATTGGGTAGGTCACTAGCTTAGCCCAATATTTGTTACAATATGACCATTATTACAGCTGTTAAATTACTGTGGCATGAACATTAAAATAGGGCCTAAAATGTGCAAATCACAGTGCCTCATACATTGTTTATCCTGGCTCTGCGGTGTTACTTATTCAGGGAATAACTATAGATGCTTTGGAATTCTCTTAGGATAGGTGAAGCCATAACTTCTTGTTCTATTACAGTCTGTTTTGTTTGACATAATTGGTTATTTGCTAATGGTGGTAGTGAGTTAATGATAATGTAAACAAGGTTTTAAAAATCAATATTGAATTTTATTTTCATTTGGTAGTCTACACAGTTAACAAAGAGCCAATATAAGACTACTTGGAACCAAGGTAGTGGAAATTATTGTTTAAAACAAATGTTTAAATTTGTCAAAGGAAGATATGGCTTTTGATAGATTTTCTTTCCTTTTTTCTCATCGGTCTTTTTCAGCTTTATCGTGTTGTTTGAGACAATGTTTATGTTGAAATAAGAGCTGATATGTGATGTGTACCTTTGCCCCTTTTCTAACAGAGAGCAAAAGATTGAAAGTTGAACAAAATTAGCAAGCTTTAAGCATCATTTATGTTAAAATACACTAGGCCCTGTCACTCCCGGAACAGAGTAAATAGAAAACAGTTTGCTAAATCTATCTCTATGCAACAACTAGAGAACAATGCAATGCAACTTCGGGTTACCATGAAAATGGCCAGTTTTATATGCATTATGAGAACAGGGAAAAATCATCGTGAGCTGGAACTCATGTATTCAACACATTTTGAGTGCCCACCCTGTACCAGTCACTTCTGGGCCCCAGGGACACAGTGGCAAACCAGGTGACAATATCCCCATCGACACAGGGCTTAGTCTGATAAGAAAGATAGATGGCAGTCATGCAGTGGCAAACATTAGCAAGTGCTATCAAGAAAATAAAGCCTGGTGAGGGGAAGACAGTGATGGGTGCAGGGTGATCAAGAGACATTGCTCTAAGGAAGTGACACAGAGACGTGGAGGAGGAGGAGGCACGAGTCAAGTAGAGGGAAGATGAAGCCTGGGGACAAGGCCAGAAGGCTGAGGCAGAGCGCGGAGAGGGCAGCAGACGTCAGTCAGTGCGTGGCCCTGGCAGGCGGTGACCCACCTGGGATCCCCTCTGAGTGCCGCCTCCAGGAGCCTGAGCATTTTGTGCAGAGGAGTGGTGTGACCTGATTTCTGTATCTACAAGGTCACTCTGGCTACTCTGAAGAATGGACAAAGACTTGGCCTGAGTGAAGGTTGTCAAGGTTGACCAGGCCAGAGCAGGCACTGGCTTGGCCGAGGGCCATAGAGGACGTGGTCTTCAGGAAGTTACCCGGAAGAATGAAGATAAAATACAGTACAATACGGGAATTGCTGAGGGTGGTATGAATGATTAGAATTTGTCTAAGTGTTTTGCTTATTCTGGCATAGTTTAGGATGGGATGACGATTGAGTGGTGTGATTTGTGGTTCCTTTTTTTCTTTTTTTTTTGTAAGAACACAGTCACTTACTGTGTTCTACCTCTTTAAAAGTAGAAAATGAACATTCTTTGAGAAGCTGAACCACAAATTTCAGTAGCTGCTTACTTTTGTACTTTTTATTTCAATGATTCAGCAACTTTTTATCCTGATATTTTGAGCCTTCTGGGAATAATTATTATCTATATTATCTACCACAGCATGTACAATCTGTAAATACACGCAGATTACTTATTATGAAATGCAATTTAGAGCTCTAACTAAAAGAAACTACAGAACGGACCTAATTGTTTTTTAGCTTTTCTCATTTATACAATGTAAATAAAGGAACTATTTGAGAAAATTATTACAAACGTAATCTCTAAGGTGCTTCAAAAGTTTATAAGAGTGCTTTGGAGGAGCTATTAATTATGCTATGATCGTTAAAAGACATGTGTCGTCTTCCTTCTCCAGACGTGTAGCTTCTTGTCATGGCCACTTCCTGTTCCCAGGGGCGCAGGGAGCTCAGCCCGGATCTCCCAGTGGTGACAAAGAGCTAATCTACTTCTGAAACAAAATCAGCTAAAGGACAGATTTTTAGAAGAACAGCAATCACAAAAGGTCCCCCATCCACCATTTTCATGCTTGCGTATTAAAAAATCAACAGGCCACTTGTCATTTTTTATAGTTGTGAGGGGGGCAGCTGTTTAATTCTGGATTGTGCAAACGTACTCTTCAGTGTACACATCTGGTCATTTTTGTAGTATTGTCAAGTATATCAGCACAGAAAAGGAAAGAGGAGAGGGGAAATCCACTTCATATATTTCAGAAGGCGGTCTGTAAGCCCTGCATTCTTACACACAGCCATGTGAGTGCTGAGTTTTTCTAGAATAATACAGTTACTGGAAGTCAGTCAGGCCTGGGTTTGAATATTGGTTTCATCATTTATGAGCTGTGTGACTGTAAGCGAGTTCTATAACCTCATTGAACCTGAATTTCTTGATTTCTGATACTGTCTACCGAATTTCTCTCTTGGAGATGGACAGAAGTCCTGTAGGAAAAAAATCTGTTTAATGTTTCTTTAACCATTCCAAGGCAGTTGGGTAAATACTGGCATGAAAGCAAAGGGCATTTCTGGGGAACAATGAGTAGCTGGGTGTGGCTGGGATGAAAGGTAGACAGGGGGTTAGTGGGAAGGAAACAGGCATTCAGCATGTGCCAAACGTGAGTGAGCACCTTGAATGCCGCGCTAAGTAAGATGTGTAGACTGTCTGAGGGCAAGAGTGAGCCATTGAAGGTTTCGAGGAGGAAAAGTGGTCGGATCTGCTGAAAGATAAACATCTACGAAGAAAAAACACAAGCTTGGGATCATTTGCTTTATGACTGCTATCCTAGGTGATCAGTGGGGCAGTAATAAAATACAAAATGCTTAGACATTGGTTTGACGTACGTTGTTTATCATTTATGACCGAGCCTGGTTTTTATGGTCACTGTTTACTTACTGAGTTAACTTAGGGCACTTTCTTCCTCTGGTCACCAGAGTTAGAAAATAATGACACTATGTTTGGCTGATGATTTTGACTCCAGATGTCAATGTGACTATCCTCAAACCCTCGGTAGCACTTGAGGGGCTCCCAAAAGGCGGGCACACCTCAGTGAAGGAATTTTCTGGGGCAGGAGGCGGAGTTGCCGGGGAGGCTGGGAGAACTGTGCCGATTTTGTTTCCAAGCCTGAAACGTAAATTTGTATAGTTGACATCTAGTCAGTGTGAATTTAGTTATTTCTTAAAATTCGTCTTCTTCAAATATCACTTCATGTTAAGTTCTTTGACTAAATTATACTAGTAACAGGAAAAACAGCTAACATTTACTTAATGCTTATTAGGTGCTGGGTACTGCCCAAACTTTATGCTTATTTATTCCTCACAGCAACCTTTTGAAATAGGTAATTTAATTATCCCCATTTTACAGATGAAGAAACTGAGTCAGGAATTAATAGACTTTATCAAGGTCATTGGGCTTATCAGAGAAATGAATCTAGGGCCTCTAATCCCAGAATCTGAGCTTTTATCTCTCCAAATATGGCCTAGATGAGTAGTCCTCAAATGTTTGTTATCAGGACCCTAAAAAACTTTGGTTTATGTGGGGTATAGCTATTGATGCTTACTATATTATAAATTTAAAATAAATTTAAAAATATTGAATATAAAAATAACAATAGACCCATTACATGTTAACATAGCATTTTTAAGGGGGAATAAACCTCTTAATTTCCAAGACAATTTCAGCAAGGAGAATGGCATTGCCTTATGCTTTTGAAGCTCACTTTAACACCAGACTTAAGGGAAGACGGATGGATGTTCATATATGCTTCTGTATGTAATCTGTTGCCACCTTAGGGACACCCAGGGGACCCTGACCACACCTTGGGTCCTAGGGGTCCCTGCCCACACCTTGGGTGTCGGGAGACCCTGACCACGCCTTAGATTCTGGGGGTCCCTGACCACGCCTTGGGTCCTAGGGGTCCCTGCCCACACCTTGGGTCTCGGGAGACCCTGACCATGCCTTGGGTCCTGGGGTCGCCGACCACACCTTGGGTCCTGGGGTCCCCGACCACGCCTTGGGTCCTGGGGGTCCCCAACCACACCTTGGGTCCTGGGGGCCCCCGACCACGCCTTGGGTCCTGGGGGTCCCTGACCATGCCTTGGGTCCTGGGGTCGCCGACCACACCTTGGGTCCTGGGGTCCCCGACCACGCCTTGGGTCCTGGGGGTCCCTGCCCACGCCTTCGATCCTGGGGGTCCCTGACCACGCCTTGGGACCCAGGGTACCTGCCCACGCCTTGAGAACCCCGAGACTAGATGATCATTTCTGTTGAGGAAGAATGGCCCACTACAGAGGATAGCACTCCATACCTACTGCTACGTCAGAAGTAAAATTCCTGTCTCATCTTTGGATGTTTGGATTCAGTTGACTTTGGTTCGGAATAAGTGATGAATTTTTTTCTAACATTTTATTTTGAAAATCTTGAACCATGCAGAGCTGAAGGAACTGTAAGGAAGCACCTATACACTCACCACCTGTATTAATATTTATTAAGTTGCTTTAACACAAATCTAATGCTATCCACCTATCAACCCATCTGAGCTTTTGAAGCACCACTGTGTGTGTGTGTGTGTGTGTGTGTGTGTGTGTGTGTGTGTGTATTAAAGCTTCTGGATGACTCACATGTAGAGCTCACATTAGAAAGTGCTGTTTAAAGGACCAGATTTGTGGGTTCCTTCTTATGGTTATCTGGGCTGACATAAATTCTTCCAGGGCCACAGACAAACTATATCCCAAATCCAGTATTAACTATCTAAAATGATGGTGGATGGTTGGTCACAGATGGCACCAGGTGAGAGTGTGGGTGGCTTATCCTAGGCTTGTGTCTCTGGGGAAAGGAGTATCTCTAAGAATTTGTCGCTGTAACATTGGGAGACAAATGTCTGAGGTTTGAACTCTGACCCCACTACTCACCAGCTGTGGGCTCGGGGGCCCCCACTTTCTGAATAGGGTGATGTGAGGATCAAGTGAGATATGTGGGCGCCTGGAGTTGGCACACTTTACCTGTAAATGTCTAGAGAATAAATATTTTTGCTTTTCGGGCAACAGGGTCTCTGTTGCAACTGTTATTATGCTCTGCTATTGTAGCCCAGAGCATCCAAAGACAGTATGTAAACAAATGAGTATGTCTGTGCTCCAATAAAACTTTATTTACAAAATAGGCATTGGCCTGGATTTGGCTTGTGGGATATAGTTTGCTGACTCCTGGTATATAGCAAAACATTTAGTAAAGTGTATGACACAATCTAAATGCAAGCTGGTGACTAAATGCTCATTTTTGTATGTTGTTTGGAAACACTTTGAGTGCTTTAACAATTTCCTGATTTTTTTGTGTGTGAACTCATTGATACCTAAAAGTTTTCTAGAACCCTTTATAACCTAAGGACGTTCTTATTGCTCATTCTGCAAAATATAGTGCCACAGAATCATATGTTTATTCATCTTGGTTAGGGTGAGGGTCTTTTCAGTTTAGTAACTTGCTTGCTCCAGGCCAGCCAGCAGTATGAGGAAGCAGTCCTGAGCTTTGTTCTCTGCAGGAGTGCTGCCGTCTGCATGCTTTGGCAGGTCTGCTGGTAACTTGTGTTGATAAGTTGAGGGTCAAGGAGGAGGCATGAAGTACTAAACTGCTACTGTAACTGTTTCACTCCCAGGGTCAATACTAGTACATTTTTAAAGCTTTTGGAAAAAGAGCAAATCAGACGCCATTTGGGGAAGTATGTTGATTGCATATAGGATGTTTCAGTTATTACTGGCTTAATATGATTTTTTAAGTACTTTATTTTGTTTTAAGTTTTCTGCAAATATTGAATCAAATAATATCAAATATATTACTTTCTCTTTACTAGTATATTAGCATAGACTGTTGTGGAAGAGTCCTCCCTCAGTTGGTTTTTTTACATACCTTAACTGCTAAAAAACTAAGGTGATGGAAATATAGAACTAGACTTTCACACACAATGAAATGTAAGAAGTTGTCTCATTAAAACTGAGTATTGAATGTGACTATGAAAAGGTTTGTACAGTGGCGTTTGTTTTTGGCATCAGAGCAATGTGAAGCTAGTTTAGCTGACCATGTCTATGTTTTCTTTACAGAAGTTTCCTTCTTATGTTTAGTAAGCTCACTTGTTCGTTCATACTACAGTTATTTATTGATCGGATACTATGTGCCAGGAACTCTCCTAAGCGCCTGGTATTCACGAGTGAGCACAGCAGAAACAATTCTTCTCTTCGTGGAATTTACATTCCAGTGGGTAACACAGACATTAAACAATAAATAATAAAATATGTAGTATGTTGGCGAATGCTAAGTGCTTAGCAGAAAAACTCAAGTTGGAAAGGAGGCTGAATATGTTGTGGTACGCACTTGAAGTCTTAGATCGTAGCGCTAAGGAGACGTGGATGACCAACAAAACCAAAAGAAGTGAGGAAGCGGGTCCCCCTGGCGAAGACACTCCTGTACCGGGAACAGAAATTGCAAACCCCCAAAGCAAGAGGCCGGTGTGACAGGAGAGCAGTGAAGGACATGAGGGAGAGGGGGCAGGTCATGCAGGGTCTTGTAGGTCCTGCCAGGCCACTGACTTCACGGTGACACTGGAGAGTTTTGAACTGCGCACTGGGATCTGACTGACACTTGAATGGGATCCCACTGACTGCAGTTCTGAGAATAAACTGGCGGGGGCCAGGGTGGAGATCGCATCTGGGAGTCATCAGAATATAGAGGGTATTTAAGCCCTGAGATTGGGTGCCATTATCTGGGGTTCAGTGAACGCTGATAGAAGAGACCAGAGGTCCAAGGATTGAGTCCTTGAGGGCTCCAGTAATTAGCGGTCAGGGAGATAAGGAGGAACCAGAAAAAGGAGCAGCTAGAAAAGGCAGGAAAACCCAGGAGGGGTGTGATGCTCTGGACGCCCCGGGGGAACCTGTTTGGGGAACAGTGATCCCTGTATCAAATGCTGCTCCCGGATCAGCATTCAGATAATGGTTCTGTTCTAAGCGTTCTTAAGACAGTCTTCATTTCCTCCTAGTGTTTCAGGAGGGCAGAGGGGGGTTGGTTTTCTACAACGAGCAGGTGACTTCGCATCAAAAACCTTCCAATAACTCATCTTCATACTCCTTTCCCTTACGGTACCTGTTTACTCGTTCTGTAACAAATATTCAGCGAGCGTGCAAAAACGCCAGTTGCTGTGCAGTAACAGTGAATAAACAAGATGAACGAGGTACACATTGTCTCCTTCAGTTGCTTATGACTTATCTGGGGAGTTGAGACTAACAAGTAAGGTGAGGCTGCATTTACGTGTAACGGGAGTGGCACAGCTGAGGTGCATTCCACACGCCGAGAATTTTTAGCTGAGGTTAAACAGGAAGGAAGGTGCTGGGGGGAGATGCTATTTATACATTCATAGGATATTGGAGCAAGAAGAGAGTGACAAAGGTGTCCATTTGTCTTATGGAAGAAGAAGCTGAGGTCCCAAAGGCTGATGGACTTGGGAGGGGTCTCAGTTCATGCCGATGGGAGCCCTGTGCTGGTGCCCTGGTGCCTTGTGGGAAGTGGGGTGCCCAGTGTGGTTTTCCCAGAGGGTGGGGTGGCAGGTGGTCCATACAGCAGGTGCAAGGAGGCCAGGCGACAGACTGATGCAGTGTTGTGTTCCTTAGAAGTGGCTTTTAGTACCCAGAATTATTAGAATGTAGGGCTCATTTTGGAGAGTTGTGCAAAGAGCTGAAAAGATCATTTAGAATGTGATTGAGAAGAGCCTTGAAAGTCAGGAGGGTCTGGATTTGATTCCATAGACAGGAGAGTGAGTGCGTGGTGTATGTATGAGGGGATAAATGGAGGGAAATGTGAGAAAATTCAGCACTATTTGGTAAACGTAGAAAGTTATTTATTCACTGTTAGTGGCTGATTGTGAATTTCAGAGTTGAAATTCACAGTCACCTTCTATCTTAGAGGGAGAGAAGGCTGTTTGTTAATACATGCTCTCACACTGTTGCTTTTCTCAACATGTTTTCTTGTGACTTTTTTTTTGGTGGTAATATATTCCTAGTTAAAGATTAATTGAAACAAACCCATTGGACTGAAATGGAATTTGGACGTAGCAATCCTCTAAATGTTGAGAAAATAGAATGGATACATTGTAATTGCTTTAAAAAAGATATATGTTGTATGCCATAATTCTGAAAATACTGAAGTGAAACTTCAAAGGAGCCGGGAAATGGGGTGCCCCACGGCTGAGTAAGTAGACTAACTCCAGGCTGTAAAGGCTGATTGTGAAGGATCTGGCTGACCGGGATCAACAACCTACACTGAAGTCGCACAAAAGGGGCTCAAGCACACGTCGCTAGGTTACTAACAGGAATTTGCCATTTCTGTGGCCAAAACAGTTGATTTGCCTGGTTGGCACATTGTACCTTCTGGTGGGTAGCTAGCTAGTGCCTGTCACCCTCCCCTGGGAGTGACAGGAAGCGGAAGTTGGCCTCCAACCTGTGTCCTTAGGCTGAAACCTGGCCAGCTGCCCCATTATGTTACCTGTCGGGACACTAGCTATTTTTGGTTTCGGTCACTTTGCCCAAAAGATAAGGAATTTCAGGAATTCTGCTGAACACCTCTGAAATAGACTCCAAAACAATGGGCCTTTCAGGGAACTCTACACGTTTGACATTCAGAGTGTTATTTTAACTTGTTTTCTGTTAGTTCAAAGCGTGGAGGTTCTTAGCTCCTGTGGAAACTTTGGACTTGGGGTGGGGGAGGTGTTCTGAGACCATCAGTACAAAGGCTGCTAACAGTACATTGTACCATGACCTTTATTTAGAAATGCAAGTAATTTTAAATATGTAGGTTTTAGTTCTCACTTCTAGTTATGTTTTCACTTATTTTGGAGCTGCCTTTCTTCAGCCTTTGCTTCTCAAGGGCTTCCAGGCCGGGCCTGGGGACGTGGAATTGTTTTAATGCCTGTTTTAATCCATAAGGTCCTCAAACCTTCCCATTTGGATATTCGTAAGAATGAGGGCATAATGTATATGAAAGTGTCCTGGAAAACAAAGATTTATAGAATTGAAAGCCATTTGATCATTAATTCGGGGTCTTTTTTGGTGGTGAGAATAATTACTTTAAAAGTGAAATTAGTAGTATTATAAGGGGAAAATGTAGTACAGCTGATATGTAGCTAATTATATGTATTTTTTTTTCTGCTGTGGTTCAAGCATATAGAGTTAGCTATTTACTTTTCTTGATAAATATGAGGAGTAAAGACTGAGAAATAAATATACCTTAAGCTGACATGGAAGGAAGGGTAAGTCAAAAATTAATCTCCGAAGCAAGATACAAAATGAAATGTCTGCTTGTTTTGCCCCTTTTCTATAACTGATAGCATAATTGGTAGCACAGAAGATGGGGGAGGTACCCTATTTACCCGAAAATAAGACCTAGCCAGACACTCAGCTCTAATGTGTCTTTTGGAGGAAAAATTTATATAAGACTCGGTCTTATTTTACTATAAGACAGGGTCTTATCTAACATAATATAAGACCGGGTCTTATATTAATTTTTGCTCCAAGAGACACATTAGAGCTGATTGTCTGGCTAGGTCTTATTTTCAGGGAAACACAGTAGTCATGCAGATGGCATCTAACACAAGGTCGGTATTTGTAACCATACTCATATGATCTTGGATAATATTTCTAAACTGTAAATGAGGTTATAATCCCCACTTCATAGAATGGTATGAGGATCAAATGAGAAATTAAATGCGTGGAAACAACTATAGAGGATCAGAAAGTGGTAGGTGATGTTCTTGTTAGAACTGGTGATAATTATCTAATTATCATTAATAAAAACTATTCCACTGAACATTTGATATACAAGGTACTGTGTGCGGTGATATTATTGGGGAACACAGGGGAAAGTTATAAAATATAGTTCCTGGGATTAAATAGTTTGTATGTAATTTAGGGCCATAAGTTTTAAGTGAAAAGATAACTGACAAAACAATATATGGATAATGAATGATTATGAAACAGTCGCTATTTTGTAGGATGCTCTAGAAAAGTTTCCAAAGAAAGCTGAACCTTGACTAGGAACAGTATAGATGGACAGAAGGAAGAAGAGGCCACTCCAAACAGAAGTGAGTCTCCCTGCCTCCGCCCCCGTCCTGCACTACATAGTATAGCATGGGGATTAAGAGTAGAAAAAATGGTAGAATTTGGCCTTGCTATTTATCTACCAGCTGTGTAACCATGGACATATAACCACCTTAAAACCTGACCCGTCATCTACGTAATGGATGTAAAAATAGAAGAGGGCATCCTTGCTCTCTAAATCTCACGGGTAGAAGATTGTTTGGGGAAAGAAATGTTACAACACAATAATATTTATTCAGTGTTGTGACTTATATAATAAGTCCCCACTCAGATATCTTTTCATGTTTAAACCTAGTATTGGTTCTCTCCAACTGCATTAACTCTTTGACTTTTACATCAGACATTTACAATGTTTGATGATACGATGGAAATACAACATGAATCCACAGCCAAGTGAAATTTCAAGCTTTGCAAAAGATATAGAATTTCCTGACATCCATGAAATTGATTTTGGCTAAAAACACTTTCAAACCCACTAATAAAGGAGTGTGTGTGTGTGTGTGTGTGTGTGTGTGTGAGAGAGAGAGAGAGAGAGAGAGAGAGAGAGAGAGAGAGAGAGAGAGAAATTTCCAAAAGATAAAGACAGCATTTGTGAAAAATTGATACAATCCGTCAACTGAGTGACATAGTTAGGGCCATGGGCTCTGGGGTCAAATGGCTTGAGCTTCACTGCTTCTCAGCTTTGTGATTTTGGACAGATGACTCAGCAACATCTCTATGTCTCAGTTTCCTTATCGATCAAGTCCAGATAATTAACAGTATGCCACCTGTAACATTGTGTGGTTATCTGATTAAAATCCCAAAGTGTATCTGACAAGTAGAATGGATTCAGTAAACATTAATTATCCCTGTAAATAGCATCTGGAAAAAATGGCCCTTTTTATGATCATGTTCCCAAAATCCAACATGATGAATGTCTTATGCTATTCTCAATTTTAAAGTGGTGAGACCAGAGGTAAATGTAGTGACCAGGAAAATGGAGAGGGCAGACCTGCGAGCATTCAGTTGGAGTAGAAGAGCAGAGCTACAAGTCGGGATGCAGGATTCTAAGGAGTAAGGAGGCAAGTTAGACAAAACAGTAAGTTTAAACCATTCCCTTTGTAGCAAATGGGACGAAGGAACTTGGATAGGTAGCTGCATTAGAACCTCATGGAAAACCCGGGAACATTTCTGCATGGTTATAGGCAGAGGAAAATCAACCAGGGGAGACAGGGACCCAAGGTGGGAAGGGCAGATGGGGAGTGATGGATGAGAAGGGCAGGTGGATATGCTGGTGGGGAGGATGGGGAGCACTTTTCTTTCAGGTACTGTTTCCCGAGAGCTCCCCGACCAGCGTGAGCTCTCCTGATAGTTGCCCCTGTGCAGCCTGCACTTGGTCAGGAGCCTGGGGCCTGGGAAGCCTCTGGATGTTTCTCCAGTTTTCACTTTTTGCCATATTTCAAGCTTCAGTAAAGCAATCATAGCTCCTAAAACATCTTCACAAGTCGAGGTACCAATGAGCATTTTGCAAATTTAATATAATGTTTGATAATAATTATTTATGATAACAAGTCATCTATTTGAGATATTCTCTAATATATTCAGTAGAAGAGACTGCATTTAGATGAGGACCTAACTTCTTGGGAAAATGAAATCTATTTTTTTTCCTATCAGGTAGACTTTCACAGACTTCTGATCCTGTGCTATCTCAGTAAATGTTCCCTGTTGCCAGAAATCATTTACTTTCACATAAAGAAAACACTCATGAAGAATGCTAAGCTCTATTGCATGTGGTGTGTGTTTTTTTTTAAAGAAAATCTTGTATAACTTTAGGCACTCCTGACCCACTAAAGGTTATGATACAAGTAATGTCAGGAAGATAAAATGGTAAAGTACAAGTTCATGCTCATGTACTCTGCCAACTGCAGTGAAGACTGTTTTTGTAAATGCAAAGGAAAAATGATGAGTGAAAAATCCTAAGAATATGAAAATATGCCCCCTTTGATTTTTCTTTAGTTTTGCTGCTTGAGAAGATAGAACATGATGACATCTGCAACAAAACGCTGAAGATCACAGACTTTGGATTAGCGAGAGAATGGCACAGGACCACCAAAATGAGTGCAGCGGGCACCTACGCCTGGATGGCCCCGGAAGTCATCAAGTCTTCCTTGTTTTCTAAGGGAAGTGACATCTGGAGGTAAGCACCATGCTTTTTGCTTTTGCAAACGTCTGCAGAAACTGGTTGCTAAGCTTCCTTTTCAGAGTCCCAAAGTATCTAGTAATTCTGAGCATAAAGGGTAATGGAGGCCTTTTTTGAAGGTTTTATCGTTTTGATCAAGACAGTATCATCACAGTGGAACAGGTAATTTCAGGTCATTGTTATGACTTCCATTTGTTAGCAGCATCTTCTTGTTAAATCTGAGATTTGATCAAAACGGGTTATAACTGGAGTTAACAGTAATGCCAAGATTTTGTCAGTAACTAAAAGGGAATTTTCACTTTAAACAAAGGTTTGATTCCTCATGATTCACAGATAGAATAGCATGGAAGGAGTTTGAGAAAAAAATTGAGATCAGCGCCTTCATTTATAGATTGCGTCCTCTAAAGATTAAAGCTTCCAGTTGAGAATGGAAAGCTGGACCCCAATGGGATCCCAGGTCACTGGATTTTCCATTCAGCTCTGCACCATCAGGGCACGAAGATGCCATCAACAGCAGAAGCACAAAGGAAGATCTCCGGTTAACAGTACCTGTGCACCAGGAGCTTATTTACCATTATGTAATGCTCACAGAGCCTGTGTAGAATTTTCTGGATTATGAAATTATTCCAAAATTAACTGCTGTGTATTAAAATTCCAGCTTTTTTTCTGTTGTTTTTTAACAGCTGAATGAGATATAATTCACATATCACACAATTCACCTATTTAAACTGTACAATACAATAACTTTTAGCATATTATACACCACAATCAATTTTAGAACATTTTCATAACCCCAAAAAAGAAACCACACCCCTTAGCCATCACCCCAACACTGCATTCCTTCCAGGCAATGTGCATTTGGTATCTTTAGATTTGTTTATTCTGGACATTTCATATAAATGGAATCCTACAATGTGTGGTCCTTTGTGACTGGCTTCTTCCAGTTAGCACGGTGTCCCCAAGGTTCATCCATGTTGCAGTATGTGACAGAATTCCCTTCCTTTCTAAGGTTGAATAGGATTCCATCATGTAGATTGACCACATTTTGTTTATCACTTCATCAGTTGATGGGCATGAGAGTTGTTTCCACTTTTTGGCTGTTGCTGCTCCGAACATTCGAGAGCAGGTTTTTGTGAGGACGTGTTTTCAGTTGTCTCGGGCATATCCTGAGGACTTTGATTGCTGGGCCATATGCTAATTCTGTGGTTCATCATTTGGGAGCTGCCACACTAGTCTCCCAAGCAGCTGCTCTGTTCTCATTCCCAGCAGCAGCGTATGAGGGCTCCAATTTCCCCATATCCTCGCCAACACTTGTTGTTCCATGACAGTTTTACTCTAGCCTTCCTAGTAGTTGTGAAGTGGTATCTGGTTGTGGTTAAAATTCCAGGGTTTTTTTACAATAAGAGAAAACTATGGCTAATGGGAAATGTCAGTTGCTAAGAATCCATATCTGATAAATGACAGAACTGCTATTTGAGTCCAGATCTATCTGATTTCCAAAGTCATGATCAATAAAAATTTCCTCTTAAACCATTGGAAGCACTGGAAGTTACTTTCTCCAAATCACACATTAGGTCAGTGGCAGAATCTGTTAGTATAAGTTCCAAAAAATTCCTTTAAATTTAAAGCTCATCCTCTGCATTTAATATGTAATTTAATTGTTCTACTTATGACTTTTAAGAAATTTATCAACTGTATTAGGGGTTCTATAGTGCCTTAGGGCCATTGCGAAAAACACAAGTGCCTGAGCCCTTAATGAATTAGACCATCTGCTGATAGAGCCAGAGCATGTGTGTCTTTATAAAACATTAAGTTGTTTCCTTGATTTACTTACAGTAATTTTCTGACCATATGCTACCAAAATACTTAAGTGAAACAGGTGATTCTCCTAAGAAGTTATGTTTCAAGACTCTAAAAGCAAATAAAATACATCAAAATCAATTTTACATTTAAAACATTACCTCAGACTCTAACCATTTCATTTTGTGTGTTTCCTTTACAAAGTATGTAATTACGAGCAGTGGGATCACTGTACAATCTATATAAATGCTTTATAGCAACTTTATCTACTTTAAATATAGGAGACAGTTAAGAAGTAAGAAAAAAAAATTTCTAAAACCAGCCATAAAATGGGTCTTCAACTCTATGCATTCATTGGAGAGGTCATCTCTCAAAATTTGTTTATTTCTCATTCTCAGTTTTATAAGCTGAATTATCTGATTTTCAGTTAAAGCAGCTTATTAGAAGAAGAGAGAGGGACGCTAAGCTGGTAATAAAAACAGGCAACTAGAAACAAAATAGGTAGCAGGAAGATAAAAAGCATGAAATGCTATGAAAAGGACTAGGGACTGCTAACTTCTAGAGCCATCTACCTGTGGAGCTAAACATCCCCACCCAGCTGCAGGACGTGTTACTATAGCAAAGAATTCTAGAGTACTGGCATGTCAGGATGGGGAAGGGCACGGAAGGCCACCTCTGAATTGCACATACCTTTGCTTTAGCATCTCTTTTTCTAATATTCCCGTAAGTGCTGCTGACCATCTTGTGTCCCTACTGACCATCGTCCCCCACTTCCTTCCTCCATACCAGATGTTATACTGCAAGGTAACTGAGACGGCTGTTATCACTGAATTTTACAGTATCTCCTGTGATTAGCCCACACTTGCAGAGTAAGTATCCAAGGCCCTGAGAGGTTAAATTTCCCCAGGTTGTAAAACTAGTAAGTAGCAGACTCGGGCCCCAAGCCTGAGATCGACCCATGCTCTGACTGCCGCAGCCTGTCAGGCCGCGTGAGTGCTCAGGACGGGGCTTCATTTATACTGTACCCTCCCCGGTTTCAGAGAACAGAAAAATACGCATTATACTGTAGAAATATAGTTCCATTTTTCACATTGGATTTAACCAGGGTAAACCCTCTCCTCTGAAAAAGTGACCTATCCTGAAGTACTCATTCTCTGAAACTTTCAAGAAGTAAAGTTATATGGTCGTTACTGTTTGTTTTCGTTTTGTTGTTTGCTAATGACAATAGCAAGGAAGTTTCTTTAAATTTAGATGGTTTTCAGTTATTCTAAGATTTTTTTTGGTCCCCTGTTCTGAGGTGACTTTTGTTGATTGACCTATGAACAATAATACAGATACTTTTCAACAGATAACCTTTGAAAAATATTGGCTACAACTTCCTTGCTAATAGTTATAGCTTTGTATAATTTTCTACTATATATTTATTTTTTAAGAAATAAAGGAACAAACAAAACAGAAATAGAGTCATAGATACAGAGACAAACCGATGGTCTCCAGATGGGAGGGAGGTTGGGGGACAGGGTGAAAAGGTGAACGGATTAAGAAATACAAATTGGAGTTATAAAAACAGCCATGAGGATGTGAAGTGCAGCAAAGAGAATATAGTCAATAATATTGTAATAACTATGTAGATGTCAGATGGGTACTAGACTGATGAAGTGATCACTTTGTAAGTTAACATAAGTGTCTAATTATAATGTTGTATACCTAAAACTAATGTAATATTGTATGTCAACTATAACTGAAAAAAAAGTTTAGTACCTAGATTGCAAAAAATTTTTTTTTCAAATTTAAATAAAAATATAAAAGAGTTCTTTGAGATGATTGAACAGATATCACTATTATTTTATAGATAAGTTAACTCAAGACCAACTTTAAGGTCCCTATGAGTGGAGACATAGCTAGTAGGTAGTAATACTCCCAAAGCTCAAACTCAAGTCTGTTGCTTCTCGATCCAATTGTCTTTCAATGATACCTGTTATCCCAGTTCAGAGCAGGAGCCCCAGACTCAGGGGACCCGGGGCTCAAACACCTCTGCTTAGGGCCAGCAGAACATGAGTTGGAGGGTCCCTGAGACCCTGCAATTGGCACATTCTTTGGTTTCTACGTTCTTTTTCTGAATGCGTTCATTATTAAGTTTGGAGTTCAAGAGGCACTAATGGAGAGTCTTCAATGAAAAGTCATCATATCCAGGTATACTTGAACCTGGAGTCCAGAGAATTCCCAGCTCTGTGCAGACCAGGTCTTCTTCACAGAAGGCTTTTTCCATTGTATTTGTGATGGGTGAATCCCCATGTCTCTCAAGATTAGAAGATAATCCAAAATTCAAGCATTTTTTTCTTTAACTTAAACCTAATGAAGTTTTAAAACATTAGAAAAGTAAATAAGAGGTTGGAGTTCCGGGCAAGATGGCAGAGTAGATAAATGCTGTGCTTGCCTCCTCCCATGACCACATTAAAATTATAACTGAATAATAACACAATAAACCTGGAGAATCATCTGAAGGTTGGCTGAACAGAAGTTCTATAACTAAGGATATAAAGCAGCAGCCACATGGGAACTAATAGGAGGGCTGGAGATGGTAAATGGGCAGGCCCCACCCCCATGTGTGGTGGTTGAGGATGGGGAGGGATATCTCGGCAGTGGAGGTCCCCCCTGAGGAGCAAGGGACCCCAGCCCCACAGCAGTCTCCCCAGGCCAAGGTTCCAGTATTGGGAGGAGGTCCCCCACAACATCTAGCTTTGAAAATCAGTGAGTATTCTGACTGCTGAGGTGAGATAAGAGGGTGGTTGGAGACCCACACATCCTCTTAAAGGATCTGTGCACACAGACTCACTCACTTGGAGGCACTCACCCTAAGCTCCAGGGAAGGGACAGTGACTCAGGAGGCACCGGAGACATACAGGGAGAGACTAAGTTGTGTGGCTGCAGGGCAAGGGCTAGAGGGACAGCCACCATTTCTTCCATGTAGCCTACAGGCAAGCACCATCTTTCCTATGTTGAGCCCTCCACCCATGTGGCCAAATCTGAAACTGCACTGGCCTGGTAAACTCTGCTTGTGCCACACAGATGACTCCCTAGGGCCCTGCCCCACCCAACTCGAGAATCACTGGAGGTGCTTTTGATGGCCGGGCAGGCACCCCCACCCCATGCACCACAGGAAGCTCTTTAAGCCGCAAACACCAGGCCTTGGCTCATGCATCACTGGAGGTACTTTCGGTAATGGGTAACTAGCCCCAACCCATGCTGCAGTCTTTCATGGACAACTCTCAGTGGTCTGTGGTTGTTGGTGGTGGGCCTTACTGTGCTCTGAGACTTTTTCAAGGGGCCCAGGCTCAGCACTGGTATCAAACCTGAATCGTATGGCAGCCAGCCTTGGTTCGCAGCATGGCCTCTCCCACACACTCTAGGTCCAGCACAGGCAGTGAGAAACTGTAGATAGCTTTGTAACTCCTACCACATAGCCCCGAGATAATCACAGGCAGAGGCTGATCTTGGCCTGCACGGGGACCCCTCCAAAGAAGCTCCAAAACCAACACACCCAAAGTCTGGCTTTAGACCACAGCAGAGCACTACCAGATTAGCCCCACAAGCAGCACACCCAAAGGGTGGTCACAACAGGCACACGAGCTCACTGGAGTGAATCCCACTTTGTGGGGTCAGCTGCAACACAACATCTCATATGCTGCGGGTGTGGCCAATCTTCACAGTCAGTCTGCCGGAGAGTCACTCCCACCCACCGACCTGCCAACAGCAATCAAGGCTCAACTACAACAAGAGGGCACACACAACCCACACAAGGGACACTCCTGGAGCACATGGTACAGGTGATCAGGGAGATAGTGTCACTGAGCTATACAAGACACCTACTACATAAAGCCACCTGGCTAAGACTGAGAGACATTGGAGATCTGATACACAGAAACAAACCAGATAGGCAGCCAAAATGAGGAAACAAATGTGTCCCAAATGAAATGAGAAAAGTCCAGAAAAAGAACTAAATGAAATGGAAATAAGCAAACTACCAGATACAGAGTTCAAAACACTGGTTAATAAGGATACTCAAGGAACTTAGTGAGAACTTCAACAAAGAGATAATAACCATAAAAAAGGACATAGAAACTGTAAAAAAGAACGAATCAGAAATAAAGAATAAAATAAATGCAGACTGTACTAGAAGGGATCAATAGCAGATTAGATGAAGCAGAGGATCACTTCAGTGATTTGGAAGACAAGGAAGTAGAAAACACCCAATCAGAACAAGAAAAAGAAAAGACAATTTGAAAAATGAGGATAGTTTAAGGGACCTCTGGGACAACATCAAGCGTAACAACATGAGCATCATAGGGGTACCAGAAGGAGAAAAGAGACTGAAAACCTATTTGGAGAAACAATGACTGAAAGCTTATCTTATCTGGCAGAGAAAATAGATATACAAGTCCAGGAAGTGCAGAGTCCAATAAGAGGAATCCAAAGAGGCCCACACTAAGACACATCCTAATTAAAATGTTAAAGGTTAAAGACAAAGAGAGAATCCTAAAAGCAGCAAATGAAAGACAGCTAGTTATTTACAAGGGAACTCCTATAAGATTATTAGCTGATTTCTCAACAGAAACTTTTCAGGCCAGAAGGGACTGATAGGAAATAGGCAAAGTGATGAAAAGCAAAGACCTACAAGCAAGATTACTCTACCCAGCAAACCTATCATTTAGAATTGAAGGACAGATAAAGAGCTTCCCAGACAAGAAAAAGCTACAGGAGTTCATCACCACCAAACCAGTATTACAAGGAATGTTAGAGGGACTTCTTTAAGAAGAATAAGAAGAAAGAAAAGATCAAAATATGAATAATAAAATAGCCATAACTATGTATCTATAAGTAATCACTTAAAATGTAAATGGATTAAATGCTCTAATCAAAAGACATAGGATAGGGTGGTTGAATGGATAAGAAAGCAAGACCCTTACATATGGTGTCTACAAGAGACCCACTTCAGGTCAAAAGACACACACAGACTGAAAGTAAAGGGATGGAAAAAGGTATTGCATGCAAATGGAAATGAAATAAAAGCTGAGGTAGCAATACTTATACCAGACAAAGTAGACTTCAAAACAAAGACTATAATAAAAGACAAAGAAGGACATAAGTAATGATCAATCCAACAAGAGGTCATCACCCTTGTAAATATTTATGCACCCAACATAGGAGCACCTAAATATATGTCAATCAAGCAAACATTGATTGACATAAAGGTAGAGATCGACAGGAATACAATCATAGTAGGGGACTTTAACACCCCATTGACACCAATGGACAAATCTTCTAGACAGAAAATCAACAATGAAACAGCAGCGTAAATAACACATTAGACGAGATGGATTTAATTTATATTGTTAGACCCTTTCACCCCATGGCAGCAGAACATATATCCTTTTCAAGTGCACAAAGAACATTTTACAAGATAGGCCATATGTTAGGCCACAAAACAAGTCTCAATAAATTTAAGAAGCTTGAAATCATATCAAGCAACTTTTCCAACCACCATGATATGTAACTAGAAATCAATTACAAGAAAAAAACCTGAAAACACAAAACACATGTAGCTAAATAACGTGCTACTGAACAATGGACGGGTTAACAATGACAAAGAAAGAATCAAAAGACACCTTGAAACAAATGAAAACGAAACTACTACTACCCCAAGTCTATGGGCATAGCAAAAGCAGTCCTAAGAAGGAAATTTGCAGTCCAGACCTACCTCAAGAAATAAGAAAAATCTCAATGCAACAATCTAACCTTACACTTAAAGGAACTAGAAAAAGAATAGCAAACAAAGCTAAAAGTGAGTAGAAGGAAGGAAATAATAAATGAAATAGAGTCTAAAAAAAATATAAAAGATCAATGAAACCAAGAGCTGGTTCATTGAAAAGATAAACAAAATTAATAAACCTTCAAGCAGACTCATCAAGAAGAAAAGAGAGAGGACCCAAATAAATACAATCAGGAATGAAAGAGGAGATATGACAGCTGACACCACAGAAATACAAAGGATTATAAGAAAATATTACAAGCAATTATATGCCAAACAAATTGGACAATATGGAAGAAATTGATAAATTCCTAGAAACATACAATCTTCCAAGACTGAATCAAGAAGAAAGGAAATCTGAAACGGTTGATTACTACTTATGAAATCAAATCAGTAATCAAAAACCTCCCAACAAAGTACTGGACTGGATGGCTTCACAGGTGAATTTTACAAAACATTTAAAGAAGAATTAACACCTACTCTTCTCAAACTATTCTAAAAAATTCAAGAAGAGGGAAAGCTCCCAATTCATTCTATGAGGTCACCATTACCCTGATTCCAAAACTGGACAAAGACATTACAAAAAAAAAAAGAAAATTATAGGCCGATATCCTTGATGAACTTAGATGCAAAAATCCTCAACAAAATATCAGCAAATCAAATTCATCAATACATTAAAAAGATCATACTCCACAATCAAGTGAGATTTATTCCTGGGATGCAAAGTTGGTTCAGTATCTGCAAATCAATTAACGTGATACACCACATAAAATGAAAGATAAAAGTCATATGACCATATCAATAGATGCAGAAAAGTTGTTTGACAAAACTCATCCATTTATGATAAAAACTCTCAGCAAAGTGGGGATAGAGGAAACATATCTCAACATAATAAATGCCATATATGACAAATCCATAGCTAACATCATACTCAATGGGGAACAGCTAAACGCGTTTTCCTTAAGATCAGGAACAACACAGGATGTCTTACTTCACTGCTTTTATTCAACATAGTGTTGAAAGTCCTTCCTACAGCAATCAAAAAAGAAAAAGAAATAAAAGGCATCCAAATTGGAAAGGAAAAAGTAAAACTGTCCTTATTTGCAGAAGACATGATACTATATGTAGAGAATCCCAAAGATTCCACCAAAACACCATTAGAACTAATAAATAAATTCAGTAAAGTAGCAGGATACAAAATTATTATTCAGAAATCAATTATATCTTTATACACCAATAATGATCTATCAGAAAGAGAAATTAAGAAAATAATCCCATTTACAGTTGTATAAAAAAAAACAACCTAAGAATAAATTGTATCCATGACACAAATAAGTGGAAGCATACACCATGCTCAGGGACAGGAAGAATTACCGTCATTAAAATCTCTGTACTGCCCAAAGCAATCTATAGATTCAATGCAATCCCTATCAAAATACCAATGTGATTTTTCACAAAACTAGAACAAGTAATCCTAAGAAAGAAGAACAAAATGGTAGGTATCACACTACCTGATATCAAACTATACTACAAGGCCACAGTAATCAAAACAGCATGGTACTGTCATAAAAACAGATACATAGATCAATGGAACGGAATAGAGAGCCCAGAAATAAACCCACATCTATGTGGTCAATTAATCTATGACAAAGGAGGCAAGAACCTACAGTGGGATAAAGACAGTCTTCAATAAATGGTGGGAAAACTGGACAGATACATGCAAAAAAATGAAACTGAACCAACATCTTACTCCATATACAATAATAAACTCAAAATGGATTAAAGACTTAAATGTAAGACCCAAAACCATAAAAGTCCTAGAAGAAAACATAGGCAGTAAACCCTCTGACACTGCTCGTAGTAATATTTTTTTCCGAAATGTCTCCTCGGGCAAGGGAAACAAAAGAAAAAGTAAACAAATGGAACTATAAACTAAAAAGTTTTTGCGCAGCAAGGGAAACCATCAACAAAAGGAAAAGACAACCTACGGAATAGAAGGTATTTGTCAATGATATATCTGATAAGGGGTTAATATCCAAAATTTATAGAAAACGTATACAACTCAACACCAAAAAAACAAACAATCCAATTAAAAAATGGGCAGAGAACTTGAATAGACATTTCTCCAAAGAGGACATACAGATGGCCAATAGACATATGAAAAGATGATCAATGTCACTAATTATTAGAGAAATGCAAATTTAAACCACAATGAGATATCACCTCACACCTGTCAGAATGGCCATCATCAATAATTCAATAAGTGCTGGCGAGGATGTGGAGAAAAAGGAGCCCTCATGCACTGATGATGGGATTGCAAATTGGTGCAGCCACTATGTAAAACAGTATGGTGCTTCTTCAAAAAATTAAAACTAGACCTACCTTTGACCCAGCAATCCACTTCTGGGTATTTATCCAAAGAAATCCAAAACACTAATTCAAAAAGATATATGCACCTCCATGGTCACTGCAGTGCTTATTACTAATAGCCAAGATATAGAAGCAACCTAGGTGCCTATTAATAGACAAATGGATAAAGAAGATGTATATATGTGCATATGTGCATATGCGCGTGCATGTGTATATACACACACATACCAGGGGTGCCAAAAAAATGTACACAAGTGGACACTTTGGTCAGCATTGCTCAAGCAGTTGTTCACCGTAATCAGAAGTGTCTGGATGCTGATGGGAACCACTTTGAGCCCTCTTGTATTTGCAGAAGCCAAATGTGACTTGTATTCATCTTTTGTTACCGGTATATATTGGGTATTACAATTTTAATACAGTTTTCCTTTATTAATATGTATATACATTTTTTGCACGATACAATCACACACAGAGGATGCCAAAAAATGTATGAATATACACATTTTAAGAAAGGAAAAAACTGTATTAATATATACCGATAACAAAAGATGAATACAAGTCACGTTTTACTTTTGCAATTACAAGAGGTGCTCAAAGTGGCTACTATCAGTGTCCAGACAATTCTGATTATGGCCAACTACTGCTTGAGTAACGTTGACCAAAGTGTTAACATCTTGGCACCCTCCACATACATATAATGGAATATTACTAAGCAATAAAAAAGAATGAAAACTTAACCATTTGCAACAACATGGATGGACCTGGAGGGTATTATGCTAAGTGAAATAAGTCAGACAGAGACACATACCGTATGATGTCACTTATATGTGGAACCTAAGAAACAAAATAAATGAACAAACAGATTACAAACCGACTCATAGATACAGGGAACAAACTGATGGCTGCCAGATGGGAAAGGGGTTGGGGGGCAGGGTGAAAAGGTGGAAGGATTAAGAAATTCAAATTGGCAATTACAAAATGGTCACAGGGATATAAAGTAAAGTATAGGGAATATAGTCAATAATATTGTAATAACTATGTATAGTGCCAGGTGGGTACCAGACAGATCTGGGGGGATCACTTCATAAATTATACAAATGCCTAACCACTATGCTATACACCTGAAACTAATATAAAATAATATGAAATGAACTGTAATTGAAAAATAGGACAAGCAAATATGACTGTAGGACTGTAATACTTATGTTAATAGAAATAAAAAAGAAAGTAAATATGATTATTCCTTATATGGTTATGTGTTTCCATTTAAAGACAAGTGAGTCATCTGAGTGACTGTTTTTTTGTGTATTAAAGTGTACTTTATGTTTTGAAGAAGATAAAGGGAAACGAAGTTACTGACTGGTGTTGTAGAAGAGAATAAATATATGTAATGTACACGCTTATTTCTGGGCTCCTCTATGCTACCTTCAAGTTTGTGGTAAGGGTGTGAAGTGAAATTTGGTCCTTCAGCTTCATTTTAAATTTTCATTTACAAGGCTTTGTACTGTGTATTTTCTCGGTTTTTGGAACTGCTTTTGCCTTGAAGACCCGAGCAGCAGAAAACCTACATCACATCTGCTGACACTCTGAGATCATAGCGACTACCGTTGTTCTTAGCTTTTCATGCCCATTTCACTTAAGCCTCTCCCTTACAAAAAGATGTCACATGCTACCAGCCGGCACAGGGAGGCCCACGTTGATTCCTTTTGTCCATTACCATTAAGCAGTATGATGAAAATATTAATAACATGTCTCCTGGGCGGCGGAGGCGGGCGGGGGAGGGGGAGGGTGCAGCGGGCCCGGGGAGGGAAGAAGAGGGAGGAGGAGGAGGGAGTACGCGGCGGGGGAGACGCCGCCGCCGCCGCCCGCGCGGCGGAGCCCGGAGGAGCCGCCGCCGCCACCGCGGCTGAGCGAGCGCCGTCGGGGCTGGCGGGCGGGAAGCGGCGGGTCGGAGCTGTGGGGGGAGCAGGGAGATCGCGCCCACCACTTTCCCTTCCCCCCTCGATGGGAGCGGGGGCGTCCCGGCCGCCGCAGCCGCCTGAGGAGGGAGATCCGCACCGGGCCGTCACTTCAGAGTTGGGGCTGAGCAGTCCTCGGGGGAGAGCGCGCCAAGATTGCTGCAGCCGCTGGCCGAGTTAAGCCTATCTACAGTAATGGCTGCGGCCTTACCCAGGACCCTGGGGGAGTTGCAGCTGTACCGAATACTACAAAAAGCCAACCTGCTTTCTTATTTTGATGCCTTTATTCAGCAAGGTGGTGATGATGTCCAGCAACTCTGTGAAGCTGGGGAAGAGGAATTCTTGGAAATCATGGCCCTGGTGGGCATGGCTAGCAAGCCCCTTCATGTTAGAAGGCTACAGAAGGCTTTGAGAGACTGGGTTACAAACCCTGGCCTTTTCAATCAGCCCTTGACTTCCCTCCCTGTTAGTAGCATACCCATCTATAAATTGCCAGAGGGATCACCAACATGGCTGGGAATCTCCTGCAGTAGTTATGAAAGGAGTAGCAACGCCCGGGAACCTCATGTCAAAGTCCCCAAGTGTGCGGCCATCACCTGTGTGCAGAGCTTGGGACAGGGGAAATCGGATGTGGTGGGGAGCTTAGCGCTGCAGGGGATTGGTGAGTCCAGACTCTGGCAAGGCCACCATGGCACTGAGAGCGAGCAGAGCCTCTCCCCAGCAGACCTTGGCTCCCCAGCTTCCCCAAAGGAAAGCAGCGAGGCACTGGATGCTGCCGCTGCCCTCTCTGTAGCAGAGTGTGTAGAGCGAATGGCCCCCACGCTGCCAAAAAGTGACTTGAACGAAGTGAAAGAGCTGCTGAAAACCAACAAGAAGTTGGCCAAAATGATCGGTCACATCTTTGAGATGAGTGATGAGGACCCATACAAAGAGGAAGAAATTCGAAAGTATAGTGCGATATATGGCAGGTTTGACTCAAAGAGAAAGGATGGGAAACAGCTCACGCTTCATGAGCTTACTGTTAATGAAGCGGCTGCTCAGCTCTGTGTGAAGGATAATGCCCTGCTGACAAGAAGAGATGAACTTTTTGCCCTGGCTAGGCAGATTTCTCGAGAAGTCACCTATAAATATACTTACAGAACCACCAAGTCAAAATGTGGAGAAAGAGATGAATTATCTCCAAAGAGAATTAAAGTGGAGGATGGGTTTCCAGATTTCCAGGACTCCGTGCAAACACTCTTCTAGCAGGCTAAAGCTAAGAGTGAAGAAATTGCTGCTCTCAGTTCTCAGCCTGAAAAGGTGATGGCAAAGCAGATGGAGTTCCTTTGCACCCAGGCCGGCTATGAGAGGCTGCAGCATGCCGAAAGGAGACTGTCTGCAGGACTTTACAGGCAAAGCTCAGAAGAGCACAGCCCTAATGGCTTGACTTCTGATAACTCTGATGGACAAGGAGAAAGACCTTTGAATCTCCGAATACCTAATTTACAGAACAGACAACCCCATCATTTTGTGGTGGATGGGGAGCTGAGTAGACTTTACTCTAGTGAATCAAAGTCCCACTCATCAGAGAGCCTTGGAATTTTAAAAGACTACCCTCACTCAGCTTTTACTTTAGAAAAGAAAGTCATCAAAACAGAGCCCGAAGATTCAAGATAGCTGTGATTCTCACTGTTTTCTGGAAATGGCATCAGTTTTAAGGATAATGCTCCATCATAGAAATAAGCCTTAATAACCAGTGTTGCCTCATTCAGCTCAAAGAGATTTCATAGCCAAAGCATAACGACTAATAATACAGTAGTCTCTGGAAACCTTCCTAGACAAAACAATAGACACAAAAGAAAAAAATTGAGAGAACGTTGTAACAGAAATATTGATCCATTCACATTCCTGTGTAAGTCATTTTATGTGGAAAGGCTTACAAATTAATATTGTGAGCATTCATTATTTAAGAATATACAATGTATTTGTGTAATTTATAGAAGTAAAATCTAGATGTTGAGACCTGTTTGGTCCAACATATGTGGATACAATTTATTTTACTTGAAATTTCATTGTCTACTTTAAGTGTATTTAGCGTAAATATTATATGTCACAGTTTAGATTTTTTGCAGTTATAAAAAAAAGAAAGTTTAAGTGATGTAGTTCTGGCAAGGTTGCAATGACTTTGGAAAAATGGAAAGCAAATACACTCAATTTAAGCCAAGGAAAATATTGTGGATTTAGTATTTGATGAAACTGATTTTGTTTAATAAGAAATGTGTTGTTTCTGGTAGTAAAATATCATTTTCACTGGCTTAATCAGGCCCATGTACACAATTAATAAATACTGGAGTAAAGTTAAAAAGATGAGAAACAGTAAAAAATCTTTCTTACCTAGTTGACCCAGATTGCATGATATGATAGCTATTTAGGATATAACAAAAATAGGAAGCTATTACTTTGATAGAGAACTTGAAACAAGTGGACTGATAGGTAAAAGCCTTGACTTAAACATTGCTATTTCAGAATGTATTACATAGATTAAGACACAGTAAGTTAACCCTAAATGTGATAAGGATGGTGACTGTTAACAAAGACTGTAATATATAATAGAGTAAATACTATTTTATGTCCAAAAATTCTTCTCTATGTACTGGAGTCAGAGAAACTAAATGGCTCTCCCTGGGGAATGTCGACTCATCCAAACCTTCACAAGTGTGGACAATCACTGTATCCACATTTGCAGGCAGGTTTTTATGGAGGTTTAGTTGACACCTATATTCATTATTTATTTTATAATTTCATTTTTGTATACCTTTTAGATTTGTGAATGCAGTTTTTTCTTAAATTCATTTTCACTTGAAAGTATGTTTTAATTCCCCCTATTTAATTAATGGGCTGTGTGCATATATTTATGGGGGTGTGTTTAAATGTTAATAATGTACTTGTGTACTTATGAAAATTTCACATTGGAATCTATAGTAAAACAAATACTACTTCTACCAATTTATATTTTTTCTGTTGGTTTAAGAGAGAAGGTATTTGACAGCTTTACCTACTTCCTCCAGATTCACCTAAACCCAGATATTGCCGAGAAGATGTATTGACTTGGATATGTGTTTTATTTTGTTTTCAGTTCTGCTCTAGGTCATAACTGTGTAAAAAATATTAAGTCATGATCTGTTATACTAAAATTCATCAGCCAAATGTTAGATGAAATGTCTGTACTGTAGTCTCTGATCACTGTCACGTATATAATTGCTTTTTCATTTTGATTTATAGACTAGCTTTACAGTAGAAACACCAGTAAACAACTTTTATACTATTAAAAGGCTTTTTTCCCTTCCAAAAAAAAAAAAATAACATGTCTCCTAAAATACGAAGGGAGAAGCAGAAAGATACACACTTTCTAAAACCTTTGAAGAGAATCCACGTGATTCCATCTCAGTCCTGTGGTATGTAGTGTGAGATTTCTGTGGGGCTAGAATCTTTACATCCTAACAATCCTCCAGTGGTTTTATCTCAGTGTGGGGAAATGAGATAGAAGGACAAACATCGAAACAACCACTTTACTCTCAAAGTGTAGCCTGATGCGGACCCTGCTGAATTCAACCATGTACCGCTCCTAAGCTTTCCTGTTCATGAAGTCGTTTAAATTCCTCTGGCGAATGCACAGCTGATTTCTGCGAAGGAATGTGTTTGAGAGGGGAACTGGAGGAGCCCACATCTCTCCTTGGGATGAGGGCCACTCAGGGGCTCTGTTGGAAGAGAAGAGTCTTCCTGGGAGCAGGAGGACGGTACTGATACATTTATCCCACCAAGTGTGTCGTAAGGAAAAGACAGCGTCTCACCCTTTTCACTTTATGAAAACTTGGCTTTCTAGCTATGGAGTCCTGCTGTGGGAGCTGCTCACGGGAGAGGTCCCCTATCGTGGCATTGACGGTCTCGCTGTGGCTTATGGGGTAGCCGTCAACAAGCTCACGCTGCCCATCCCATCCACCTGTCCCGAGCCGTTCGCCAAGCTCATGAAAGGTATCTGTGCACCAGTCTCTGTGTGTATCTGTCGGGGCACAGGGACTTGCTCATCGGAACATCTCTATTCTTTTAACCCAAAGAGTAATTTCTGTCATTCTCATTTTCAAATGCTTTTAAGTACTTACATAAGACTTAGAAACCTTGTCTTTGATCTAAGATGTCAGGTCTAAGTAACTTAAAAACAGTCCAGTTTTATCAGTGACTCATTTATGTACAAAATTCAACTGACTGGTAGTAAAGTTTTCACCAAGTACACGAGCAGAGTTCAAAGACAATACTGAATTGACTCCCCATCTGCTATTTTTTAATCCTACCTAAGGATCAAAAATGTTTTACAGTCTTAACTGGCATGGTTTGCCATGACCTTATCTATTTAATCCTTATCTCTTAAAAATTAACTAGCTCTTTTTATAAACAGCAAGTTAGCTTACTTAATTATTAGACTATTTCTCAGAACCCCTCCCTTGATTATAATATTTTAGAGACTTTGGTTTTCTTGAATTATGGAACTCTATCTCAGTAAATCATCTGGCCGTCTGAGGCCCCCAAACAGAGTTCCTGGTAAGGCAAGGAAAATGTACCGATGTCATAAAATAGAGACAACAAGAGGCCTATCTGATAGTAATTATTATGCATGCTGCTGACATGTACACTGTGTAAAATACAATAGTCAAAATCATTATCAGGAGATTTTTAAAATATGCAGCAGACAGTATCAGCATGGGCCGATAAGCTGAACGATGCTGAGAAATGGAATTAATGTGATTCTTGTTTATTTTAGAATGCTGGCAACAAGACCCACATATTCGTCCATCATTTGCCTTAATTCTTGAACAACTGACTGCTATTGAAGGGGCAGTTATGACTGAAATGCCTCAGGAATCTTTTCATTCCATGCAAGATGACTGGAAGCTGGAAATCCAACAGATGTTTGATGAGCTCAGAACAAAGGAAAAGGTGAGCGAGATATATGTGAATTGCCTAATATACCCACAGTTAGGAAGGCGGTGGAAAACATGAGTCAATAACCACTGTTAGCATTATTCTAAACTATTTTCAGACATCAGTATTTATTGATTCTTGCCTCTGGTTAAGACAAAACAAAACAGAACTGTACTCGAAATGTGTAATTGGAAAACAAAGAACCTTTTATTTGGGCTCATTTGGAAATGTTAAAAAAAAGAGGAGAAAATAGTGTAATGAACCATTTGTATGCATTAAACATGTTTCAGTAATTGTCAATGTTTTGTCATTTTGATCATCTCTTTTGCCCATTATCATCTTTTTTTTTTTTTTTTTTTAAACTGGGGTATTTTAAATTAAATCCTAGACTCATGTCACTTTACCCTTCAGTGTTTCAGTATGCATTCAAGTATGCATATCTAACTGGTAAGAATTTTCCAAATAGTACTCTTGCTATTATTATCTTAAGAAGTAACAGTAATTTTTTGATACCATATAATACTCCATATTCAAATGTCACAGTTTCAAAGATGTCTTGCAGTTGGTTGGTGCAAATTTGAATTTAAATAAGGTAACCCGTTGTTTCCAGTTGTGTCTCTTAAAGCCTCTTTTAGGCTAGTCCTTCTTCCCCTAACCTCCTTTTGTCTCCAAGGCATTGCTTTGTTGGAGACACTGGGAAAATGTGTAACTTTTGAACTTTGTAATATAATGAGGTAAGCTCTGTTTGGTTTATATATTTTAAGAAGAAATAAAAACCTATATGTTAAACACGCTGAAGCTGTATTTATGTTCCCCAAAAGTGAAACATGATGAGTAAAAACATACCTAATTGGAAGGCAGACTAGCTGGGAAAGGAATTTGGTTATATGGTCTCCTTTGACTGGTGACAAATGACTGTTAACTGTCACCGAAGAACCCCAAGCTCAAGGCATGGTTCTGTGCTTCACTGGCAGTACGTATTTAAATTTGAGAGAGATTTTGTTAGTACTTGGGCATTTGATGAATCAAGGTCTATTCTGGTGGTCGGAAGTATATAACTAACTGTTCAAGAGGTTAAATTCTTCTTTTGTGCCTGCAATAATGGGCTGTCGTACAACACAGCAAGTTTTTTTTATTAGTTTCAAGTGTACAAAGCTTCGTAATAGTTAGACATTTACACTCCCCACAAATTAATAACCTCCCCAATTTGCTACCCCTCTGGCATCATGTATAGCTGTTACAATTCCATTTACTATATTTCCTGTGCTGTACTTTGCATCCCATGAATACACACACACACACACACACACACACACACACACACACACACACGGGGCGGGGGGTGCCAAAAAATGTACACATGACTTGTATTCATCTTTTTTCATCAGTATATATTGAGTATTACAATTTTAATAGTTTTTTCCTTTCTTAAAATGAGCATACATTTTTTGGCACCCTCTACATATATTTAATTTATAGTTGACATTCAATATTATTCTACTTCAGCTTCAGGTGTACAGCGGTGGTCAGGCATTTACAGTCTATTAAGTGATTCCCCCCTGAACACTTCAAGTTTTTGATAAAGCCTTTATAAAGCTATATAATTGTCCAGAAAGGAATTTTCATACTTCATGTATTTGTGATTCTTTTTAAGTAGGCAGTAGTGCTTTGCTAAATAAAGAGTCCATGTGTTTATGACACTGAAAGGTGGGTTACAGTGTAGCTGAGGGTCATTCTCTCATGGTAACATGACCTTGACTTACGTGGTTTGGCTCTGATTGCATCTCTGGACTTTCACACTGGCCACAATACCAAAGGCCAATAGCCAACCTAAGTGCAAAGGAAGGGGCAAAAGAGGGGATGCAGAGTTGTGGTTCAAATGCCTCTGCACAAACATTTCTTGGGCTACTATATGTAATACTGCATGATAATGAGACAGCAGATGCCCAGATTCTACCCTTGAGTAGCTTACTTCTCCTGTTACCCTGCTGAATTGGGAACTAATACGTTTGTCACAGGTATTCCCCAAAGTGCAATTGTTTTCTTAAAAAATAATAATAAAACAATTTAAATACATATTTATTGGGAAATTGTTCGGAGCTTCTAATTATTTTCCAGCAAAACTATATTGAGTATCTACTGTGTGCTGGGAACAGTGTGAGGATGCAAAGGTGGAGATGGCAGTCTGCGCCCTTGAGTGGTCCTTTGAGTACCAGGCAAGGCATCTGGATCCTGTTAACAAATTTTAAAGGGGCTTGAGGTACTGCCTTGGTACATTTTCAAGCCAAATATGGAAGTCAGCCTTCTCCTCACCCCCACTCTGCCTCCCCTCATTTTGCTTCCTTTTTTGTGATAATGGGATTACTGTTCTCTTAGGTGCCCAGTCTCACAGGTCTTGGAAGATGTTTCTCTTGGTCTCCTATGTGACAAAGACCATTGGTGGTAACTCATTCCCCTCATCCCTATGTCCTCATGTCACCTGCGTGACTGCAGCTGCATCCTAGCTGGCTGCTGGGCCTCCAGTCTTGCTCCCCAACTTATCGCCTCAGCACCACCAGTGACCTTTCTAAGACGCAAATCTGATCATCCTTGCTTCAGTGGCCAACTCCGTTTCCTTATTAACTTCTTTGGTTCTTCCACAGTTTGCCTCCCTTCATCCCCAGCCGCACGGAATTCCTTCCAGTGCCTCTGATGCCATGCTCTTCACTTCAGGCCTTTCTAGTCATTCTCTCCTCTGTCCAGAACACTGTCGCCCCAGCATTCAGCCCCGCCTCACAATCGCTGGCTCTGTCCTTCTCAGTCTTTCAGAGCCCCACCCCCTCCTGGGCTCTGCTGCATCAGATAAACAGTTTGTTTAGTGTCCTGCACCTCCCTGATCATGGCTGGCACCAAGTCACACTTTATTATTCCTAGTTTGTTTAATTGTTCTTGGTCTGCCTTCTCTGCTAGATAATAAGTTCATGAGCTATACTATTTCCTTCTCAGCCATTTTCATCCACATGATTGAACAAAGTACTCAGTACATGGTAGGCATTAAATAAGCCTAAAGTTTCTTAATATACTCCTGATATGTATGTTAATAAATGAGAGGTATTAGTAATTGTTATTATTACTATTTTAAATGAAAAGGGAATTTAAAAGGGTGTAAATGTTATGAATTCTGTTATGAATCTTATGCTATAACACAGGCATACAACTCAGCTATTTAACGTCTGGTTATATATTCCTGAGAAACTTCCACACATGTGCACAAGGAAATGAACGTTGTTCATTGAAGGATTTTTGTGATAGTGAAAAACTGGAAGCAACCCAATATCTATTAATAGGGGAACAGGTGCCTAAACTGTTGTGTGTTCCTACAGTGGAAATCTGTACAGTAGTTAAAATGAATGAAGTCTAGCTACGTGTTTCAAACATTATATTGCGTGGAAAAAGCGAGTTGCAGAAGAATAATTACATTAAGTAGCATTTATATAAATTTATAAAATCACATAAACCAAAACTGTTCAAATGTACAAAAAGACTAACAGTATAGACAGGGGAAGGATACAAATCAACTAAGAACAGCAAATCTGAAGAGGGCAGGGATAGGATCAGAGTCTAACAAGCATATGACTTTAACAGACCTGACACAGACATGGTAAATATTTAGCATCTGTTAAATATTGATGATGAGTGCATGGGAATTTGCTATTCTACTTATAGCCCTTTTGCCACAATGGTCAGAAATATCTGAATGAATATATCTGAAATTTTTCTACATAAAAATAATGTCATTTATATACAAAGCAGCTCAAATTCTTATTAAAAACATAAAATAGTCAAAATACCAACTTTTTGTTTTTTGTGGATTTGACACATTTTGGAAAAAAATTTGAAATCCATTAACACAGCAAAAGAGATAGTATGGTTTAAATATTTCATAATTTGCAATGATTAAAAATAAAGATTAGAGAGAAATATGTAAGCTGCACAAGCCATTTTTTTCCCTAAAGTTTTTTTTTTTTATCAAGTAGTAGACTTATAGGTAATTAATTCACTGTCTTCCTTAGGTTTTGCGGTATTTTGTAAGTTTAAAAATACAAGACTAGCAAATGCAACCTTAGACCCTGACACTGCTAATAAATCCATAGAGCTCATGTGATAAGAATAATCCCGTTTGACTGTCAAGATCACATCCATGGTGCTGTGTTTGGCTGTCGGCCTCCCAAGGACAGCAGATGGCCAGGAAGGCAGGAGAGGGCCCTGGAAATCTGAGCAAAGTACAGAGGGTACGGGGTGGGGGGTTAAGGGGGCTGCCCTCACGTACTGGAAGAAACTTCAAGTAGATGAGGGAGGAAATACGTTTCATGTTGTTTCAGAGTTCAGAAGTAGGGCTGTTTGTTTAGGTGGATACTCCCAAAATTTGGATTAAAATTTGGTCCTCGAATCAAGAGCTTTCTAACACATGCAGCTGTGCAGTGCTGGTGGAACTCAGGCGGACTGTAGGGGTATCTGTGTGGGATGTTAAGAACTGTGCTAGGCCCTCCCCATTTCTCAGCATTAAGCCTTTAGTGGAATGCCAGCATCCATAGCAGTTAGTATCATGGTTAAGACCAAGGACTGGAGCCAGGCAGCCTGGCTGGCATGGGGCCCTGCCACTAGCTGACCTAAGAGTGTCCTCGCCCTGCCGGCCTTGTCACTTAAATGTCACAGGAACACTGTGGCCCTCAGAGCAGTGTGAGACTTAAGTGAGTAAAAGATGCAAAGATGACTGTTCCTTAGTGAGTGCTAAGTAAGTGTTAAGTGTTAGGACCAAAAAGTGATGGCACCATTCCCAGTCCCAGGTGACTCTGGGCTCTGGGCAGGGAAACTGGGCTCTGGGCAGTGATACTCGAAAATGGCTGACTGGATTACTTTACAAATCCTGCAGTTCTTTGAAGGATTACTTTCGGTGATATTATTCATATGTTTCTTGGAAACTTTAATACAATTTGTTAACTTAAAATGATGTAGAAAATATTGATCGTTTTTTCTTTACACTTCCCCAAACTGTTTTCAGGAATTCTAAAATCAGATGTTTAATAGCAAAAATAAAAAAAGGTTTTGGGGAATGAGAGAGGACTTTGAGGAAAAATAAAAGTTAAAATCACAGGATTTATAATTTGTAAGTAATAATTATATCAATGTTTCACCGCTATGTTGTACACCTGAAACTAATAGAATACTGAATACCAACTGTAATTGAAAATTAAAACAAAAGAAAATAGAAAGAAAAAAATTGGAAGTAATGTTACTAATAAGTAATTGTTATTTTAAACTATTTTAAGTATTTTTAATTAATGATAATTATTTATCAATAGAGACATATCCAGTGAGTTAATTCTTATTATATATGATATAAAAATGAAAAAGCATGCTTCAGGAGTTGAGCTTTGCTCTTTTGCTATTTTGAGGTTTTACAGTAGTTCCTTTGTTATTCTTCAGATTCATTTTTTAGCTTTCCTGTGGTGGTGTCTGCTTTTTCTTTTTATGTGATTTTTGCACAGTGCTCCTTGAAATACAGCATTTATGGAATCCCGTAAGCCTTAAGCCTTCGATTTACAATGAACGCATATAGAATACATTTCTTGCCTAAAGGTGTCTGACTGCGTCTTTTTTGATGGAGTTGAACACAGTGTACGTGCTTTATCTTCCTTTGTTGCTCACTGATTGCTTAAGGTAGGAGGCGTCGGACTTGGGATTAATGGTCAGTCACTTGGTCTGCATTACTCAGTAAACTGCAGCCTCCATAGATGCTGGTTCCTCCCTAAATTCTTGGCTTCTTATCTCCGTGTGTCTGTCTTTGTGCGTTGGGTGTACAAAGTGTCTTTGAACCCCTATATGAAGTCAAGTCACCATTAATGATTAACATCTTCTGCCAGGAGTCTGGACTGGCCATTATGAGAACGGCCTGTGCCAAGCAATTAAACAAATATCACTGCTTAGTAATCTCAGCAACCAAAAGAATTTTGTGTGTGTGTGCTTTATAATTTCAAAGTATTCAAAAGGGTTCTAATACTGCACGCAATTTTGCTTTTGAATGTTGTAAAATTCATTCAGAAGGAAGAGTGCTTTGGCTGCTTTCTTCTTTTTTTCTCCTGTGAAGTCTTAAGCAAGTGTTTGTTTGTTTGTTTGTTTGTTTTTATTCATGAAATCATTGCAAGGAGATTCACATTTTAGCTTGGGACCTGGGATTAAAAATGGTTTCTTTTCCAATTACCGTAGCAGTAACACAAAAAGCCTGTGTTGCTTTTTTGAAGTTGCTATCCTTATCTCTTCCTCATGCCATTTCATTTCACAATAACTAACTGGATTGATACCAACACCACTGAAAAGTAATATCTTAACAAAAGGGCAGACAGTAATGAGTTAGAAATTGGAAGTTGATGGGAAATTATCCTCTGTCCCCAAATACACTACAGTAATCTCTCCAATTTGGACAAACTGGTTGGAGAAAGCCAGCAGTTAAATAATGGATTCCAGAATTTCTTTTTTAAATATGTAACATTTTCTTTTTTTTCTTTTCAAGCACAGTATAGTAATTTATATCTGGTACAACGTAATGAAGAAATACCAGTCTGCTCTGTAAGTAAGAATCAGCTGGTACACATTAGCAGAAGTGATTTGAATATCAGTTGGTCTTAAGTAAATTATTTTTCCTGCAATTCTATTTATGAAGTTCGTTTACAAAAATAAATTTAAAGAATGTTTCAAAAGTGAATTTCAGTTCACTTTGGTAGAATTACCCTAAGTTCAGAATTAGTTTGATCTGAATAAATATATATTTTTTGTTTTTAGCGCCCCCCAGTCTTTTCTTGATAGTATCGTATTCATTTACGGAAGGGTGGTCTTCTGTGTTCGTTCTCCTTTATGATGACTGTACTGGCAGTCTCCAGTTAGTCTTTGAGCCGGTCTGTAAAAGTGCAAGTGCTTGGTGGGACTCAGGTGGCACTTTAGTCCCAGGTTCAACACTGGTTTCTTCCACAAGCCTCTATCTTAGTTTCTTCACACATCATCTGTTCGAGGGGGGCCTGTGAGAAGTGTGCCTGATTGGATAAAGTAGGCCATGTTTGCGCAGCACTCACACCTCAGAGCCAAAATTCCACCTGAGAAGGTGGAGTTTCTAAAAGGTGTTTGGTGTTACACTACCTTAGATTAAGTTTGTCTGGAGCAGTGTCAATCCATGTTTGCAGATGCCTTGATTTCTGGGTGAGGGCTCCGTTTAGGAGCTGGGAACTAGAAGGGGAAGCAGTCTGGACTGACAAGAATATTCCTGTGTCTGGTAAAGAACAAAACACTTTGCAGAAATGAAATAAGAACAGGGCTGTGATTTTAAAAACTCATAGAGTTCTCAATTTGAGTTAGTTTTGAATTATTTAAAAAATTGAATAATTTTTTTCTTATAGGAATAAAAGTATTCTTCAGTTCACAGATTTTCTATTTCTCAGAAGTTCAATAATTCTAAAACAAAACTGAGAGGAATTTAGACTTTAATCAGAAAGTATCATGACGGGAGATTTTTAAAAGTTAATTCATGTTATCTGTGAATAAAGTGATACTTTCCACCCATCCATGGGATCCTGAGAAGGTTTTTGGAACTGACTTATTTTCCATCAACTTATAATTTTAGAGGTGTCTCATTTTCATTTCTGAGGGGCCGTCAGCTGACTCCTAACACATTAGCTTTGTTCTTCCCCTTAATCTCACCACCAAGATGTTTTGATCTCTAAGCAAACTCTTAAATACCCTAAGAAGTCCCTAAGCAAAGAAACCTGAACTGCAGTCTTTTGTAACCAGGATAATTATCCCTTAATTAGCCAAGCTCTAACGTGTGGCTTTATTCCAAAATGGATCACTCGCATCTCACTTGGTTGCTATGTGCTCATGTACATTTCATGTGTCAGGTGATGATAAAGGCAAGAGGAAACGAGAGACACATGCCAAAATCGAGGTGACAATTTCCCGATGCCTCTTTTAGGGTCATAAAGCCCAGAGTCAGGTGAGGTGTGTGCACGGGCTTGGGTTTCAGCCCAAGCTGGTGGTGTGCCCGGGAGGGCTGCGACAGCCTGCATGCAGACGGCGCTGTGCCGTGCGCCCGGTGACCAGGCGGTGGGACTGAAGCGGAGGGGGGTCTTGCTTGCTGGTGACGCCGTCTGTCTGTCCCAGGAGCTGCGGTCCCGCGAGGAGGAGCTGACGCGGGCCGCCCTGCAGCAGAAGTCCCAGGAGGCGCTGCTGCGCCGGCGCGAGCAGCAGCTGGCGGAGCGCGAGATCGACGTGCTGGAGCGGGAGCTCAACATCCTGATATTCCAGCTGAACCAGGAGAAGCCCAACGTCAAGAGGAGGAAGGGGAAGTTCAGGCGGAGTCGTTTAAAGCTCAGAGACGGACACCGAATCAGTTTACCCTCAGGTATGACTCTACCTGTTGCCGAAGGTTCTTGTCTGTCACCTGTAATCAGCTGCTTTGTGTCGTCAGAGGTGGGGAGGCATGGGGGATGAGATGCTCGCGTTAAACCAGTAAGTATCTCGAGTGGCTTGCTGCAATTCCTGGTCATGATGTCCCGACCTGATGCGTCTCCGCGTAGGCATCTGCACGAGGCGTGCGTTGCAGTGCATGGCAGGCTGGGTACCGAACTCGCAGCGCACTTCCTTGGCTGGATTCTTAGCTTTGAAATCGAAGCAGAATTCCGTTTTAGCTGATTGCCCTGAGCCGGCATTGCATGGCACTGTGAAAGTCCAGAACAGCAAACCATTGCTATTTCATCAAGTGTATTGCTTCCACAAGGACTTGGTAACTGAGTTAATTTGGGACATTGAAGATGCTGTTTGCATCTTCAACACAATACAGAGGGTGCCAAAAAAAATGTATGTGCATTTTAAGAAAGAGAAACTATTAAAATTGTAATACTCAATATATACCGATAACAAAAGATGAATACAAGTCACGTGTGACTTCTGCAATTACAAGAGGGGCTCAAAGTGGTTCCCATCAGCATCCAGACACTTCTGATTACGGCAAACTACTGCTTGAGCAACATTGACCAATGTGTCCACTTGTGTACATTTTTTTTGGCACCCCCATATATCAGTACTTCAGTTTCTTTCATCTGTGGATTGAAAATCCTTCAGGTATAAAAATAAGCCAGTACATCTAGGGAAGCTTTTAAAAATACTTTTTAAAACATTGTGATGATAACATAAAAGGATTACATGTGTTAGGAGAAACTACACAGAATGGAAAATAGCAAACATATATTAATTCATCAGATTAAGTTCTTTACTGTGTTTTATATTTAAGAAAAAACCAAATGCCCCCTGTATTTTGTAATTCTTTCTAATACTGGGGAAGAATGGTGACAGAACAAGAGCTGACTACACTTTTATAAAATGTGCATTAAATATCTATATATCTGTATCTACCTCTATTTTTCTATATATGTATTATCTATTAGAGTACTTTGGGATTCTAGTGTTTTCCTAAAATGTCTGCTAATGGCATGGAAATTTAAATAATGCTATCGACAGTTTTGTTTTATATGAAGTATGAATACATTGTCCTGTAGAAATACTTATTACAGAATACAGGACACCTTGCAGTTTACTGTGACTTTTTAGATTCGTGCAGAAGCCCTCACAAGATCAGAAAAGTGCTGGTACGGGGTAGTCATGCGTACATTGTACACATTATTGATTATTTGGTTTGATGAGGTGAGAATAGGCTATGGGTCCATATTCATCTTACTTCAACCTCTGGGAAAAAGAAAAAAGTACTTTCCCAGGTTCTCTTCTGATGTTTGCTTTTAGCCAAATTGTAACTTTGAGGACCACTGGCTGGACTGTCTTGTAGGGCAGACATAATTTTAAATCATCTATTTTATTTATGATGAGGCTTCTCCTTTCAGGTATGGATGATAGAAAAATTTAGAGGGGCACTAGATGTGAGCTTTCCTCTCCAGTTCTTAACTATGTTAGCTTTCTTCTGTCTGTGTTGGGACTATGTTATCGTCAGTAATATTCATTGATTCACTTGGGAAACTTTGGGGGTGTGGCTAATGAGAAACTGATGGAAAATAAACTTGGGAGAAAACATTAAATCACTCCAATGATTCTTAATCTCAGGATCGCTGAGGTCAAACTCTCAATCTGGTTTTTCTTCTCAAATGTTGCTTGGCTAATACCTTGCGTTTATTCAAAGCAGACTGAATATATTTGACTAGTTTTGCTAGATTTATGTCATTTTGGATTGCACTATTTGGCTTTCCTCTTTCTGAGAATACAGGGGACATTTTAGTTACACATTTATGTTGTGGCACTTAATAAAAGATTATAGTTAAAATATAACCAAAAAATATATAATGCTCTCATAGTGTATAACAATCACACATTTATAAAGCACTTCATCTAAAATAGACTGTTTCATATCTATGCGTAAGAATATTTCTTTCTTTTACCACCTCCCTACCCCACACCAGTCAGGCATCGTGTTCTGCTGAACTGTTTTCTTGCTGCTGTTCTTTACTTAAGCAGCTCTGCCTGGCCACGTATTTCCTAATTTCTTACTTGGTAAATGGCAGAAGTCCCCCATCTGGTACTTCATTGCCATTTGCTTTGTCTTCCGACTGCCCTCCACCCTACCATGTACTTGTATTTCTCAGCAATTAACTTTAAGCACCAGTTTGAACCTGTTGCAAAACCTTGCACAATTTTCTGGTTCAACAAACACCTGAGGATCTACCATGAACCAGGGATTGAAATGAAATAAAGCTGATTTCTGCCCTCATGTTACTGATAATCAGAGGAGACATCCACTCAGCAAAGGGTTCCTAGGCCCTTTGATGTGCCAGGTGCTGAGCCGGGTGGGACGGGAATGGGATGTAGGTGAGGTGGAGGCGGGCTGGCCCTGCCCATACGGAGCTGACACTGTATTAGGGGAGGGCAGACCTTATGCTAATAATTCAACATCCGTATTTTCGGGCCAGAATTATTAACTACTGTGAGGGAAAAGTCACATGACAGTGATTAGCAGAGAGATGTCACCTGGCCTAAGGAGAGCTTAGAAGCTTCTAAAGAAGTCACATTTAAATTGAGACTTAAAGTAGGAATTTACCAAATACAGGGGGTGGAGGGGTGGGGCAGGAAGAGAACAGGCGGAGAGCACATGCAAGGAAGGCTTGATTTCTTCCAGGAACTGAGAAAAGACCGGTGGGATCTGACCAGGCATTGGCACACTAGGCCCCGTGGGCCACATCCGGCCTGGTTTGTACAGCCCACGAGCTAAGAATCGTTTATACACTTTTAAATACTCGAAAAGAAGAAGAATATTCCCTGACACATGAACATTGTATGAAATTTAAATTGCAGTGTCCCAAGTTGTATTGGAATGTACTCATTTCTGTGCTGTGATGACTGCTTTCTTACTACATCTGCAGATTTGAGCCTCTGTGACAGAGACCACATGGCCCACAAACCCTAAAACATTTGCCGGGGGGCACTTACAGAAAAACGTGTGCTACCCCAGGGTGACCAGGGTGAGCTGGAGCGACTCAGATTCGCCAGGGCATATAGAGTATGTTACATTTTGATTTTGATCTCTAACTTTAGAGTCATGAGAAGCCTCTGAAGGACGTGAAGTGGGGAGTGACTTGGTCAGGCAGGTGTTTTTAAAAATATACCTAGCTGCTGTGAGGCAGACCAGAGGGGCCAAATGTAGATGCAGGAAGATGGATGGATCAAGGAACTGTAGCAGCCTCGGCCTGAAATGATGGTGGCAGTGGAGACGGAGGGAACAGAAACAATCAGACATGTATTGAGTATTTGTTAGGTCCTGAGTCCTGTGCTAAGTATTTCTTATACTTCTTTGTATTTAGTTTCTCAGAGATGTCCTATAAAGGAGGAGTAATTTTATTTACACTCTTGTAAATGAAGATACTGAGACTTAAAGAGGATAATTTGCTTTCCCCAAATCCATATGGCTAGTAAATGGGAGTTTAAATCCAAGTTTGCTAACTCCAGAACCTAGAATATAAACTTCTCAACTATAACTATGAGAAAAATAGATACCACGGAATTTACAAGACGCTTTGTGTATGATTGGCTATGGAGTGCCCGGGAGAAGACAATATCAAGAAAACTTTTCATATTTCTAGCATGAATAACTGGATAGATGTCTTGCCTACAAAATTCCAACTCCTCATTTCAAATACCAGGTGGTTCATTAAAGTTCTTTAAAGTAGCACTTTCAAAAAGGTAAATTTTAGCTGTCTTGCACATATGAACATGTGTCCAAGATTTTATTTGACTCATTAATTAATAAGGGAACCAATTAAAATGGGTTCAGATGAGAGTTTGAGGCGCTAAGTATTTATGGGCCTTTTAATTAAATATTAGGACTAGATCGTTAGGTTAAACACCAACCTGATGAATGTCCAATGTAGCAATAGACTATAACCTTTGGGATTGTCTTTTTCGCCAGACAGAAATTATTTGCATCATCACCAGACAAAATCTACAAGTTAACCTCTGCCCCTACTGGGTTGTAAAAATAACCCCATAAGTAGGAAATTAATCAAAGGTTAATTAAGCTCAGCACTGCACCAAAAGAACACCCAGTAATTCTTTACCTGTGTCTGAGTTTTCGATAATTTTTTTTGACAGTTGACTTAGTTTTCTCAGATACTCTCCTTTCCCGTCTGGTAATATTACTCTTTCTTTCATGTATTCCTGTAGTTCTTAGAGCATCTCTGTCATGACAACTACCCTACCTTACAGTTCAGTGATAATAACTATCATTCTAGAGTGCCTTGACTACGAAGTGCTTTTAACTGTGGGAGAGCAAAAAGTTCTCCTTGATCCACTTAGGGTCCCTGGAAGGGTCTGAAAATTAAACTGACAAAGGGAAAAGCACAAAAATGTATTTAATGTAAGTTTTACATGACACGGGAGCCTTTGTAGGGAAATGAAAATCTTTTTTTTAAATTTAAATTAAAGTTTATTGGGGTGACAATTGTTAGTAAAGTTACATAGATTTCAGGTGTACAATTCTGTATTACATCATCTATAAATCCCATTGTGTGTTCACCACCCAGACTTAGTTCTCCTTCCATCGCCATATATTTGATCCCCCTTACCCTCATCTACCACCCCCCTCCCCCCTTACACTCTGGTAACCACTAAACTATTGTCTGTGTCTATGAGTTTTTGTTTCTTATTTGTTTGTCTTGTTCTTTTGTTGTTTTTGGTTCATATACCACATATCAGTGAAATCATATGGTTCTCTGTTTTTTCTGTCTGACTTATTTTGCTTAGCAAGGAAATGAAAATCTAAAGAAACAGAGAGACTTGGATTTTTATACTAGGTTTGGTAAAAAGTGGGCAGTCATGTAGAAATGTGACGTGTCCTGTACCCCATCATAACCTACATTTTCTGTTTCAATCACCACAGCAACCCTGAGTATTGTTGCCCCCACTATGACACTTGGGACAGGGTCAGAAAGGTGCCGTACTGGTTTGAGGTTCATAGTTTGTTAGTGACAAACCAGGACTCATCTAAATCCAGTCTTCTAATTCAATTTTGTTTTTAACAATGTCAGATGGAATGATGGTAATTCCTTCTTCCTGGATCTAAAGATTGTAGAATCTAAAGTACTCAGTGGTATTTCTCTCTCTCTCTCTCTCTCTCTCTCTCTCTCTCTCTCTCTCTCTCTCTCTCTCTCTCTCTCTCTCCCCCCCCCCCTCCCTCTCCCTCTACCTAACATACTGCCTCGGAATCATTATTTATTGACTTGAACCCTGAATAGAAGATAAGTAAAAAACAGACGCTGAGATATACTTCATTCTTACTGTCTGGCAAATTATGCTTTTATTGCTATGTGCTATGCTAAAGACGTGGCTGTAAAAATAACTTAAAACCGTGAAATCCCAATACCTCCTTTTTTTTTCACATCTAACAGATTTCCAGCACAAAATAACTGTGCAGGCCTCTCCCAACTTGGACAAACGGAGGAGTCTGAACAGCAGCAGTTCCAGCCCACCCAGCAGCCCCACCATGATCCCTCGGCTGCGAGCCATCCAGCGTAAGCCCTCTCCCAGCTCAGCCTTCTGGGCTGTTTCTGTCATTAATTAACTAGGATTCAACTTAAGCAGACAGGCTTTTGTAGCTGGTTGTAACTAAGCATGTGACATTTGCGTAATAGGTGTCATGACTATTTGGAAAACAAAATTTCATCTTACATTCCTTAACCTAATTTTCTTACATTCACAATATTTTTATATTCTATGCAATTTGTGATGTGAGCAGGCCACAGAGTAGAAAGGACCATACCTTGAGACAACGGGTTAAACACTTGGATACAAAATTAGCATAACCTAATTCTATCAGTAGCATATTTATGGATATTCTGAAAAATGAAATCAGGAATTCAAGGTGACTTCCATTTCTTTCCTTGTTTTGTAAAGAAAAACATATTTTGCTTTTTGAGATTTAACTTTAACTTGCTCTCTTAGTGACCAACCTAGTACTTCAAAATACCCTGTAGTATTTTTGTTTTAGAAAGAGCATTCTGCCTTTATGGAAAAATACATGAAGTTAATTTTCCTGTCACCTTTGCACTGGGAGAGTTTCAGATAGACCCTGAATCAGTTTAGTGGGATGAAATAAAATGAGTAATTATTTTTAGAAGTGAGTTCAAAAAACCTCAAAAGTAGGCTAAGCAAGAGTGTTTAATACGTATGTGACTAATCTGGCATTCAGCCTAAATTCCTGTATCAATTAATTTACATCCTCTCCCTTCTCCACCACACGTAATTCTCCACTGCTTACCATCTTTATTTGGAGAAAAAAAATTCCAAAAGAATAGTTTCTCTAATCAGGCCTGCAATCGTTTTGTGTGTGTGTGTGTGTGTGTGTGTGTGTGTGTTTTCCCTTTGGGTAATGAAAATTTTGGCACCAGCAGGTTTTTCTTTTTGTTTTTGTTTTTCTAGCTTCAGGACACCAGTCTCTTCACAGTTAAAGGAAAATAATCTAAATAAATGTATAATAATCTAAATACATGTATAATCTTAGAACTTAAAGCACCATCGTTTTGTTATAACTAATTTGTCTTTCTGAGAACGCGCTTTCCATGAAGCCATACTTTTCATCTTGCCTTTGCCCAGATGGAGGAGGGGCTTAGTTAAAGGAATCAGAGGGCACGGGGCTTATTTCTCAGCTCTGGTGAAGGGACAAGGGAGCAAGAAGTCACCACGCCTCTGGTTCTGCCCAGCTGTTTCTCTGCCCTCTTCTCTGTTGTCTTCACATCCTTTTTTTTTTCTTTGTACTTTAGGACTTCATTAGTTTTTTTGAGCAGTTTTAGGTTCATAGCAAAATTGAGTAGAAAATACAGAGATTTCCCATAACTGCACCCCGATCCGCTCCGCCACTATCAACACCCAGTGACTCAGTGGTAACATTGGTTACAATCAGTGAACCTATGTTGACATGTCATTATCACCCAGAGTCCACAGTTGACACTGGGGTTCGCTCTTGGTGCTGTACATTCTGTGGGTTTGGACAAACGTGTAATGACGTGTATCTGACATTATACAGTCATGTGCTGCTTAACCATGGGCACACGTTTTGAGAAATGCATCTTTAGGCAATTTCATCCTTGTGCACGGACACACGCCTAGAGGTCCAGCCTCCTACAGTAATTGTACGGTACGCGCCGTACTTCTGTACGACTGGCAGCACAGTAGGTTTGTTCACACCAGCAGCACCACAAACACGTGAGGGATGCGTGTGCTGACACATGATGATGGTTACATCACTGGGCAATAGGACATTTCCATGTCCATTATAATCTCCAGGACTCCCATGTTACATGCGGGTCCGTCGTTGACTGAAACGTCGTTATGTGGACGTGACCGTAATAGCACAGAGTGTTTTCACTGCCCTATCAGCCCCTATGCTGTACCTATTCATCCCGCCAGCCCAGCGCCTGGCAACCGCTGATCCTTTTACTCTGTCCACAGTTTTGCCTTTTCCAGAATGTCATATAGTAGGAATCCCACAGTATGTGGCCTTTTCATTGGCTGCTTTCACTTAGTACTATGCATTTAAGTTTCCTCCCTGTCTTTTCATGACTTGATAGCTCATTTCCTTTTAGCACTGAATAATGTTCCGTTGTCTGGATGGACCATAGTTTGTTTATCCATCACCTACTGAAGGACATCTTGGTTGCTTCCAAGTTTTAGTTTTGGCAACTGTGAATAAAGCTGCTGTAAATATCCATGTGCAGATTTTTGTGTGGACATACATTTTCAGTTCCTTTGGATAAATACCAAGGAGGGCGGCTGCTGGATCACATGGTTAAGAGCGTATTTAGTTTTGTGAAAACCACCACTGTCTTCCACAGTGGCTCTTCCATTTTGCATTCCCACCAACAGTGAATGAGAGTCCTGTCTTCACAATTTGGTAGCTGAAACACCGGCCTCACTCAGGTGGGGAACTCACACCTGGACAAGCCTGGCGAGGCCCATGATTTGTACTGAATTGAATACTGTGGAGATTTCAAATCAATTCTAACACTGTGGGGTTCATCACAGGGAGCAACCCACTTCTCCCCAAACAACAGGGTCCTCAGCATTCACTCTCTGATGTGACAGGTGGAAACACTGGAATTCAGATATCCCAACAGGACAGCTGTGTGTGTAGGAACTGTCTGTTCATGTTCGTTAGCCTGAGTCTTGGTCCTCTTTCTACCTTGGTCCCCAGGTACTCCCAACAGCTTACTCTCGTCTTCGTGTCTGTGTCACTAGCCTGCGTAGGTGTCCCGTTTTCACAACTCAGTATAGTGTGGGAGCTGAGAGCAGGGTCCCTGGAGCCACACTCTCTGCGCTTCCACCCCACCTGCACTGTGCTGTGACTTGGGACAAGCCCCATAGCCTCATCACGCCTCAGATTCGATTTCTGCAAACTGGAGATGAGCTCTGCAGGAGCTGTTGTGTACAGGAGCAGAGCAGGGCTGTGAGGACAGGACCCTGCGGACGTCACTCATTCACAGGGTCGCCGGGAGTCAGAGCTGACTCCACAGCACATAACACACACAAAATGGGCATGGTAGCAGTTTAAAGGGTCAAGTGGATAAAAAACACTTAGAACGGCACCTGGCATGTGGTCAGAGCTCTGTATGTGTTGGCAGTTGATGTGTGTTCATCATTTTTATTATTATTCTGAAGCTCTTTGTGGCCTTATGGTCTCTCACTGTCGCCTGCCTTTTGTAGCATTGGCTAGACCCACTGCAGATTCTGCCTCCCAGTTGGATGAGGGCAAACTAACATACACACCTGACTCGGCAAGGGACTTCTTTTCACTATGACCTCTAGATGTTGTCAGGAACCATTTCCCCTGCACCAAAGATGGTAAAGTTGAGTGAGAAAAGCTGATTATGAAAGCATTATAAGAAGCAAATGCAACCTCTGAAACTAAAGGAAAAAGTAATTATATGTATTGAGAGAGATGGAAATCCTGTCCATGAACTTGAATAACAAAGTGATTAGCCCAAAGATTGTTTCAAGAATAGGAACATGAAGGGCCTTACAGACTAAACTTGACTTTGGATGAAAACATGGATATTTCACCATCACACAAAGAATCACTGTCTACTAAAAAGAACACCTTCTGATATCTGCACACATTTTTTTCTTAGCATTTTTTCTTACTATTACTTCCTGTGGCTTATTCTAATGATTGGTATTGTTAAGTGATGTCATATTTAGGGCACTCTTCTCTTTGAGAATAAAAAACAGCAGAATTCACTAATCCTCTGGGGATTTCAGGTTTCAGGGTATGTCTTACGGTTGATGTCTTAAAACAAGGGGCAAAGCCCACCTCTTCCCTGTTGTGAATAGAATCAAATAGTGGAAAAGTGAACCACAGCCTCCTGCTGTGTCAGGAACCTGCTGCCACTGCACCCCCAGGGCCTGTTTCCCAGTGACAGAGTATCATAAGTGATAGTAACCTTGGAGCACTTAGTTTTCCAAAGAGGTAGATACAGGGTGAAGTCGGTAACCAGCCCCCTTTCCAGCCTGTTCTACTCACAATCTGCATAACAGAAACCTAAAGAGCTCTGCTAACTAAACATGCTGATGAAGAGTAGATGATGGCTTAGGAGAGGCAGACACAGTAAATCGTAGGCTCCATAAAGGCAGAGACCTCTGTGACCCAGCCCCTGGCGCGATTACAACCCTTACCATCCACTGAACACTTGCTAAGTGTCGGCGCCATTCTAAACTGTTTCCACGCGTGAATCCATTTAATTCTCAAGACATCTTTATCAAGTAGGTACTATTGTGATTTCCGAATGAGGCACAGAGCAGTTAAGAAACTTGACCTAACTCGGCAGCTACAAAGTGAAACTGGATTTGAACAGTCTCCAGAGTGGAGGCTCTTGACCCCTTTCCAGTACAGTAAAAGTTCAATTAACGTTGAAAGCGAAGAGAAAACAGAAGATGAGGAAACAAGCTGAGAGACTGTTGCTGGCTCTGGGCCAGAGGCTGGTACACTGTGTGGTTGAGATAAACCTCCAACCGAAAGCTTTCCCTGCTCTACTCTGCAGCTTCCGGGAAACCAAGATGGCTGACCCAGTCCTCTCTAATTCTACTGTAAGACTCGTAATAAATGCACATGTCATTCGAGATTGTCAGACACACACACATGTGCACACACGCACGCACATGCATATAGACCATAAACACGTACATATATATACACATTTTAAAATGTAGAAAACATTGAAATGCAAATCAAATCAAGCGTCACTCATAATGCTGCCAGTTTAAAAAATGATATAAAGAAGTTCTATTTCCCTCTTTACATAAGCAGTCACCTCCCTTAAAGGTAAACACTGTAATCAAAGTTTGATATCTAGGTTTACTGATTTCTCCTCTGTGTATGTGTGGATATACACATGTGTGCATAAACACTTAATTTTCAGTGAAAATGGGTTAAATGTATATTATACAAACATATTTTTACATGTACCTCATGTTTTATGGCTGCAGAATGTAGGTATGTCATAATGTTTTAATTGTGTGTTTGGAACATCTAATAAGTTACACTGGACTGTGTTTCTAAGTGTATAGTAATAATAGCAGTTTCACAGTTATTTCCAGGTCAGTTGTAAGTGCACGTAAAGGCTGGAGGGACAGCATATATAGATCTGCAAAATGTGGACATGAAACATTAATATAAACCTCCCAGTGAGGTGAAAAAAAGATAAGCTGTGGGCAAACTGTTAAGTATTTTCAGATTTTCAAAGGTAACTGTAGCCAAAGTGCTGTGATAACTGAGTGAAATTGATTATTAATGAAAAATTGGCTTAAGTTACAATTTTAAAATATACCTTCAAAGTTCAAAACTTGAATTGATGTGGTTAAAGAGTTAGGGTACTAAGTTTGTTTTAACTTAAATGTTCAACTTGGCTCTTTTATTTTCCCCAAATAAAATGAAATCCTAACTGTTGCAGAATGTTAAATAAATAGATAATCAGATTGCTGCAACTAATTTACCTCGAATTTGTATCTTTTCTTCTAATTTATTCCGCGTTTCTTGCTATTTTTATTAGAAAAAGAAGTTTGCTATTCGTAGGGTGAAAGAAATCATTTCTTCATTGTTTTCGTGTTTTTTCATTGTTTACAGGTTTTGAGTAAGGTAGTTTCACAACTGATTTGATTGATTTAAGTTTAAAATGTTTTAATTGGTTAATGAGTAATGCTCTCTGTTTAGTGACTTCAGATGAAAGCAATAAAACTTGGGGAAGGAACACGGTCTGTCGCCCAGAAGAATTTGAAGATGTAAAAAGGAATTTCAAGAAAAAGGGTTGTACCTGGGGACCAAATTCAATTCACATGAAGGAAAGAACTGATTGCAAAGAAAGGTATGTGTCTGACATCTGGTGGTTCCAGTGTGTACTGTGACAAATAGCAGTGCCTTCCAAAATATCACATTGGCCAGACTTCTTAAAAAGAAATCAGAATACTACAGAGCTACCTGAATATTAATTTAATTTCTAAGATGAGTCTATCATACTAAATCAGTTATTATTTAGTTAAGCAGCTGAAAAATTCTCTGGTATATTTTGTCTCATTTTAAGGTTTTATTTGTGCTTTATTATCTCTTCAAAATCTAATTTGCCACGTGGTTCTACTATATTAAAATAAGCATCTTTCTCTTGTAGAATAAGACCTCTCTCAGATGGCAACAGTCCTTGGTCAACTCTCTTAATAAAAAACCAGAAAACCATGCCATTGGCATCACTATTTGTGGACCAGCCAGGTATGTGCTTCAGGAAACAGAATCTGTTTGAGTTAGACTTAGCTTCCGAGTGTTCTAGAAGCTTTGCCTCAATAGTCTCCTTGGGTCATCCCGGTAGCAGTGTTGTTTATACCTTTACTTCAGTTCAGAGTTACTTCCTGTCATGTAAATCTTCATGGCTGACGGTAATTTGGCTCCACATTGTTGGGAATTTGTCACTCCTAATCTTTACCAGAAAAATTAGTGTTATAATTACACACAGCCAATTTAATTTAGAAAAGGAGACAGTAAATAAGAAAATGCAGACACGCTGAAATTCCTCTGGATTAAGCGTGAGGTCTTCTGGCTGTATGGCCACCTCCTGACATGATGAAATTTTGTCAAGCTGGTTAGTTATGGAAAACTACTGCTTGGAGAGTGTTATTAGGTTGGTCCAAAAGTAATTGCAATTTTTGTAATTAGTTTTAACCTTTTAAACCTCAATTACTTTTGCACCAACCTAATACATTGGAATCTCTATTTAAATGAATCATAATTATTTTCAGTATTCAGCCTTCCTATTCAATATTCACATATTAAAAGGTTGAAGAGGTATGGAAGGTGTTGAAAAACTTGAAGAATTGTTATCACCAAAGAAGAGAAAATCAATCTTTATACTTGACAATCTAAGGTACTTTATCACTCACTACACACGTTCAGTTTTCTTCTGTTATCGTCATGAGGACAATGTTGTCAGTGTAAATATGTCCTTAAATACATTTAGGAATACACCAGACAGGTGCTCTGTCAGAATTCCTGGGTAAATCATCTCTCTTGTCAGATTTATGATTGTACTCTGACTCCTTGTGCAGGCATGTTTCTACGATTTATTGTCAAGCACTTTGAGGACTAATGAAGAACAATTAAAACTAATAAACCTGTTATTTCTATGGTACATATTTCATTATTTATAACTGTTTGTCCCGATAGAGGGATTAATCAGAGAAGTTTTCCTGCTTTCTCTCCTTTAATCCTTTTAGCCTTTCGTAGAGTATTTTGATCCTATTAAAAGGACAGTTACAGGAAATAAAAGGATATTATTTGGCTGACTCAGCTCGGTCTCCATTAAGTTCCCTCTGCAGTTCACTTGAAGGGTTGATGAGCAAAAGGTTTATACTTGTCTGTCCTGCCTCAAGGCCCCCTCCCCACCCGTCTTCTAAGCATCTGTCTCAGCTCCAGCCATTCCTGAAAGCCTTGCCTGACTCCTTCACTGAAATAGTCCCATCACGCTGCCTCATCACCCGTTTTTATTTATTCATAGCTCTTATCTGAAATTCATGTGTGTCCACATTGACACCCGTACCCGTACGGTATGTGCTCTCTGTCACCCCCAAACTAGAAAGCCACCTCCATGAAGGCAGGGATTTTATCTGTTGAGCTGGCCACTCTGCTGCCGGTGCCCGGGACACAGCAGCATTCAGAGTCAGCCTAAGTCAGTCTGAAAGGACTGTCTGACCTTATAGAGACATTGATTATATTTACCTTGGTTTGGGGGCCGCTAACGCTTCTCATGGGTCATGAAAAGGGCTGGGAAAGATGCTGATGGATCGGTGTATGTCGTGAGGAGGGAAGTGTACGCTTACTACATGGAAGCACATGTTAGGAGACGCTCAATATGCTCAGACGTCTATGAACTTCATCGGGTGATGGCATCTCCCCTCTTCTGTTTTTAAACGATGGACTGATTATTTGTTAGTTGTTCCATATACTGTGCATTAAATTCACCAAAATGCATTTTGTGCCTATTTGATGAAGGCACTACTCAGGGAAGAGCCCTCAGCAGATAAAAAGCCAAGCACGTGGTAGTCTGAAAGAGTCTTCTGAGGGCAAAGGGCGCTGCGTGAGCAATGTTACAGAGTGGAAGGGGGACAGACGGAGAAAGAGTGGGGCAGGCTGAGGAACAGACAGCGATGGGAAGAGCACGTGCTAATGGGGGAAAGCTGGCATCCGGCTTGTCTCGATGACAGAGCTTGCTTCAGCCATAGTGGGGGATGTAATAGCATAGCAGAAAAATAATTGGAGGTGCTGTTTTGGATTGCTTTGAACACCCAATCAAGGAGTTTGCTGTTCTCATCACTCACTGCTGGGCACCTAAATGATAAGAATTACCGCCTCCTCTTCAGCTAGTAGGATCTGTTACCCTTTGGGACTCGAACCCCTCTGGAGAAACTTCCTCCATTGCAGTGGCTCCCAAACTTCAGCAAAGGCTGTGAAAACACAGATCGCTGGCCTGTAGCCCTAGACTTTGTGACTCCATATCTGGAGTGGGCTGGGAATTCATGCTTCTAGAAGTTTCCTGGTGATGCAGGTGCAGCTGGCTGGGGAACACACTTTGAGAACCACTGATCTGATGCATGATGGTTCTTTCATACACAGGCCAGCTATAGGAAACGGGGCCTGACGCGTTTCTTTAGCTGAGGCAAAGGCACATTTTGTCTGATAAACCACAGGACTTCTGGCTCTGTGTACGCGTTTCTGTATCTCGATGACTTCGTTTCTGCAATCATTTTATTTTCCATGCTTGTGAAGAGCGATTTCCTGAAGGACCGAAAACAGCAGACGGTCTGCTTGCCGGCTCCTCTGCAGGGACCTTGAATACCCACCCCTTCCTTAGGATCTGCCTGGACCAACTGTTAGAATATTTATTTGTTAGATTCTAGCTTTATTTCACGTACAGTTTAAATGATTTTTACTGTGAAATGCTACTACTATGTGTCTATTTTTACCTTTATTTAGGTGCTTGTGAAGAACCAAAGCTCTGCACTGATGGAGTAGAACACAGAAAACCAAAGCAAATGAAATTGCCCAGTCCAGCCTACGTTGACCTACCTCTGTGGAAAGATGGCCAGAGGGAGAACCCAGTGGACAGCGAGAGCTGGGAGGAGGGAGCCTCTGGGAGCCCGGCCGCTGGCACGCCTCAGGTGACCCCTACCAATACTCTGAGCAGGTCACCCCCCAAAAAGAGGATGGAGTCTGCTTTGTATGGCTGCACCGTGCTGCTGGCATCGGTGGCTCTGGGGCTGGACATCAGAGAGCTTCACAGTCCACAGGCTGCTGAAGAGCCATTGCCCAAGGAAGAAAGGAAGAGACGCGAGAGAATCTTCCAGCGGGCTCCGAGGTCCCGCAGTGGTGCCAGTGCCTCCAGCAGGCCACCATCCACGGGCGAGGGGGCCGGCAGCCCAGCCTCACTGCCCCCACCGAGCGCCCTGCGCCTTCTCTCTGTGCCTTCTCTCTCCACAAAGTGCCTACTGCAGACCGAGGGTGAAGATTCATTCGAGGGCAGCACACACATTCCTCATGACCCCAGGGTGCCCGCTCCAGAGCTTTGCCCTGCCGTGGGAGGAAGCAGTCGTGAGGCCGATGGTGGAGTGTGGAGACGCCTGTGTCCTCCCTCCGCAGAGCAGCCCCGTGGGAATATGCCTCCTGGTGCTCCGTCAAAGGAAGGGGCGACATGCCACAGACGGACCATGTCAGACGGAAGTGCTGCTCAGGCGCCACGTAGGTAGTGATGCAGGTAACGGGTCCTGGTACCGACACCAGTGTACACATGACAGTGGAGCCTCCCAGTCTGGATGCCTCACAACTGATGACACTTACACATTTGTTTTCACTGTTCACATACATCTTCGAATTTTACCCTACTCTTTCATTTGGCTTTAGTTTAACTACCATTTGGATTCTGGGAAAAGTATAATTCCATTTCAGTAACTTCAATATGTAACAGCATATTAACTAAAACAGAAAGAGCATGTGGAGAGTAACTGCCCTGCGTCCCTCGTGGTAGAGAAGACAGGTCGTTTGTCCAAATCAATCATGAGTGGGAGAGCCAGAACTAACACTGGCCACCTCACCTCCCCCATCACACCTGACTTCTGTGTCACCCAGCTTCGCAGCTCAGTTTGTGTGCAGATGGATTTTAGCAGGTGTAAGAGTCAAATGGCACACTAGGTGCCCTGGGGGTCAGCTGTTATTTCTTCTGTATGTGAAGATAATTACAACTACTTCATAGATCTGTTGTGACTATGAAGTGAGATCATGTGTCTGAAAGTTTTACATTTTAGATTGTAACATGTTCTACTAGGGTTGGTTATAAAGTATCCAAAAACTGAAACTGATTTCATTCTGTTTATCTTTTCCTCTCCCTCCTCTCTTTAAGTACGGTATCTAGGCATGATTTTTTTTTTTTTTTCAGATTGTTCATTGCCTTTGGATAAATTGGTTTATTGCCCTTTTGTAATACAATGAAGTATTTGTGATTTATAATTGCACAAGGAGAAATCCTAGCACAATAACCCCATAAGAAACCTTTTATCCCCCTCCTAATTATAAGCCAATAATTATTTGCTAGAGTTGTAAGAAGTCAGTTGGTTCTTCAGAACAGAAAAGAGAAAGGGTAACATGTAAACACCTGACCGCTCTCCATTTTCATTAGTTTTTTGAAACATAATCTGAGAGTGAAGTTTAACCATATTAACCATCATTTTTAAAAGTCCTAACTTCACTCTCATCTAATCCATTTTGAAATCTACCATGTTCATAAAACAATTCTAATGATCACCGACCGGTCCAAGCGCTTGAGTGGAGACTTAGTCCATTTCCAGACAGTTTCCATAGTTCAAAGCATTTTTTCCAGCCTTGCAGGGCTTTTTCATAAGAAATCAAGCAAGCATTATGTCCAAACAGTTTTAAAATGTTTGTGTTCAGGGCTGTTTTTTTTTTTGTGTTGTTGTTGTTTTTTACCCACTTGAACCGCCATCGCACTTATTTTTCCCAACACGCCTTATTTTAGAAGTCACGGTCGTGTAATCACACACTGTCTTTGCTCTCTCACAGCTGCTGCGACTCTCATCTCAGGCGCAGGAGCCCCCGCATTGCCACCTGAGTGGGTTTTGGGGATGCCCCACTCCTCATCCGGCCCTCACAGTAATCGGCCAAGAGAGGCCCTGCTTGGAAAGCAAAGAGCCGTCACTGTGCCACTGCCTCACCCTCCGTCCCTGAGACGCCCCGTGGATGCCCCGCCGGCCGCCCAGGGAGCGGAGGCTCAGCCTGCACAGGCCAACCCCGTTGGAGCTGGTCCCGGGCCAACCCCCAACCGCTGCCTGGGTGCCAGGGGCAGAACTGCCTCGCACGTGCCTTCCTTACTGGACGCTGACGTGGAGGGTCAGAGTCGGGACTGCACGCTGCCTCTGTGCAGGATGAAGAGCAGATGCAGCCGGCCGTCCATATACGAACTGGAGAAGGAGTTTCTGTCTTAAGTGCCTTGTGCTGTCCCAGCATTTCTTTTAAGGTGAACAAATTAAAACAATGTGTCTACCTTTGAACTGCTTCATGCTGCTGTGTTTTCAAAAGCTGTGGCCATGTTCCTAATATGGTAATGGATGTCTGACTTCCCCCAACATGTACGGGGTCACTGCAAGCTGTCTGCATGTATTTTTTCCACTGGATTCCTACCTAGTAACTTGAAATACACACAGGTGTAAAACAAGAAATGTGCAGCCACGTAAAACTGTGCTGGTAGAATTACCTTAAGCACCGTTTTCATGCTCTGCTCTCACTTAGATCCTGGTCTGCCAGTGCACAGGGATGCAGGGAGCTGCACTGCTTTGCTTCCTTCCTTCTTTCGCTTTCTTTCCCTTTTCCTCTTCTCTCCTCTCTCTCTTTTCTTCTCTCTCTCTCTCTTTCTCTCCCCCCACCCTCCGTCCCTCCTTCCCTGCCTCTATTGTGCAACAAAAAGTCAAAAATAATGTGATATTAGTAAGTAAAGGTATCTATTTTTTTAAAATGAGGTCTAAAATAGATGCCAAGCCCTATTTAAACTACCTAAACTCAGCACTAGGTTTAGAATACATAAATAGGCCCAATTCTCACCTAAATTATGCACTATTTCTCTCTTTGAGCAATTCTACTGAATGTAACTTGTAAAAGTTTTACTGAATGTAACTTTAAAAATGTTACCGTTAGAAGACCAGAATAGATTTTTTTAAAGATCCGCACGGATCATGTATCCCTGAGAGCTACTCAGATGTAGGCCCTTCCTACTGTAAAAGGTTCTTCCTTCTTCAGTAGCCATGTATTTGGTCTCCAGAAGGGTAAAGCTTTTTCTTTGTAGTAGAATTTTTAAAAATTAAGTGACACAGGTATCATGTATTATAAACACTCATGTCATTTAAGTTTGGTTTTCTCTATTTAAATGCATAATTAATAATCCCAAATACAATTGGAGAGAAACACTGCCAAGTCAAGAAATAGCAATGCTGTTAGAATTTAAGTATTTTGTAGTTATTTCACATTTCATTTAATTGTGAACAAATGTTAGACATTTGTTGAGATAAGCTGATATGGTGGAAAGGACAAATATATTACAGATTGTTCTCAGATATGGGTTTATAAAATGGACCTTTGGATGAGGATTTTAAATGATTTAAAATTATAAAGGAATGACTTATGAATCATACCTAGATGATACAAAGAGACTACTGAGTTACGAAACAAAAGTGGTTATCCAGGAGCTTGGTAAATTTGCCTGGGTTTCTTTTGCTAAATCTATTTTGTTCCCCTTCTGTAACTAGAATATGGTTATTCATATGACAGACAATAAATGTTTAAATTTTTCCATATAGTGAAAAAGTAAATTACAAACTTTACTTGATATTTTATTTAAAAATTTACCTTCTTTAAGGTTTACTAACTGAAATGTCAGCAATTTAAATTAAATCAATTATGATAAAATACCTACCTATATAGAGAAAAAGGAAAGTTTTATTTGGTCATTTTGAAACATCTCAGTCACCTAGCCGGTGTGGCCCAGCAGATGACGAGCAGGGCATGAAAGGATTATAGTAACATGAGCACATTTTACCCTAAAGAAAACAGTCTTCTGTTTAAGATTGCAGCAAAATCTCAGGTACTTCTTGCGTTTTGTTTTATTATTGTCCATTCTATGATTTGGGTTTATTTTTGGGTGGCTGTTGAATTAGACCATGGTGTTCTGGTTTCCTCTAAATTTTACCTCATTTGAAACTATGTTTGGCTGCTTTGTACTGAGTCATTCAGGACACGTAAGTTCCAGCCAAAAGGGAGGGGGTGCCTACAACATACATGAAAGAAGAGGTACGGAAAGTGGGTTCTCAGTTTTGCTTCTACCAAACATTGTGTGGGGTCGGGGGCGTGCAGCCTGTCATCTGTCTTGTCCCTCTACGCTGGTCCTGCTCCTGTTTAGCTTTATTTTAGTCGTCTCTACATTGTAATTAATTTAGAAATGAAGCTATTTAAAAAGATAATTGCAATTTAAGGACTTGCTCTCATGTTACTGCAGATAGCTATTTTTGGCCGAGATCTATTGTACATTTGCGATTTTCTCTGTGTATACTTAGCAGAATCTGGTTATTTATTTTCGTATAGACGTAATAGCTCACTGAAAGATAAATTAAGCTGATTTCTATTAGTCAACAATTAAGGTGCTCCCACTGCAGAGGTGAGGCCTGGGCCGAATATGCTGTATTATGAAGCCTTGTGAGTGAAACAGATGTTTACATATTGTCTATTTTTTTAATAAACGTTTTTTTATAGCTATTAGCCCATTTGCCCCGTGGCTTTGATCTACTCCTGATGATTGTGACTAGAGTTTGTAATCGTTTATTTTGTATTCAGTTTGTAATGGTTTATTTTGTATTCGATTAGGAACAGTACGTTAATAAAGATTACTAATGCTTAATAAGCCAGGTGTTAACTGAAGACGATTAAACTGAAGACCACTAAATGAGTAATGGAATTAAACATTAGGTTGGGGAAAAAAAAAAAAAAAGGTAATTGTGGATTAACAGGTTAAAAATAATTGCAAGAACCGCAATTACTTTTGTACCAACCTAATACCTGTTTTAAAGGGATAGTGAAATATTTTATTCCAAGTGTTGTTCGGTTTACGTATGCATTGAGAAGCTGCATTTCCTGGTGAGACTCTGCAAGTCCAGCTTCTCAGAAAGTGCGCTTTTGCAGCAAGGAGTTTGTATAAGAACTAAATGTTGATGCTACAGGAATGTGACTAATGAGCCATGTTAAGTGTTCACATGTGTAGTAAGTCAGAAGGATTTCAGAAACCACCAAACAGCTGGTCATTCTTACTAAGTGATAAAAGCTTGGGTGACAAAGCAGATCATAGCATTCCATGCAGCTCCAAGCATCCCCTACCATGAGAGAGGGAGGGAAATCCAGCCTCTGTTGAGTAGCTCCTAGGTTCCTCTGTAAGAGAACCTCCTGTTCTCTTTAATAACATTGTGAGGTAAGTAGTACTGTCTGTATTTCATTAGACAGTAAATCAACACCGAGAACTTTGGTAAATTTCCAAAGACCTGCCCGTATCTGGTCACTAACATCCTACCTGTTCACCCTTCTAACCATGTGCATAGCACAGGAGACAAGACATCTGAAATCAGAGCTTTGTAAATGAAATGCAAAGAAAGCTAAGGGAGTTTTTCATTCACCAAAAAGAAGAGAATTTTTTTAAAAGTTAGAATTCTACAAATGTACGAACACTTATTTAAAAGCAATGCTAACCATGGTTTACACAGTGGGGTGCGTGTAAGGTGAAATAGGAAGTATTAAAACACCTCTAACAGATCAATTCAGAAAAATGATGGGTTTATAAACACGGTGAAATTAAGAACTGCAGCATAAATGGAAAATAATTGGGCTTAAGCTGTCTATACCCTTTGAAAAGGCCAATGTGTTCAAACACAGTGAAAGGTGAAGCCTTAATGAATGAAACTGATGGACCGTACAGTGGACCCAAAATTCGCTATTTTTCAGCCCAGCTGAGCCTGGTGGGGGTGGAGGAGCGGGCAGGAGGGAGCAGGCCGTAGGGCACATGCCACAGACTCACTGCTCTTAACAAGACTGAGTATCTTTTGGAATAAATATGTATTTGCTGGGTGCACTTAAGACAATTCCTAGAGCCTTTAAATTTTTTAAAAAGCTAATTTTCATCAGTTGTGCTTATTTCCCTGGTCAGTGGGTCATTGGACCTCCTCATGCAGCCATCCCATACATGGAACCTCTTGTTATTATATTATTTCACAAAGCCGATTACCAACTCCTTCTGAAGCATTTTCTCCTATTGGCTCAAGGACCATCACGTATCTAAATTCATGGTGTTAACCCCATGGCTTTAAATAAATGCACTTTAAGGCAAATCACTCAGTTTTCTATCTCCAGCCCCATCCTAACCTTAGAGCCCCATTCGGACATATTCTGCTGCTTTCTTGTCATCTCGCCTCAGATGTCTGAGGCATTTCAAGCCAGACATGACCCAAATAATAAAATTCTGGAGTCCCTGCCTTCCCTCAATTTGCTACTCCCTTAACCTTCCTCCTGTAAATAGCACCAGCCGCGGGGAGTTACAGCGCCACCCCACAACCCCAGCCCCACCAGCGCACCTGCTGGATTTGAACCCAGTCTGAATCTAGTCGATGCTTTTAAACCACAGGAAGAAGTTTGTTTGTAAAGAATTAAACATTTGGTCGTCAATAAACATCACTCACTGTCAGCATGTTGATCAAAGGGTAGTTGAAAGAAAGTAGAAATTAGTTGGACTGGGACTTAGGGACATTGCTATGGAGGATTCTGAATACTGGTGGAAGGCTTTGGCACTGCACTGTGCATTAAAAAGGTTTTAATTTGGAGTGTACATTAGAGAGAAACGCGGGGCGGGGCGGGGGGGGAGAGAGAGAGAGAGAAAGATTTACTTTAAGGAATTGTCTCGCAAATGCAGCGGCTGGCAAGTTCAAGTTCTGCAGGAGAGGCTGACAGGCAGGAGACCCAGGGAAGCACTGACGTAGCGTGAGTCGGAAGGCCGGCAGAGGCAGGATGCTGAGAGGAAGGCGGGCAGGGCGGCTCCTTCAGAGGCCCCTCTCATTGGCCTGAAGGTGTTCTCCCTGTGTCTTCTCATGATCTTCCCTCTGCATCTGTGCTTCCCCAGTTTCCTCTACTAATAAGGATACGCTCTCTCATGACTCATTTCCCTCCTAACTACCTCTGCAAAGACCCCCAAATACAGTCACATTCTGAGATACTGGGGTTAGGGCGTCAACATATGAATGGGAGGGGCAATTCATTCCATAACAGACTGGAACAGCTTCCAAATACTGAATATGAAGTCATAAATATGACCATGTAAAACAGAGAAAGAATCTCTGGAGTCACAGGAGAAGATTTTACCCGGTCTCATAGCAAGAATAAAGAGGAAAGGGAGCACATGAGGCGAAGTGTCCAATCTCTACATCAGGGAGGACTGGCTGCAGGGGGCAGAGAAGAGTAAGTGGTCAGTCAGGAGGGAGGCTGTGGGCATCGACAGGAAATGAAACACCCTGAGGAGGCTTGGCGCACGGATTAAAAGGGGATCATTCTGGGGAGAGGCAAAGTCTGCCATTCTGAATGATGGAAAACTCTAGAGACTTCCACTTGGCGGGTGGAGCTGGAATTTGAGACAGAGGTTGGAGTTGGAGAGAGATTCTGGATTCATTGAATTTTGGTGATAGTTCAAGATGCTGAATGACTCAGAGGAGGAATGTAAAGAGAAGAAAGCCGAAGAAACCTCTCTGGAAAAGAGCGATGAGAGCCAGGGCGGGGTGCAGAGAGGAAGGACAATTCACGTGGGTAAACATAACCCAGAGAGTAGAAAGCATCACAACTTCTCAAAGCCGTAACAAAACTTTGAAGGCTAATATTATCTGAGAATTACCCCCATTCTCTGGAGCTAGCAACACTCATTTCCCTCCTGACTGGAAGTGGACGCTCACCAGCTTTATTAAAGGAAGCAGCCCTACTGAGTGCTGCCTCCCTACAAAATCCCAGGGGGCTATGATGTCAAAGAAAGATAGTTCCAGGACCACCCCTCGTCACCCTTCCTCCTTGCTGATCTTTTCTAAAGGGTAAAGATACAGCACAATGGCACAAACCACATATAAACGTTCCCCATTCTTAAGACTATAGAAGATGGAACTAATATTGTCACCATTATCAGATCTCAGACATACTGATTAATTTTCCAAGCCCCACTGGTCATCTTGCCTCTTGTCAGTCCCTACAATGGCCACTGGATCTGTGTCAGTGATGGCATTTCCCTCCTGGTGTTAGCCCAGCCCAGCAGCAGGACACACCCCTGGAACACATCTGCAGAGACAGCCAAAGTGGACTGCTGGCAAGGACCCGGGGGGAACGTTTTTCTCAATCTGGATGTCAAAAGTCAGAACACATTCTAATGGAGTCTCTCCAAAAAGTTTTAACTTAGTCTATCAAGTAACACTTTCCACAGGAAATAAATATCTAGTTGTATCACATAAATCTGTAAGAAAATATATTATCTGAAAAAAAAGATTCTGCTAAAGAATGAAAATTTGTTTTTGTTTCGGTGTTTTGTTTTTTTTTACTTAAGATTTGATCATATAAGAAGCAGTGGCCCATGACTGTTCCAAAGTTCTAATTAAAAACTAGAAAAATCTCTATGTTTAACCATAAAGGCTTAATAAGCATTGACTTTTTTAATAAGCCGAGTCTTTTCCTCTGGAACAAGTAGTTATTCATAGAGGTGCAAACATGATTCGAATACACGAATTTGGTAATAGTTGTTCCTTATATCTCTTCATTTCCCAAACTCAACATACGTTTTACAAATTGAAGAATCCTGCTTGAATTGAATTTTCTGCTTTCTGCACACTAGATGGCACTATATACATATGATTTCACAAACAAGGAACCAACATAGCTGGATTATCTGAAGAATTGCCACCAAATTTATACCCTTAGAAGAAAAAGGAAAATAATGGATGTGATTTGGGAAGGTATTGAAAAGATGAGAGAGCAAAAGAAAATGGTTTTCCAGGGATGGTTACACAGGAACGAGACGGTGATCTTTATAAAGTGATCTTTTTTATATATCTGCTCCAAACAGGGAGATAAGGAAGGAGTTTTATAGCTGCTTGTTAGGTCCAGTCCCCAAATGTCTAAATCAGCCCAGGAAGAATTGAACCAGTGCCTCATGCAGTAGGTGTCCCACCATCAAGCGACACTGGCAGGAAAAGAAGTCCCCTGCTCCACTCAACAATCCATTTAAAAATATCTGCTTAATCAATGTCCCCTAATATTTACCTAATAAACATAAACTGATCACATACTGTATGCTATACTGGACACTGTGGGAGCACACAAGACATACACACTTAAATATACACAACACACCTATCCCCACACACAACAGACAACACACCCACACTTACAGCACATACCACAAACACACTTATCCACGAAACACACTCATAACACACTTAAACTCACAACAAAACACAAATATACAACACACACTTAAACACAATGCATACTCACTCACATACAGCACACACGAACTTATACGCACACACACACGTTCATACGCACACTGACACACAACACACACACCCTCACACACACAGTCACACCCAACACCACGATTATTTGGTTTATCAAATGATTCACTTTCAAAGGACGGTAGTACCGAAAGCAGAGGACGGGTACAGAGCAGACCTCCCAGACAACCACTGGCCTCACTCTTGTACTTATAGAAAAGGCAATTTAAACAACCTTAAGTTTTAACATTTTCCACGTTAACAAAGGAATAGCAAAACTAAAGACAACATTAATACTTTATGTAGTTTAAAGACTCCAATCTCTCTTGTGCACCATAAAAAATACAGAGGACATCACGGTAGAAATCTCTCTCAATTTGCTTTTGTCACATCGCCGTGTTTACAATATTCTTTGGTCCATTTAATTATTGCCAAATGAGCTGACATGTTCTGGGCGTGTGTAGTTCCTTTCCCTCTGGAGGTAAACGTTTCCTTAAGCATGTTCAGTGCTATAACAAGGCCTATTAAACATGATGCCCAAAGACGTTTGAATTGGTGGCATCACTGTGTTTCAAGTAAACACCCATGTTCTGCGGCTCTGACTCTGACAGTGTATCATTTGCTTTGCTGGCATCACGTGCTCTGTGGAATTTCACCACTGAAAGGAAAGCAGAGCAGTACATTTCTTCCTTCAAGGTAAGGAGAGGTATTGGCTTTACAGATGTTAATTATGCCTTGGGACATCACCTGTCTGTGATGCACGTCATATGTTAACAGACGTACATCACGTCTGACCACACACTTCCTCCAAAACCAAAACGTTGGAGAGGTGGTGATGTTGTATAAACCATGTTTCAATGTGCCATTTTGTCCACATACCTCCTTACTACCCACCCAGACTGAAGAATTTCGTGAAATAACATTATGGTGTGTTCTCTATGACTCGATTGACAAACTAAAGCCTCAGTGTTTATTTAATATATTCTTTATAATTACAAAAGAAATACTCAATTGAGAAAACATGGAACTCACAATAATACACAAAGAAGAGAACACACAAGCACGTCATCCAGAGATAACCACTGGTTAACATTTGGTCCACATTTTCCGGTTTTCTTTCCACTGACCTATAGATACTTGAATGGTGTTTAAAGCAGAATGTACTGCCCTCGCTTGTTCGCAGGGCCGTCCATCCAGACCATTCCCAGGGTCAATAAAGAGTCTCATACGACATGAGTTTTAATGGCTGAATACTACTCCACCTTACAGCTGAATCATTATGTTTTGCATTTATCACCATTATGTGAAAACGATCCGGTGAACATCCTTTTTCAGCATCGTGTAATTGTTTAGCGTCCACATGTAAAGTCAGACTGTCTGGCTTCAGAGCTTCACAATGTGACACATAACTGGGCACTCTTGAGGGAGTTTCAGAAACCCCCAAAAGCTTCATTCTCCTAATCTGTAAAATGATTATAATAGTAGTATCTATCTCATAGCGTGTAGTGAAGATTAAATGAGATAATGCCTCTTGACAGCAAAGGTCTGTATCCCTTTTCAGTCCTTATTCTTTTGACCTCTTCTGTGCTAACATGGTGGTAATAACTAGCAAAATGTCCCTTTAAAATTACAAATTTCATTTTAGGGAAGCTGAAAACTTCTGAAAAGTGCTGAGAAGGAAAAAAAAAACACCTCACTTGTAATCACAATACTCAGAGATAATCACTTTTAGTATTTTGGTTGGTTCATATTCTCCCAATATGTTCCCCCACAGTACACATATTTGATTTCAAGATGTATACTGTGGGGGAAAACATTGGGAGAATATGAAATCAAATCAAATATGTATAGTTTTAAATCAAAACTGGGATGCATTACATATTCTCCGATCATCTGGTTTTTCACATTTAATGTACTCTGGATAATTTTCCAGCCAGTAAATATTCTTCTGCAACTACTTTTTGTCATGCCAGCAAATCTGATGATCATATTGATATGTTAAAATTCATTTTATCGCTTTAGCACTGTTAGGTATTCAAGTTATTTTCATTTAAAAAAATGTTATCAAGAAGATTGAAAGGCAAGCAGTGCTGTCAACTAACAGGTACTTGCAGATTCTCTCGGAGGAGCCAGCAAGGTCTGATGAGTGTCGGAGGCCTCTGGAGCGGACTCATATTCTGTCATCCTATCCTGAGGTGAGACGTGTATCTAGCCCACAGAGCCTGCGAAACTCCCTCTGAGAGCTGATTAATTCCGAGTTAAGATGGGTTGAGAGGTTAAATGATCTTGGGACGTGCCAAGTGGGATTGGCATTGAGAAAAATATTTTTCTCCATCGTTTTAAATTAAGTCTTCTGTTCAAGAACATCCTGTCTTGGAATAAGAGGAAAGCTTTGTAAGTCCTGTGGATGCTACCAGATAGAATTTTAGCAATCTAGAAATATTTCTGAGGGAGTCAATTTACCTCTGTGGGCTTCAATCTTGTCATCTCTAAAGTGAGTGTATGCGTCTAGATTTCTCTGAGATTCCTTCGAATGCTGTAATTCTGTGAACCTGTGCACAGAAATAACTGAAGTTCTCCTTGTATCCGACCTTCCTGGCTTACCCTCGCTGCCCACGCCCAGTCTCTATCTGGTGGATACCTGGTGGGAACTGGCTCTTCACAAGAGGCAAGGCTAACCCAGTAAGCTGCAGAACTTTCTAGGAAGTAGAGGGAGCCAAAGTGGTGAGCTTTATCAGATGCAAAGCAAGAAGGAAATGAATGATTTGGGGGGTACAATGAAGATCAGTGGAAGAGTCCTAGCCAAGAATCAATGGGCACGTAATTGCAGGAAACTAAGCTTTATTTAAACTAGGGTTTTCCCTCTGTGGTACCGTGGCATGCTGGGCCTGATAATTCTTTGTAGTGGGGGCTGTCCTGTTCATTGTAGGATGTTCAGTGACAGCCTTGCCCACCACCCACTAGATGCCAGTAGCACCCTCATCCTCAATATGACAACCCAAAATGTCTCCAGGTGTCTCCTGGGGGCTAAAGTCACCCTTCCGCTTTTGAGAATCACGGCTTTAAACCTATCGTACTTTACAACCAGTGAGGAAGAAATGCTTGGGGAACTTGATTTTGTAATGAACCACCAAGTAAAGTAAAATAATAGAAAAGGGCTTAATTTTTTTGTACGTAAATTGTTTGGTTTGTAAGAGCAAACAGCATGAGCTTAATCTTTTAACAATTTAATCTTTTTTAAAAAACAATTTTATCTTTTAACAATTCGTGGTAAACAGTCTTAAAAACCGGGGCTAACATTTGACCTTTTAAAAATAACTTAAATGAAGTCTCGCTGTATCAGTCAGGATTAGGAAAGAAACATAGAAACCATTCTAGGTGTTTTCAATAGAAAGGGATTTAATACAGAATATCAGACGCTTACAGAACAGTTGGGAGGGCAGAAGAAGTTGAGGGTCTACTGTGGTCTTTCTGGTCTGCCACTGCACCCTTGGTTACAACCAGAACGTTGCTTCTGTCACCACCAGGTCAGAAATCTCTGGAAAGCCACTGCCAATGTCCTATCTGAGTAGATGACCGGCAGGAGACAGAGCTGCTCAGGTGTCTCAAAGACACAGGTGTACGCAGAAACCTACAAACCTACATTTCTGATAAACGAAGCTGAGTGGATTCTACCACCCTTCTGATTCCTAAAGCTCAGGCAAGTCCATCTCATTGGCAAAACATATTTAAAACCGCGCTGTCATGATGTCCAGAGAACGCAGTTCCCATGCACCCCTCTCGTGCAGGGTGTGGGAGCACAGAGCAAGGGGTGGAGACGGTGCTGGCTGCCAGCGGACAGTAGCTCACACGCCTCCTTTCTCAAGTGTTTTGTTTACTCAAATTGCACAAATAGTATATATTTTCTGGCCTTTTCTGGCCCTTTTTTCTTGGGCTAAGAAGTTTTTTCTGAGCTTCTATCAATTCTCTATACTGTTCAAGCAGGTGAACTCAAGCAGTTCAAATCAATTACCTGCATAAAAGAATAACACTGGGAAAGAGCTCTAGTGATGACTGACTGATCACAAATAAAGTGAGATTCTTTGCTGAAGGTCGTTTGAAATGGTTTTATGCATGTAGGTAAAGGCATGGACAAAAATGATTCTTTAAATTTCAAAATCGAATTAATCATCTGAAAATTACCACTACCATTGTTCTGAAATATGAAAGCTTTCTTTTAACTTTTTTCATACCAGAAATGTAATGTAGGAGGCATTTTCCTATCATTGCATAAAAACACCACCACCCAAAATATCTTCTGCCAGAGTCACTAGCTGCTGTCATCTATGGAAGTACATGCTGCGGTCAAGTCCACAGGGTGGTTTAGGGCACTGATTTTACACATATAATTAATTGTCTTTTGAAACCAGAAAACATCCTTTCACTATTTTTGATTCACATTAAAAAAATCAACAATCAGGTGGGGGGCTCCTTGCAATACACAACTATTACACCTCAGAGTTATTTTAAACAGCGAAACTCTTAAAGATGGTATCCATCTGAGGAAAGCACCGGCCACCAGGGCTTACAGGGGTTGAGAGTCCCAGTGCTTTGTGCCAAGGGAAAGTTCATCAACGTGAAGACAGCATAGGTCTGCGATGCTGAGGCAATGAACTGCTACATACACGCACAATGAAATGGGAACAACGGAAAGTGATACAAGGAACCTCCGTAAAACAGCCTATCCTGTATCCCTCTGGTTTAAAACTTATCAGTGGTTCCATTCAGGAACAGAATTTGGCAGTTCCCTTAGCTTTTCCAGGGCTCCTTCACCACCAGTGACAGCTGATGTTTTCAGCCTTGCCTCCCACAGCTGTCTCACTCCCCAGCACTGGAACTTGGGGCTCCCTCAGCCTGCGATGTGGTTTCATGGCTCTGGCCATGGTGTAGGCTCTTACCACTGCCTGGACCGCCTTTCCTGCCTTTCCTCCATCCCCTGCCTCTGTCTCCTTCCTCTCCCACTGCCAAAACATATGTCATCTTCCCATAAACTCCTACACATCCCTCAAGATCCACTTAAGGATTCACTTTTCAGCGAAGCTTTCACTCACTTCCCAAAGCTGATCCGTCTCTGTAGTCAGGGATTGCATATCAGTCTCTTAGTAGACACTCAATAAGTGTTTGTTGAATGAACGTAAAAAGGTACACAGTCCTATTAACTAGGATGATTGTATAAACTCTCATACTCCTGAATTTGAAATTCTCATAACTATTTTATTTATTTTTTGTGTGTGTGGTGTTGGTATTGTTTTATTTTTTTCCCCAGCACATATTAAAAATCACACATGGATATTTGCTTATAACATATTACAGTCTATTAATAGTTATTTTAATATGAAGTATAATATAGAGCCTTCAATCAAAAGTAACAAATTAAATGTAATTTAATGTTATGTTTTCAGCATTTATTTGAATTTTCCACACCAAACCTCTTAAAATGTTTTCTTTTGTTGATTGGGGAAGTTAGAATACTGAGACTTCTGTGATTTACTGAAATGCTCCCAATCTATGGCTTTTTCAAAACTGACTAGGACATTTTTTTTAACTATTAATTGCTTAAATCTAGACTTGTGTGAGCTTGGAGAGTTTCCAGGCATGTCAACCATCTGGCGCTACTGTGTCCATTTCCAGAATCTTATAAAGATTGAAGAGAACGTGAAACGGGATCACTTTCCCATAGTTTCAAATTGAGCTGAATAAAGAAGGATGACGCTTTCTTCTCGACCTTGATCCTATGAGTAAGTAATTCGTACGACGCTGAGCCAGTCACAGCCCCAGGCTATTCGGAATCCAATACCTGAAAGAACAGGGCTTGAACAATGAGTGTATTAGTGCTCTCTCACAGAAAGACACAAGCAGCACGGACAACAAAAATATCCATTTATAACAGAATAAGAGGGAGAAAGATGAAAATACACAAGTAGAGATGCTACACTTATTATTCTTTACCTAAATTTGTCTTCTAAAAGTAGCTAGGTCAGCGGCAGAATCTTGGACTTGAATAAATAAGCAGAGATCACTTCTAACGTGTGGCATTCAGAAGCATCTTTAACTCATGCTTTGAGCAGATGAAGGTCAAGGGGTATTTCCCGCTATTGTATGTCCCTCCAGTATTTCTAGAGCACTTACGTGTTACTAACATTGTCCCTTCATTGTTTTAGTCTGCTAACTTGGGAATGTGATGAGGTCAGAGATTTGGTCACTCTGGTATCTCCAACAACTAGCAGAGTATTTGGCATATGGTAGGCATTTAATAAATATTTGTGGGATAAATTGGTATTTATATGATGTCATAGTTTTATCTCTCATTTACTGTTGTATCTCTAGCACCTAAAACAACATAAGCATATTGGAAGCTCTCAGGAAATAGTTCTTAAATAAACAAATGCGTACATTAGAGATGGCCCTGTCCACCCCTCACCTTCGATGAGGACATAATGCATGCTATGTACCTAACACAGTGCCTGGTATATATTAGCTACTATGTGTGCTTTTTCTTCTTGTCAGCTTTGAAAAGCAAAAAGGGGTGTCCAGGTAGAGAAATAACCCCTCCCTCATTAGCATACCACAGACCTCAGAGGGACTATGTCTACCATCAAGCAAATAGGACATTTGTCACCTAACAGACATGTGCTTATCAGAGTTAAAGTGGTTATGGATATTTGATGACTATGATAATAGAATGGTGGAGCTGAAAAGACACTGAGAGATCACCTAATCTATCCTACAAATTACACAGATGGGAATAAGCAGCTGGCCATGGGTCCAAAGGTGTGTTGGAGGCTGAGCAGGGGACGAAATTCAGACCTCCCATCCTCTAACCTTTTTCCATTATACCAGGCTGCTCTAATAATAATTCCATCCATTAGGAGGAAAATATTAGAAATTTCAATTATTATCTCTATAAGTGATTCTCATCTAGAGATTATTTTCCCCCTAAAAACCAAGAGAAAGCGCCACTACTTCTAAATTTTTACAACCGTTCTTTGGTGAGCGGAGGCTGAAGAAGAAGATAGCTGTGTTATCAACATTCACAAAATTTTATAATTCCTCAAGTGTTCACAGCTTGTAGCATAAACTTAAAGGTGCAGCATCTGCCACTTAGATCCTAAAAGCTAAGTTCCAAGAGATTCTGATGCTCTGGGTATTGCATGGGATTCTAGAATCGGTACTTTACTTTGAGGGTCTGAGGTGTGAAAATCATTTAAGAGGAGAGAGCCTCATTTAGCAATAGGAAGGGAAACAATCCTCAAAGGATAAGGAGCTCCAGCCATGGAGGGCTGACCACAAGGACGGAGAAAGCAAGTCTGAAACAAGGCCTGACAGAGGCAGGGCCAAGCGGCTTAACAAGGCAGTTTCTGGGATGAAAGACTGCAGTCTCAGTTCCACCTCTACCACAGACTTGTGTATCTTGGGCAACATTAAAAAATTTCAAAGCTTTGATTTCCAAACTTGTAAAATGGGTGTGATAATAATTGTAACAACGGAAATTATTTCTGATCAAGATGGTGTAGTAGATAGACGCTGTGCTTGCCTCCCTCACAACTACATCAAAATGACAACTAAACTACAGAACAACCATCATTGAGAATCACCTGAAGTCTAGCTGAACTGAAGTTCTACCTCTAAGGACACACAGAAGAAGCCACCTTGAAACTGGTGGGAGGGGCAGAGACATGGAACAGGCTGATCCCCTGTGTCAGATAAAAATCAGGAGGGATATTTTCACTTCAGAAGCCCCTTCTGAGGCATGAGGTGTCCCAGGCCCACATCAGGCTCCCCAGCCCAGGGTTCCAGTGTCAGAGAAATAAGTCCCCACACTTCTGGCTGGGAAAACCAGGGAGATTGTACCTGAGTAAGACGGGGGTGGCTGGAGTTCCAGGCACTCCTCCTAAAGGGCCTGCACATGGATTTACTCTCTAATAGACTCATTCCCGCTGAGCTCCAGCATTGGGGCAGCAGTTTGAAAGGTGCCAGGGATATATGGGGAGGAACTGAAGTGCCTAGCTACAGGGTGAGGGCTGGAGGGGCAACTTTCTCCTGGACAAAAGTGCCAGCAGAAGCCATTGTTCCTTTGTGGGGCCCTCCCACACCCAGCATGCAGACACAGGTGGCTGCCATATCTGAGTCTCCATCAATCTAGCTAGCACCATTCACTCCACCCTGGTGATTTCCTGAGACCCCACCCCACCCAACTTGCAGGCCCACCTAAGCTACTTCCAGTGACTTGTCCATACAAATGGCCTGTCTTGGCTCATGCTGCAGACTTTCCTAAAATCTCTCAAAGGTTCACAAGCTCTAAACAAGCAGCATCTAGTCTCACAGTGCCCCATACCACTTGCCAAGCAGCCATAAGCCTGGCACTGGTGGTAGCTGGCCTTGGTTTTGACTTAGCCTCTCCCAGGCACTTCAAGCCCAGCATGGGTGGCAGCCATCTGCAGATCACTTTGTGGCTCATTCCAGGTGGCCCCTGGCAGGGCACAGGCAGCATGTGACGTTGCCTGTGGTGGGTCCCCTCCCAGGAAGCCGGGGCCTGGCATGTCCAGTTGCTGGCTTCCCACTGAGCTAGAAAACCACCCAGCCACCTCCACAGATGATATACACAAAGGGCAGATAGCACAGGCACTGGAGCCCTGCTAAAGCAAATCTTGCTCCATAGGGTCAGCCCGTGCACAATAGCTTGCTGACTGTAGTCATGGCCAGTCTTCACAACCAATCAATCTGAGGTCAACCCCTCACATTAATGTGCAATCAGCAACCAGACTCAACTACCACAGGAGGGCACACACAACCCATACAAGGGACACACTTGCAGCACTCAGCTGAAGTAACCAGGGAAACTGAGCCACTAGGCCCTAAAGGACACCTACTACATAAGGCCCTTCTACTAAGACTGGGTGGCATAGCAGCCCTACCTAATACATAGAAACAAACACAGGGAGGCAGCCAAAATGGGGAAACAAAGAAACATATCCCAAATGAAAGAACAGAACAAAGCTCCAGGCAAAGAACTAAACAAAATTGACACGAACAATCTACTAGAGCAGAGTTCAAAACACTGGTTGTAAAAATGCTCAATTATCTCAGTGAGAACTTCAACAAAGAGACAGGAAACATAAAAATAGAGATAGAAAACATAAAAAAAAAAAAAAAAACAGGCAGAAATGTCAAATACAATAACTGAAATAAAGAATATATTAGAAGGAATCAACAGTAAATTAAATGAAGCAGAGGTATGAATCAGCAATTTGGAAGATAAGGCAGCAGAAAACACCCAAGCAGAACAGCAGAAAGAAAAAAGAATCCAAAAAAATGAAGATGGTTTAAGGGGCCATTGGGACAACATTAAATGTACCAACATTCACATCACTGGGGTATCAAAAGGAGAAGACAGAAAGTGAGGGGTTGAGAACCTATTTGAAAAAATAATGACAGAAAACTTCCCTAATCTGGTGAAGGAAATAGACATACAAGTCCAGGAAGCACAGAGAGTCCCAAACAAGATGAACCCAAGCAGGCCCACACCAAGACACATTATAATTAGAATGTCAAAGGTTAAAGACAAAGAGAGAATCTTAAAAGCAGCAAGAGAAAAGCAGTTAATGACCTACAAATGAGCTCCCATAAGACTGTCAGCTGATTTCTCAACAGAAACTTTGCAGGTTAGGAGGGATTGGCACAAAATATTCAAAGTGATGAAAAGCAAGGACCTAAAACCAAGATTGCTCTACCCACCAAAGCTATCATTTAGAATCGAAGGACAGATAAAGAGCTTCCCAGAAAAGAAAAAGCTAAAGGAGTTTATCAACACCCAACCAAGGAATGTTAAAGGGATGTTAAAGGGACTTCTTTAAGAAGAAGAAAAAAAGATGGAAAAATATGAATAATAAAATAGCAATAACTACATATCTACCAACAATTACCTTCAATGTAAATGGATTAAATGCTCCAATCTAAAGACATAGGGTGGTTGAATGGAAAAGAAAACAAGACCCCTACATATGCTGCCTACAAGAGACTCACTTCAGATCAAAAGACACACACACAGACCGAAAGTTAAGGGATGGAAAAAGAAAGTTCATGAAAAAGAAAATAAACAAACAAAGCTGGAGTAGGAATACTTATACCAAACAAAATAGACTTTAAAACAAAGGCTATAACAAGAGACCAAGAAGGACCCAGTAATCCTACTTCCGGGTATTTATCTGAAGAAACCCAAAACACTACCTTGAAGGGACATATGCATCAATATATTCATTGCAGCATTGTTTACAATGGCCAAGATGTGGAGGCAGCCTGGGTGTCTGTCAATGGATGCATGGATAAAGAAGAGGTGGTACATATATACAATGGAATATTACTCAGCCATAAAAAAGAATGAAACCTTGGCATTGGCAACAACCTGGTTGGACCTAGAGGGTATTATGCTGAATGGAGTAAATCAGACAGAGAAATACAAATGCAATATGATTCCACTTATATGTGGAATCTAGAGAACAGGATAAATGAACAAACACAACACAAACAGACTCATAGATAAAGAGAACAAACCGATGGTTGCCAGATGGGCGGGAGGTTAGGAGGGTGGGTGAAAAAGGAGAAGGGATTAAGAAGTAACATTGATCGTTACAAAATAGTCACAGGGATGTAAAGTACAGCATGGGGCATACAGTCAATAATATTGTAATAACTATGTACGGTGTCAGATGGGTACTAGATTTATCTAGGTGATGACTTCGTATGTTATATAAATGTCTCATCACTGTGTTGTACACCTGAAACTAATATAACATTGCATGTCAATGGTAATTGAAAAAAAAATAAGAATAACCACCTATGTGAAGTATTTATCACAGTGCCTGACACTTAGTGAGGATACATTATTGAAAACTTCTAGTTGGTAAATATTTCACACACATAGAAATTTCTAGGGAAAGGTCTATCCTGTGAGGCCAGGATCCATTCAGCAGGAATGGCTTTGCCAGGGCTGTGCCGGACCCAGCGGAGAGTTACAAACTGAATTCCTAAATTTAGATTGCTCAGCCTGGAGTGAACACACAGCACACAAAGCAAGGACAACTCCTGATGCCACACTGTCCCCTTCTCTTTTCCTCCACAAAACTGCCACTCTCCTCTGTCACCTGAAGGACAAAACCAAGCTCCTTGGTTTGACTGTCCACGCTGCTCTCTTGAATGCCCCAGAGAGCTTAACGTGCAAACACTTATTCTTCCAGGTGTCACCTTCACCTGACAAGGATAAGTGGTCCCCCCCTCCTGGAATTCCAGCATTTCTGGCTCTGCATTGTCCACATGCCCTCCTGGCTGGAAAGCAGGGCTATACATTAAGCACAGTCCATTTTCTACAGTTAACGGTTCTTTTTTTTAATTGTTGTATTGTATCCACTGCCTGCCCAGCATAAGTGTGTGTCTCCCAAGGGACACAGAAGCCCAACCTCTGGCCCAGGTACCCCCACAGCCGCACGGAGCTCTGCCTCACCAACCCAAGCACCGGCTCCAGGCAGGAGAGTGAAAAGGGAAGTAACTCTGTGTCCTCTTTCTTAGAACTCCCAACAAAAGAAAGATTTCCTGGGAAATTGATGGAAAGTGAAATATTCTTGGAAATGGCATAAATGAATCACACTTACAACATCTCGAGAAGAACTGCTCTGTGAATCCAGGAACATACAGGTTCCTCGGAGGCAAAGGAAACAAACGTGTCTGTCTCCCTGAGGGTGTGTGCGCAGGGACCCTTGGGTTTGGCTCTGGGCACAGTGTAGTCTGTGAAGCTTGTTTCGTGTGCTTTTTTACTTACTGACGTTCCATCTTTGTCTCAGCGACCCTGGGAACCCACACCGAGCAAATCTCTGTGTTCCCCAAGGAAAGCAGCTAATAAATGAGTCCAACTCAGTCTTGACTTAAAACGAAGTCAAGCTTAGCTTTATCCACTTCCAGGGTCTTAAAGGGTAATTACTAGAGAGAACACGCTGACCGCAAAGGCATGGACTCATAAAGGTGGCAAATGCTCTCTTTCCTTGTAAAGTAAAGCTAAACTTCTTCACAACTGATGACTCAACAGACACAGCGGATAGTATTATAGGAACCGAGTTTTTCGAAACCGGAAAACTGGGCACGGCCCATAGATGTCGCTGTTGGGCCCGTTTTATCTCGTTTCTCTTAAATGCCGGGTGTTCCTGGAAGGAATGGGGCCTTTTGGCCTCAGAGGCTGAGGAAGAAACCTCCTTGTCTCTGAGTCCCTCCGAATGTTTGCTTTGGGAGTATTTCACAGGAGGCTGGTGTGAGTTGGCAACGGAGGCAGGAATGGCGTTGTTTAATGTCCCTGCTTCCTTCAATGAAAACAAGTTTGGCCCCTGCTGACCTGGGCGTCTCACCTGTCCCCCTGAACTGTGGTGCACTCACTACGGGAGGCCCTGGCCAGTCTGTCTTTGTCCGGGCAGTTCTCTCTGTGGGACTCCACACTTCTCTCTTCCCAAACAACCCTTAGTTGTCTCCTAGTACAGTGCTCCAAGCATGGTCCACATATCAGCTGCTGGCCTGCGACAGTCTGGTCCTGGCTTGTGACAAGATAGGGGGGCTTGTGTCACAACCTAAACCCACTGAATCACTAAGCAAACTCTTTAGTTCAGTTCTTTCTCTTTCTTAGAAAGACGTCCTTGATGAAGGAAGGGCTGTGTTGTTGATTTACTGTCTGACACAAGCTCCTCTCCCATCACAGGCTGGCTCGGTGAGGTCTGCTTTGGTACAGGATTGACTCCTCCTCCTCCAGGAAACCCCACAGCCCCTCCATGCCCACCTAATCTCTCCACCCCCACCCCCACCCCCTCTCCCACGCCACCAGTGTCAAAACACCTAGAAAACTATGGTGTAACTGTCTGCCTTCCCCAAGTAGTTTATAAGCATCTTTAAATATCAGGGGCTTGACACATAATAGCTGCTTAGGAAACATGTGCCAAATGAGGAAATGAATGACATTTCAGTTTTTTCAACACTCATCATCCCTCTTGTACAGTTAACACCTTGGGTGAGAATTTTTAATTAAAATTTTGTGCAGTTTTGGAAACTGTACCCTCCATCTTCCTAATATTTTGAGTCTTAATTAGGATTTCAGAAATAAAATAGACTTCTTCCTTCTAATCGATTACCCTTTCCACAAATATCACACAGGAACTGGAAATGAGTTAAACCATGTTCACTTAATATGAACCACCCGCTTATCACATCAGCCGAAGCTGTAGGTTTGGTAGCGTGTGGTGTTCAGGAGGTTTGGATCTCACATCGCCGTTCTTGCCTGTCTCCACTCTGGAACCTTCTCGGAGTCTGGGGTGTGTCTTTATCCACTCAGGGATCCCTGGCTCCCTGCTGTGAGGGGGGCAGAGGGCTCATCCCCCCAATGCTGCCAGGACACTCCTTCTTCCTTACTGAAGCCCTGGTTTCCTTCAACAAATCTGGAGCTTTGGGGGCCATGGGACAAGCTTACCTTGTCTCATGTAGCTGCAACTTACCAGTAGCTACCATTTATGGCGTGTGTTTATTCTCCCCATGCTTTACTTCCTTTCTCATAATAAGCCTTTCATTTGTTAAACAACAGGACACCTAGAGACCCAAGTCTGAGAATGGTCACAGAGCTACCACCCACCAAATCAAATGTCTCTCCACCCAAAATAAAATGGGGCAGAGAAACAGAAAGCTCCCCAAGAGAAAAATAAATCACTATAAAGAGCCCGTTAATCAAATTTCTAAGACTTTGCCTTTGGCACAGATTTATTTGCTCATTTCTTTCTTCAGGCTGGTATATTCATCACAGTATGTAGGGTGAGCATGTGTTTGTGTTTGTGTGTGTGTGTGTGTGTGTGTGTGTGTGTGTGTGTGTGTGTGTACGTGCGTGCACACACACGGATTTTGAGTAAATACTTCAGGTGCAGCTGTAAACATTTTTAAAGTTACTTCTCTCTATCCCTAATCCTGACTGACACCTACGCATTTGAGACAAAATAATCAGAAGAAACCTTGAGATGTGTCCCCCAGGGAGACAGGTGCTGCCTGGGTGATATTTGACTCTGGTCACATGCCTAATACACTTAATTTTCTCCCCCCTGTTCCCAGGAGGACACTAACTTTCCTTTGGAATCAGCCCTCCAGCCAGAGGGACCCAGGTTAAAGACAGCAATGTGACGTGGCTGTGGGCAGCCTCTGAGGGGCTGGCAGAGGATGCTTTCATTAGTGGCAATCACACAAATCTGATATTTACAAAGTGCTTTTAAAATTTAGAAAGTAATTTCATTTCCATGATCTCTCTTGATCCTTCAAAACAACACATACTTTAAGCAGGTTAAGGTGAAGAATTTGAGACTCAGAGATTTTGGGTATTTTGCCCCAAATCACTTACAGTGGGTGGCAAATCAGGAATCCATGCCATATTCTGACCCCAGTTCTGGAATCTTCCCTCATGCCTTTGGCCTCCAAAAATTTCTGTGAGCTGAGGAAGAGTAGAAACTTTATTTATAACAGATTATCACAACAGGTTTTTCTTTTCCCTGCTCAGCCAGGATGCAGGGAGAGAAACTGGCTCCCCTTGTTTCCAAGGGGCAGGTCTGTTACACGGGACTAGCAGGGACCTGGTGGCCTTCCACATGCCTGTGGGTGGCCTTTGGCATGCCTGCTCCTCTCAGGGCCTAGTCAGCTCTCTGGGTGCAGGTCTGAGTAGTTGCACAGGGAGGGGGGCGAAAGGGGGTACCAAGTCCACTGCAGCACTCTCTGTGGTCACTTCCTTTTGTCTCAACACCCAAGATAATGCAATGTGACAAACAGCTTTTTCCAACCGTTATGTGCCTCCAGGTACCAGATAAGTTTGATGGTTTGGGTATGGATGGACATAGCAGCAGTGAGCGATGCCTGAACTTTCAATTATAACTGATATCCTTTTGTTATAATTTCCTACAGAGCTCTGTATTTATAGCTGAAATCTTAGAATTAAAAGCACAAATCCTGAGATGTCCATTAACCTTGTTGGTCAGAGGTAATTATTTCACTGAAGCTATAACACAAGCTGAAAAAATAAAAATGCTACATTTTCAACATGAAAACACATTTGGCTGGAAGAGTCTACTGAAAATTTCATCTGATCTCACAGAATTTGCTTGTGAAGGTTTCAGTGAAAAGGAAACATAATTATAATTAACATATGAAAAGTGCTTCTCACTGTGCTGGGCCAGCTACACTGATGTGTGCCCAGATGTCTAAAGGCCGAATAGTCAAGGAAACGTTTACTGAAAATGGATTAGGATAAAACGTTTTGTTTCCTTTTGTGTTTAGATCACTCAGACCTCAATCTTAGGGAGATTTCAAAATTAGCATCGGGTGGAGGCTCAAGCAGCCACCCCCAGAAAGGGCACTGGAGACAAGAACAGACCTCCTCCATTGGCCGCTGGGTCTCCAGACTTGGGAAGGAGCCGGTGGGGCCGGTGGGAAGCAGGGGGCTCAGAAACACAATCCAAAATGGGTGAAATGGAAATCAAGAAAAATGGAGGGAGAAGAGAAAAAATTAAGGGCCCCAAACCATGAACTCAGCACCACTGAGGGCAGGGGTGCCCACTTCAGCTGGAAGCAGTACAAGCCCACCACTGACCAGGGCCACCGTGGAACCCACAGCGTCCAGCTGAAGCCACAGGGGCCTCTATCCCTGTCACATTCCTATGTGGGGACAGCATGATCAGTGATACAGGAAGGGGAAGGAGAGCTGGGAAAGGAAACTCCACTGTGGCTTCCAACCAAGGGTCCCGCAGGGACTGCTGGGCAGCTGACACTGGGAGGGACATGAAAGGATATTCATGAGACACTGGTGACCGCATACGTCAGGGTTAGGCAGTTCCTATTATTTAATGTGCTCAGGAGAATCACATACTATTCAATGTTTTAAACTGAAAATGTACACATAGGTGAGGTTCCTCAGACTGAGAAAAAGAAGCCAGGAATATCTTTTTATACTTGACCATGGATGCTTCTGTCTGCATTCCACAGAACTGGGAGGTGGGTACCGCCTAATAAGCTGAACTCCCACAGCTGTCATCTGGATCCCATGCCTTCACCTCCTCGTTTTCTGCCACGTAGCGGGGCCTAACGCTCAGCTGTGCCCGCGGGAATGCTCCACAAATGCTGGTGTGGATGGAGGACCAAACCCCCAAAGTGGCAGCCCGAAGCTCCTGCCTGCTGTTCCGTGAAGGCACCAGGCCATTCGAACACGTTTTGTCCCTCGGTCAGCACCACTAGAAACATACTTCGGTCTCCAGTGATCAGGAACCCCTCAGTGAGAACCTGAGCCCATGTGCTGCACTCAGCGCTGGGCAGGTACATGGCCCGTCGGGCTGACTGCTGCCTTTGGGAATGTGCACAGTGAACAGAAAAGCACCCGTGTAAATAGGAAGCATGACGGTGCAGAAAACTTTAACAGGCCTTCCAGCATCTGCCCTCATTGAACTGTTGTCACCAGGGAGGAAAGAGGGCCTGGTGAGGCCCAGGGGCCCACATGGTGGTCCGCCACACCTTGGCGACTTTGCCAGGCCCTGCCTTCAGCTCACAGGCCTAGAGATTTAATTTTACCACTTGTCTCTTAGAAGCAGGCACATATTAACTAAGCTCAGGAGACTGATATTGAAAAGCTGAAAGCCAATTTATTAATTCATTTGAGAAATTAGTGCTAAGGAACCAGGATTCTCACAGGCATATGGCCAGACGATTTGCCAGCCTTCGAGCAACTTCAGCGGGAAGCGTGCTGGGGCTGAGCTGGCTGACGGGGCAACCAGAGGGTGAGAGCTGATGGAGCCAAGCCCCCAGGGCACTGCTGAGCTCGCCACCCCAGCACCCATCTCCTGCTGAGAAAGCCAAGGCCTGGCTGATGGGACAACAGTGCCCGGGGATCGTGTCCCACACGGGTGGGGGTGGGGGTGGGGGGGGCGGGGGGGGCGGAGGTGGTTTGTGGGGGGGGGCTGCTCTACTGAGTAGAATCAGTGAATTAGGTCCTACTTCTTTTGGGGTCCAAAAGGAATATAAACTCAGGTTGCTGGCCTCAAGGAGATAGAGCTGTTCGTGGAAAAAGAAATTATTTTTATAACCTTCCTTTGCAAATGTTCTTTCAAATATCTGAATTATTTTCCTGATTTTGCCAGCTAACACCATGTCCATTGCAAATCTACCCAAGTGGCGATGGCTTATTTCTCTACCGATGTATGAGACCCAAGGACCATTTGGCCCCTTGTTGCTCAGGACTTCGAGACAGAAAGAGGAGATGCTTGTATAGTCATCCCTCGGTATCCATGGGGGATGGGTTTCAGGCCCCTCCCCCCAGGATAGCAGAACCACAAATATTCACATCCCTTACATTAAATGGTGGAGTATTTGCATAGAACTTATGCACATTCTCCCTCCCACATACTTTAAAACATCTCTAGATTACTTACAATATGTAATACAATGTAAATGCTACGTGAATAGTTGATAACACTGTATTGTTCAGGGGAAAAAGTCTGTACATGTTCAGTACAGATGCAACCATGGTGGGCCTAACTATAGTATATATCACCGACAATGTAACGTTTTAAAAAGTATTTTCAATCCGCTGTTGGTTGAATCCGCAAATACAGAACCTGTAGATTTGGAGGGCCAAGTATACCCGTAACTGCTCTGCTGTTTTCTCCTTAAAGATAAACAAGAGTAAATCAGAAATAGTGTTCTCTAGCAACAATTGTTTTCACCCTGTTTGTGTTTTCTGAGAAGTGGATTAATGAAAAGAGGGCTGGATTTCATAGGAAGTTGGGTTTGTGCCCTGTTGTTATACTAACCAGCTACAAGAATGATCTTTGGTACATCACTTTACTTAAGTGCAGTTTCCTCTTCGTAAAGTTTAGATAATGATACTATTTATTTCCCTGAGTTTTGTGAAGATAATTAAATTAGACAATGTGTGCAATGATGCTTTTTAAAGTGTAAGTAAAATTAAGCTTTGTCTAAATATTTCCCCTCAGTATTTAGCACAGTTTCTTTTAAATATTAGTCTGGCTTAGCTGTGCAAAAGGAATTGAAGAGTTTGGATGAGTGTCTGGCCAGGTATTTTAAAGAGAAACAAATATGCCTGTGCAGTGCTTGGTAGGTGCTCAGAAAATTGGCAGCTCAAAGAATAATATCCTTGTCTGATTTGAACTGCAGTAAAGGTACCTACAGGACTTTAAATTTCTCGAGTGTCTTAGCAAAAGATAGTTCACCCCTTGGGAAGAGAGCTGGTCCTTTAAGAGATTAAGGAATCCAGGGCCTTCATGAGAGGGGAATGGATGCAACCTGAGTTTTAAGTGTCAACGTCAGGGAGATAGTAGGCAAGGAAATTTTGAACTGTGTCCTGTGACAGGGAAGTAAAATAAGGCGTCAGACGGAAAACAATCCAGAGGAAAGTGAAAATCCAGATGCATCTTAACCATGCCTTTTATTTTCTGTTTTCTGATGCTTTGACATCTGGGGCCTTGGGGGAGCAGCTCAAAAGGTACGAGGGATATACGAGGAGGAGCTGAGTTGTGTGGATTCAGGATGAGGGCTGGAGGGGCAGCTTTCTCCCAGATGGAGGAGCTGGTGGAAGCCATTGTTCCTTGGTTAAGCCCTCCCTCCTCCCAGCATGCAGAAGTGGGTGCCCGCCATATCTAAGTCTCCATCAGCCTGGAGATTCCGAGACCCAGCCCCACCCAACTTACGGGCCCATGCAAGCCGCTCCCAGTGGCTTTTCCATACAGATGGCATGTTTTTGCTCATGTTGCAGGATTCCCTATAATCTCTCAAAGGTTCACAAACCCCAAACAAGCAGCATCTGGCCTCGGTGTGCCCTGTACCTCTTGCTGAGCAGCCCCAAGCCCAGCAATGGCAGCAGCTGGCCTCAGTTTGAGGCGTGGCCTCTCCTAGGCACCTCTGAAGCCAGTAGAAGTGGCAGCCATCTGCACATCAGTTTTTAGCTCTTATCAAGTAGCCCTGGGCAGACCACAGGGAGCAGATGACCTTGGCCTGCAACAGAGACCCTTCCAAGAGGCCCCAGAACCAATACAGCTGGTGGCCAGCTTCAGACCACACCAGAGCATGACCCAACCACCATTTGGGTATAAATGATATACCCAAAGGGCAGACTCGGCAGGCACCAGAGCCCTGCTAAAGTGGACCCTGCTCCATAGGGTCAGCCCCTGCATAACAGCTCTTCTACTGTAGTCACGGCCAGTCCCAACCAATCAGCCTGAGGGTCAATCCCTCCCAGCCATGTGCAAACAGCAAACAAGGCTCAGCTACAATAAGAGGGCAAACACAACCCACATAAGGGACACATCTGGAGCACCTGGCTCAGGTGACCAGGAAGACTGTGCCCCTGGGCCCTATAGGACACCTACTACATAAGGCCACTCTACTAAGACCAAGAGACACAGAAGCTCTACCTAATACATTGAAACAAACACAGGGAGGCAGCCAAAGTGGGGAGAAAAAGAAACCTGTCCCAAATGAAAGAACAGAACAAAGCTCCAGAAAAAGAATTAAACAAAATTGACACAAGCCCTCTACCAGATGAAGAGTCCAAAACACTGGTTATAAGGATGCTCAATGATCTCAGTGAGAACTTCAACAAAGAGATAGGAAACATACAAATGGAATTAGAAAGCATAAAAAAGAACCAGTCAGAAATGAATATAATAACTGAAATGAAGACTACATCAGAGGGAGTCAACAGATGAAATGAAGCAGAGGACAGAATCAGCAATTTAGAAGACAAGGTAGCAGAAAATCAGAACAGCAAAAAGAAAAAAGACTCCAAAAAAATGAAGATAATTTAAGGGGCCACTGGGACAACATCAAGTGTAACAACATTCACATCACAGGGGTACCAGAAGGAGAAGAGAGAGAGCAAAATAATCCACCTTTGAGAATAATGAACCAACAAGTTCATTTTTTTTCCTGTTTGCTACACATTATACTTGTATTCCAAAAATGTATAAGATAAATAAGTAGATATCCAATGTAAGTATTTTTGTATAAGGAATGATATAACAAAGGTTATATTTAAGGTATTTAGGAAACAGGAAAAATATGGATGGATGGCATGGAAACAGAATTACCTTAGTAACTTTTTGAAAAAGTGAAGAAAAATAAAATTGGAAATGTCTCTCAATTTAACACGTTGCGTACAGTGGGGTTTAAATCCCTCATACCCCTCTGTTCTGGCAGGTTTTTAAAAGGAACTACTTTAAAATGCACTCTTCTCTTTAAAGCGTAAATGCTTCTATGTCATTTATTATTTTTCTATGGAATTTTTTAGGATTTACTCACCTATGATGTTAGTAATCCCTCCTGGTGTGATACTGCAGAAAGCAGCTTCCTTTGTGCAGTGGGACAATATGTATTTCATGACGTATCACCGAAGAGTTAAATAAAATAATTCGGTGTTTTTCCAAAAATAACATAATTCAAAATTGCCTAAGGGATACTAAGGTTCCAAATGTTATAAACAAATCACTACAGTTCTGGAAAACTCTGTTTATTCGTACATCCACTGTTGTGAATGTAACACGTGAAAAGACTCATGAGTGAAAAAACGTATCCGATTCAAAATCACTATTATTTTAGAAAAAAAAAAAAAATGAATTCTAAAAAGTGTACATATGATGCAGACTTTATCATTAACGACATTTGCCCGTTAGATATTAACGAAACACAAATAATTCAATAAAATATGCAAAGTAAAAAGAGTCAACAGTAAAAACGAGAATTCTCGTTATCCGTCCTTAACGCATGGCTCAGAAAAAAACGAAGATTCTCGTGATCCGTACGCAACGTGTTAAGCAGGAAAGCAACTTTAATTAAAGAGACATAGTGAAACAAGTCCCTTAGACTGAAAAGTACTTTTATTTACTTTTGACTCCATGTTGGAAATCAATTTCTCTTTGCCTAGAAGAGAAAGCCAAGGACACTGCATATCTACCACCCAGGAAACTTAACAAAGAACAACACTACTAAATAATTGAGTTGAAGCAAATTTCCAATAAAGCTAAAATTTGACTCTGTTTGATCATAAAAGGAAAATTTCCTGTGTTTTCTTGGCTTTAATGCAGAGAAAGGATCGGATCAATATCACTAACAAATTGTTTTGTTATTCACCCAAAAGTTAAAATGTTTATTGTGAGAATAAAACATGACAGAGACAGAAAATAATGATTGTTTTTTACTGTTAATTATTTTCAATTTAACTAAACTTTAAATAAGCCGATTGGGATTTTAAAAAATGATTTTCCACCCAAAATCTTATTTCACTGTTCCCCAACACTATACAGACCTCAAAATGATTTTTAATATTTGATGTAGTCGCTTGATAGCTGTCTCCTTCTGGCAAAAATTAAAAGCAAGCTTAAACAAAATATTATCCTGACATATATAGAACCAAAGCATAATGCATAATGTTGTTTATCTAAACAAAGTTCGTGGCAACTGACATACAAAGTAATGGAAAAAAAAAAAAAAAACTAGAATGAAGATAGTGCAAATAAAGAGGGAAAAAAAATTCAGAGAATCTGACACACAGTGCAATCCTGGCTTCCAAAATGTGGAGAATGACCAGTTTTCACACATTAAAGACTTTTAAGGTTGAAATAAATCTCTGGGAAACTTTCAGAATAAATTATTTAATGAACAGATTGTGACCCATTTGGAAAAGCAACAGTTGGTTCCCTGGACTCTACTATGGACCCACTAAACAATATGTTCTAAACTAACTCTATTGCTTTGCTATAAGGGTTAGGGTAGGTCAGAGATGTATCAAGGCTATCATGTGACTTGGTTTCAAGAAACCACTTGACAAAAAGTCCTGTGTTGTCCCTGTGGGTTAGAAGTTGATAGGTAGGTGGAAGGACAGCTATGTCATTTCAATTCACCACGAGTTAAAGAAACATATTTTGTTTAATAACTCCTTATCAACCTCTAAGGAACCTAGCAAAGCCATTCTAGACTTCTTTCTTGGTCCTGTGCCCTTCACCATTTTTGTTTTGATTGAAGACAAAGCAAAGTTAATACATTTTCGCATGCACCAAAGTTTGAATGGATGTCTCCTACAGTAAGTGCTATATTCAAAAGTTAAAATCATTGTAACAAAGTGATTGAAACCAACAAAAGGACATTCAATAGAAATAAAGAAATAGTCCTCCATTGATATAAAGCAGGAACAAATACAAAATGAAATAGAGCTAACTTTGCAGCAACACATTTTAAAAGAAATCTGACACTCCGTTGACCACAATTTTAAAATAAGTCAATTTATGAAGCAGTTAATTCCCTTCCCACTCTCCAAAAAAGGCAATGTTATTTTGGTCTGTGTCCAAGGGACAGAAAGTAAGAGCAATATTCTGTGCCCATGAGCCCTAACTGCAATATTATCTTTTCCATTTTCATCCCTGTATTTCAATAGAACATTTGCTCACATAATATGCTCAGAGAAAAGGCATATTTGGAGGTCAAAGAATTGGAAGTGAGATCACATGAAGAGCAGTCCAGGGACATAGCATGTTTAGCTCCAATGAGAGAAAACCACAGGCAGATGTCATCATTGCTCTCTAATGCTTGGAGAGCTGTCATGTAGAAGGGACAGATTTATTCCGTGTGGTGCTTTGGAAAGCTAAAAAGAAGTGAGGTTTTGTTTCAACATGCTGGAGACACTCCTGACAATTAGAGTTGAAAACAGTAGAGCAGGCTGGGGGCAGGGGGGTGGGGGCCAAAGAGGGGATTTCTGGGTTGTGAGGGCAGTGGAGCTGGACGTGATCTCCACATATGAGTGAGATCATACAGCATTTGTCTTTCTCTGTTTAACTTCTTTCACTTTGCACAGTGCCCCCAGGGTCCATCCATGTTGTTGCAAATGGCAGGAAGGATTGTCACAAATGGCAAGGTCTCTTTGCAAAGGATTGTCACTTATTATAATCAGCTTGGGCTACTTCATTGGTTGCTGGTGTGTGAAGCAGCTATCTCAGTTTAGCAGTACTAAATTCTGGCTACACCTCGCTTTCCCGCCTCTTATTCTCTCCCAGAAGAGCATTTATCCCCTTTACCATTATTTTTATTCGTGGCAATCCATTGTAATTTGGGGGACTTTCTTGGGAATTGTATTTTAAAAGGCTGAAGAGGTACTCCTTTTAAATGTGTTACTGTTTTTGCTGTGTGTGCAGAGAATGAGAAGCTAAGTTTGAGAACACAGACCTCTGTGTTTTGCTCCCTTACTTCTGGGTCCTGGGGGACTTAGAGGTACACAATGAGAGGCTCGCCTGTCACCATCATGTTAGGGTTCAGCTCAGTGTACTCCTCTCTGCTGCTCTGATAGAAGAGCTCAGTCTTTGGGGTTTTATCTTAAAACCTCTTTTTCACCCAGATTCATTTTGTAACTGGCTGGGAAAAGCCACAGGCTCTGTCCTTGAGAAATACATGGCCATCTGCTACTCACAGGCTCCTAGGAAGGGGGAGTGGGCCGCCACCCCTGGGGACTGGGATCCTGGCAACCTGCAGTGGCCGGGAGAAGACCACCTACTATGTGCAGGAAACGTCTGTCTGCATGAGCGTCCAGAGAAGAATCCTCGTAACTGTCCAGGGGGGAGCTGTCCCTAGAATGGAGTCTTTGGAACTTCTTTCACTTGCATCTGAACCTGATCATTTTATTCTCTCTGCAGTGTCACCTCCCACTGTCAAATGAGGCTACAAGTTCACGCATGACCCTGATTTATGAAGTGAAATCACCACTGATCTGTAAGTGATGCTTTTGAAACCATGAAAAAGAGAGAATACACAAATGACTGCTTATTCATTTCACGTGCTGTTCTCACCCTAAGTATTGAAATCATGTTTATTGCATGTCTCGCATAGACTAGTTTCCTGCTAAGTAGCTCCTTGCAGGGATACTTTATCCCCACAACTGACACAATATATCATGAAAGGCCAACCTGAGATAATTTGAGCCACTTTTCTCATCTCCTTCTGTGGGTTATCAGAGTCATGTCTGTGGGAGCAACAGAAGGAAGCAAAAAAAAATTGACTACAAAATGCCTCCCAGGGAAGCATCATTTAAATTTCCCCCTAATGAAGTCTATTTTGATTGCTGGTAATGCTATAATATGTTACTGTTGAAACAATCAATAATCTTTCTTTTTTTTCTTCTGGAGCCTAAAGAATACTGAGATTTTTCAAAAGTCAGAGCAGTCTGTGGGATCTAGAAAGTAAGTCATTCCCCTTGCACTGGCTACTTAATCAGGCAGCGCACTCCTAAATCAATTGAGTAGAAAATGAAACTTGGCACCTTCAACCAAAAGGACAGGATCAATACACTCATTTGTATACCAGCCACTGAAACCAATATTTGCTTGCTAGACTCTTTTGGTCCACTGAACGTCACACCTATTTACCCTCTGTTTTCCTATTTCTCCTTCAATTTAATCTAAGTAAGCTTCAGCAACAGCCCACGTCCTCACTAAAGAGAAGCTGGACCACATGCCCCCAGCTGGGCCGTGGCATCGTGGGACAATTCACACGGCACGTCAGCCCCTCATCTCTGGGAGTGCAGTGTGCACCCGCTGTGGTTACAACGCCATCTTCTTATAGAAAAGTTTTAATTACGCACTGATAGGGTTCTGGAGGGTATCTGCCATACTGCCCAACACTCTCAGGGGATTGCTCAAAAGTAAGAATAAAAGTAAGTCTTCATCTCTTTCAATGCCAAGCATATAGTGACTTGAAGAGACATGTATGCTCCTGTACGGCGCGTGCACACACACACACACACACACACACACACTGTGCTCACACACATGCTTCAAGGCATTACGGCTGGCTGACTGGAGGCTGAGCTCGCCTGCTGTACACAGCCACCCTGCTGCTCACCGCCTCCCAGGCATCCACTGATGTGTGAAGGGTTTTGTCTGCAACAGGGAAGAGGGAGAGTGTGGAGAAGGGGAAGTCTCAGGGGAGAAGCGGATTGAGGACAGTGGGAGACGAGATGTGTAGCATCTGTTCTCCTCTCCCTTCGGACTGAGTTTCAGCAACTATAATTAGACAGGATGAGCCGCAAACAGAAGCCAACTGTTTTCCAGGGAGATGTTTTGGAAATTCTGGGCAAGCAGCGAGAGAGACTAGTGGAGCTGTTTTCTTACAGAGTTTTTTTAAGACTCTGGGCATAAGCTGAGATGCTTTGCGGCCTAGATGCCATAAAGTATAGCATGGAGGTGGGAAGACAGCATTTTTTCCCTCCGTAGAATCCAGAAGTGGTCCAGCACCCAAAGGCTGTCCATTTGGCATTTTCTCGCCCTCTCCTGGTTGGAACCATGCACAGGGGCCATGGTGAGTCCAGTGCATTCAAAGGCAGCACAGGAAGAACACGTGCATGCCTGCTAGTGGCTGCAGGAGTGTGGGGACAGAGCCCCAGAGAGCAGCTTCCAGGCTCTCAGCCTCACTTGGTGAGGTTCTGGCTCGGGTAGTAGATGGCCGTCGGCTATTACGGCTTAGCCATTGGCCACTGATATAACTGCTGTGGCTACGTTGGTGGCTTGGTTAGTTGGTTGGTTGGCAGAGAAGTAGACAGCAGATTGCGGCTAGCAAGTTGGTTGGTTGGCAGAGAAGTAGACAGCAGATTGTGGCTAGCAAGTGCAGTGAGCAAGCGGATTACATTGTGGACGTGTTGCTCCTACCTCCTGTGTCTCGCCCGGCCACCAGCGAGACTGGGGTGCAGGAAGACCCCTTACTGGCTACTGGCAGATGTTTGCTTTTGGGTCTCGACCAGCCGCCCGCGAGATTATAGTGGTATGAACCCCCAACCATGGCTCCGTGGGTGTTCCTTTTTGGCCTCGCCATATCCTGAGTTCTTAAGGGGGGAGCGGAACCAGAGATACCGCATGACAAGCAGACAATCCAGTTTCCAGGCGCAGACCAAATGTAACTCTGAAATCCTGGAAACAGTTCATGAGGAGTCACTTCGAAAACGATCTCGACTTATCCAAACCGGTGAAAGTCTGCAGTTCTTGTGATTTTCCCGTAAATGTGCATGGCCTGGGGAGGCCAGACCACACTCAGGAGACACACCTTCACACACACACACATGCATGTGTCCTCACAGTCAAACACACAAAGGCATGTGTGTCCCTAGAGAAATATATTCATTTTTCCATGTCCACATTCACCAACAAGTTTATTCTGGGTGGTTATTTTTACGTTCATCAGTGTACTAGGAATTTGAGAGAATATACAGAAAACTGAAAATTGACTTCTGGTTCAATAGGCAAATGGACCACGGATGTTTATCTCCTTGTCTACCAAAACCCTGCTAAATGAAGTGAAAAATGAAGTTATTACCCCAAAGAGCAAAAATAACAGGATAAGTGAAGAAGCAGATGCAAGAGTTGAACTTAGTTTTGAAATTCACAAGGACGATGGATGGTAGCAGGTGGAGTGGGTTACCTGTCCTTTCCCAGGGACATCAGTGGGAGGGAGGCAGTGGACCCCTCCGAATGCTGACCATGGAGGGGACTTGGAGGGGACATGGAGGGGACAAGAGGCTGGCAACAGGGCCCTGGGCTTACAAGGAGCTATTGGCCCTCCCCAGGCCCCCACCATGCGAAGCCCCCCTTCTCCCTCCTGCAAAGGACAGGGGCTTATTTTCTAGGGGAATTGAACTGGAGACATCTGGGGCTGTGTGGTGCTAGGGGGAGAAGGACGCAACTTAAGGCCACAGACAGAATACGGAGGAATTCAGTGTGCATCTCAAATCAAACTGGGAGAACTTCCCTGTTTCCTGTCACTTTGCTCCCTAATGGCTGACCAGCAGGCCAGAATATACCCTCCTGGGCGTGATGCCCAGAATTCTCTGCAGAAACTGAATGGTCTCTTGTGGAGAAATGTCTCCAACTACTGTCACCTAATAGTCCCCCCGTGAAAACTTCAGCTCACTGCCCTGTCATCCGACAGGGTGCCCACCAGGTGAGAAGCCCCACCAAACAATCAGCTTTACTGTCTCACTCTTTTTTTTGTTTTCAGTTTCAGGTGTACAAAACAATGCAATAGTTAGACATTTATACCCCTCACAAATTGATAGCCCCCCTCCCCCAATCTACTACCCCTCTGACATCGTATATCCCGTAGCTGTTACAATTCCACTGACTCTATTCCCTATGCTGCACTGCACATCCTGTGACTATACATATATATATATATATATATATATATATATATATATATATATATATATATGTAATTATAGTTGACATTCATTATTAGTCAGCTTCAGCTTCAGGTGTGCAGCACAGTGATCAGGCATCTACACCGTCTATGAAGCGGTCTCCCTAATAAGACAAGTGTCCATCTGACACCCTACAAAACCTTTATGATATTCTTGATTATATCCCCCAAGCTGCCTTTCGTATCCCCGGGGCAATCTTGTGGCTACCAATTTGTGCTGTCTATTCCCCTCACCATCTCACTCATCCCCACCCCCCTCCCATCTATCAGTCTCAGAGATACAGAGAAAAACTGTCTCCCTCTTCAATAGGAGTGGGCAGGTAAGGACCATGAGCTTCGAGGAAAGTCCCAAAGACAAAGGAGGAAAACCAAAACATCAAACGAAAAAGTGCTTGGAGAAAGCAGGGACAGCACAGGCAAAGAAGAAATGAGAAAAACGAGATAAATTATAATGAGTAACTAAAGAAATAAGAAAAGACATTGTACCCATAAAAGAAGAATAGGTCGCTAGGGGGGAAATGAGAAAGAAAAAAGCAAAAAGCCTGTAAAATCAAAGCTATGATTACAAAACAGTCCTGCTAGCAAAAGCTGGTAGACTCCACAACTGAAAGTGCGAGGAGTGTGAACACTTTGTTCTTGGTTCATATCTCGGTTACCAGCTCTGCTCTCTGTACCAAACACCATCTGGTTGAGTGTGCTGGGAGGGGCAGAGTGATGGACAGGAGGACGTGGAAGAGGCAGCTTAGATCATCAGGGGTTAGGGGAGCTTGTGCTAGTGTTTCTGATTTGAAACCGATTCTAGTGCTATCTGCTACCCATCTTCTTTGGCTAGTAATTCCAAAACAGAAATTCCAGATGCTTATGGAAGCATCTAGACCACAGTTTGAAAGTGTGATACCTGTACTATAATGCTACCCAGACTGAAATGAAGACTGCTGGTCTAAAAAAAACTTTGATCCAGTATCCAGATGTAACTTGTATTATTCATCTGGTGCCACAATAACGCAACATAATAAATTCCTCAAAATGTAATGGCTTCAACAACGCTCACTGATTCCAGTGCCAACAGGTAGGGTGGCTGGCTGAGGCTGCACTCCTAGCTCGGGGTTCCAGACTTTGAGCTTCACGCTCTACTGGGAACGCACCTTGACTAGGCCCGCTTCCCCAGCGTCTCAGACTTCTAAAACCAGCATATACCGGAATGTACATTCTGCTCCCTGTATCCCATTCTTGGGCCCAGGTTCGGGAATGTTCTTCACTGCAGTCATGAGTAAAAGTCCAACCGAACAAGCATGTTTCAAGTTTCCATTCATATCTTTTCAACTAAGTCACATGGCACTGTCCAAAGTCAAGGTCAGGGAAGGGCATCCACTCGCCTAGAGGCCATGGTGGTGGCAGGCGTGTGGATTTCTAATGCAACTAGAGAGTGAAGAATTGGGACCAACAATTTAATTTGCTGCCATCTGCCCAATTGGTCCCAATTATTCACATACACCCCACAATCAAAATACACTCACCTCCAGCGTAAGACCCACAAATATGTCAACCAATCACAGCATCTGATACCATATTTGACCCTCATCAAGTCCAGGTATATACACGTGCCCTTCACACACCCAAAACACCAGGCATATTAGGGACAGAGGACATAATGACAATAAACACTTCCGTTTGAGAGTGGGAAGAATGGGGAAAACAGAGTAGTCACTAGTTCACAGCAGTTTTCCCATCTGACCAGGCTAACACTGTCAGGCATGCAGTAGGGACTGCGGCTCTGTTAGGCCAGGGTCTGTGCTCTGCAGTGGCCCCCAGGCATTGCTTCCGTGATTCTTGGCTCTGCTCTCTGAGAACTCGTTCATTTCCATCGTCCCCCTTGACCGCTTCTGAAGAGGACACTGGATAATCTGCCCTTTATGACAGTGAGCTGCTTTCTCAGCCTGCAGGCTCTCTGCAGGCTGTCTCAGTCAGAGTTCCCCAGAGAAACAAAGTCAACAGAAGATAGATGATGGATGGATGGATGGATGGATGGATGGATGGATGATAGACAGACAGACAACAAATGGATGGATGACAGATTAACTGATTTTGTATAATGAGTTGGCCAACATGATTATGGAGGCTGACAAGTCGCTAGATCTACAGTCGACAAGCTGAAGAACCGGGAGAGCTAATGGTTCCATTCCAAATGCAAGCAAGCTTGAGACCCAAGAAGAGCCAGTTTCAGTTCAAGTCTGAAGGCAGGGAAAACCCCAGTGTCCCATATGCCCCAGCTCCCTCCCTCCCTCCCTCTAACTGTCTCTTACTGTCTCTGACTATCTGTCTCTCTTTGCTAAGATTCTGATCTCACGGGTCCCAGACTACTGAATTTCAGACCCCTGGGGTCCTGAGCCATCCTGTCGCTTTGTTTTTTGTAAAGTGTGATTATTCTAAACCAATGTCACTTTCATCAGTGCACCACCTGTGGTTTCTCATCTGCCCTATATGGATGGACCTTCTGGCCGCACGAACCAAAGCCAAGGAGTTTAATTCGATGATATTAGAAAAGAACTTGTGTAATGGATGATGTCCCCCTGGTAAGCACACACTGGTTGTGCAGCAGCTAGACTCCCAAACAGCCACTCGAAAATTGCATCCTCACCCTATTGATTACTTCCGTGTGGCTCTGTCAGCACTCGCATTCACTCTCCAGCCCGTGTGCTCCACAGGCTGCTCTGATGTGTCTCAGGCCATCCTCACTTCTGAGTCATCTGTGTCCCGTCCAGCGAGGTTCGGAATGATGTCACTCACAGGCTGGGAGCACTGTGGTTCCATTCCACCTGCGCCTTTCTTGAGAACCAGCATCCTGTGTCCCCAGGGATTCCTCCGCGCCGGCAGACCCCTTCCCCTTCGTCACAGCCATGCCTGCCTCTGCTTCTCTCTCCTCCTCAGGAGGCCCTGACCGGAGGACTCCACCTGCTCACATTCTACTCGGTTCCACACAGGTGCCCTCCAGGGCAGGCAGTTCCTCCTTGGCTGTTAGTGCCTCACCTTGACATGTCCTTGTTTTGCTGGTGCCCAGATGGCACAGCCCGCACCCCACCACTGCCCCTCATCAGAGCCCGGGGCCTGTCTCTGTATCCCTGGCCAGCTGCCGGGAACTTGGCCACAAGCAGACAGATCTAAAAGCATCAAGACTGATATCTATCTGTATCACTCATGTTTGATACAGATTTCACACGGATTTCCTGACTCTTCTTAAAATTTACCACACTCACTTCACCCCTGCCCTCCGGATGGCCAGGCTTCGGTCCCAGCCGATTTCTCTGTGACAGCCCCACCCCATCTTGGTTTTCAAGTCCAATAGGTCTAACGTGGTTGATTTAATGATTAACAAAAGCCGTTATTTACCTAGGGACGGCCACAGTTATGCTCTCAGCACTTCAGAAACTTATTGAATTTCTGAGGTAGTTTTTGCTAAGGATTTTGGATTTTCTAAAGACAAGGGGTTTTAAGTCCCCTCTCCCCGGAAAACAGCTAACTAGGACCCCACAGCATTCAGAAATAATTTTCTAAACATAACATGTGTTATCGAGGTAAACAGTGATAAAGTCATTATGAAAAAGAACACAGTCTTCAGAGGCAAATGGGGACCCCCAGTGGGAGTGGAATGGGGAAATGAGCTGGAGAAGAACAGAGTATCCCTTGGTTGGGATTCAAATGCTGTTTTGTGTCCAGAGGGCAAGTGTAGCAGGTGGAAAGTTAATACAGCTCAGGACTCCTGCGGTTTGGGGTCTTTGGTTAGTGTGACGAGAACAGAAACATTAGCCGATGATATTTCCCATACTGAGGCAGGCACAGCAATGGATAGGTATTGTCGGGCCTGGGGCTGACATCATTTGGGACGTCTCTTTAAGAAAACAATTACAAAATTCAGTGCTAAGGTGAAATTATTTAGAATACAGAAATAATTCATAACAAATTACTGGAGTCTAGAAAATTCAGGCCTCTTTGTTCTGAGGTCTCTTTAGATTTACCAGAAACTCTTACAGAGTAACGCTTCCTCATTGCAACTGGCTGTTCCTTCCCATCTAGAACGTTCTATGGCTCCCATTAGCTCAGCTGGCTGAGCAGGAGAATCCACCAAACTGTCTTCCACATGGCTGCACAATTTTCTGTTTCTACTAGTGATGTACGATAATTACAATTTTCTCTAAATCCTCACCAACACTTGTTATGTTTTGTTTTTAAAAAGTTATTATAGTGCTGATAGGTATGAAGTGGTATCTCATTGTGAGTTCGATTTGCTATTCCCCTAATGCCTAATGATGTTGAGCATCTTTTCAAGTGTTATTGGCCATTTGTATGTCTTCTGTAGAGAAATGTCTATTCAAGCCCTTGGGGTTGTTTGTCCTTTTGTTGTTGAGTTGTGATTCTTTGTATTCTGGATATAAAACTTTATCAGATATGATCTGCAAATTTTTTTCCCCAATATGTACAATGTCTTTTCACTTTCTTGATAATGTCCTTTAATGCACAAAAGTTTTTTATTGAAGTCCAATTTATCGATTTTTTCTTTGGTTGCTTGTGCGTTTATTATCATGTCTAAGATCTGATCGAAGAACATGAAAAATTAACTATATTTTCTTCTAAGAGTTCTGTGGTGTTAACTTTTATATTTAAGTCAATCTATTTTTAGTTGATTTTTTGTATATGGTGTGAGGTCAGGATCCAACTTCATTCTTTTACATGTGGAAATTGAGTCATCTCAGTACCATTTTGTTGAAAAGACTTTTCTCATTGAATGGATTTGGAACCCTGTCAAAAATCAATTGGCCACAGATGTATGGGTTTATTTCTGTACTCCCAATTCTATTCCTCTGGTCTGTGTGTGTATTTTTATGGCAGTACAACATTGTTTTGATTACCGTTAAGTTTTTAAATCAAGAAATCTGAGTCCTCCAACTTTGTTCTTTTCCAAGATTCTTTTGGCTATTTGGGGCTCATTGAATTTCCACATTAATCTGAGGATTGCCTTTTCCATGGCTTCAAAAAAGGCTATTGGAATTTTGATAGGAATTGAGTTGAAATTATAGATTGCTTTAAGTAGTATTAGCATCTTAACAACACTAAGTCCTCCAACCTATGTCTTCGCATTTATTTAGGTTTTCTTTGATGGCTTTCAGCAGTGTTTTGGGTATAAGTCTTTCACGTCTTCATTTAAATTTTTTCCCGGATATATCACGCTTTTAGATGCTATTATAAGTGGAATTATTTTCTTAATTTCTTTTTCACATTGTTCATATAGGTGTATAGAAACACAATTTATTTTTTGTGTATTTAATCTTGTATCTTGCAACTGTGCTGTAAAAATTCATTTACTAGCCCTAGAAGCTTTCTTGTTCTTGCAGATTATTTGGGATTTTCTATATATAGGATCATATCGTCTATGAATAGAGTTTTCCTTCTTCCTTTCCAATTTGGGTATCTTTTCTTTCTTTCTATCTTTCTTTCTTTCTTCCTTTTTCTTTTTCTTTCTTTCTTTTTTTTTTTTTTTTTTTTTTTGTCAAATTGCTCTAGCTAGAACTTCTAGTACAATATTGAATAGCAGTGATAAGTGCAGGCAGGCATCCTTGTCTCACTAGTTATCTTAGGGGGAAGCTTTTAGTTTTTCACCATTTAGCATGATGCTAGGTGTGGGTTTTTAATAAATGCCATTTATCGTGTTGAGGAAGTTTCCTTCTAGTCCTAGATTTCTGAGTGTTTTTTATAATGAAAAGCTGTTGGATTTTGTCAATGCCTTTTTTCGTGTTGCTTGAGATGGCCCTGTGGTTTACTACTTTGTTCTGTTAATGTGGTGTATTTCTTTGATTGATTTTTATATTTTGAACCACTATTGGCATTCATGCAATAAACCCAACTTGATCATGATGAATCATCCTTTTAATATGCTGTTGAATTCAATTTGCTAGTATTTTGTTGAGGAACTTTGTATCTGTGTTCATAAGAGATACTGGTCTGTAACTTTCTTTTCTTGTGATGTCTTTATCTAGTTTTGGTATTAGGGTTACACTGGCCTCAAAGAATGAATTAGGAAATGATCCCTCTTCTTCTTCTTTTTCTTTCTTTCTTTCTTTCTTTCTTTCTTTCTTTCTTTCTTTCTTTCTTTCTTTCTTTCTTTCTTTCTTTCTTTCTTTCTTTTTTTGGAAGAGTTTAGAGGGATTGCTATTCCTTTCAATATTTGGTAGAATTCACCAGTAAACCATCTGATCTTGGTCTTTACTTTGTTGAGAGGTTTTTGATTGCTGATTTGATCTCTTCACTTATTATAGGTCTGTTGAGATTTTCTGTTTTTTCTTGGGACAGTTTACATAATTTGTGTGATTGGGTCCTTTCCCTTTTTTCAGACAGACAGATTGTATTAATATATTATATCTTTCCTTCTATTATTATCTCACTTTTTCAAGTTCATGTGTTTAAAATTAACTCAGTTTCTCTACAAAGTAAAATCAAGTTCCCTACATTTCTGTTAAAATGTAAATTTTCCCGGTGAGTAGGTTTCACTAGTTGGAGCCCAATTCATTTGCACCCAGAATGTCTGTAACGCCAGGAATCTCTCTCTTTCAGTGGATCATCAATCACTCATTTGCATTCCAGCACAACAAGGTTTCAGAAGAAAAGTAACAACTGGTAAGTATTGAGAGCACTGCCACAACTGATTGGTTGTTTGGCACCACTATCTTCTCATGACAATGTGCGGACACTTGTTCTTACTACCAGGATCTAGACCATTGACTATGGTAGTTACAATCTGGTGGTAGTTACAATCTGAAACGTTTCCCAGTGTCTGCTCTAATTAGAATCGTAAAATGCTGTTGTATTCCCTGATCCAAAATATTTGACTCGTTATGAGTTTTCTCACATCAGTTAATGATTTAATTAGCTAAGCGCCTTAATTTGATCTTTTATTAGCATTATATGTTGGTGAAGACACAAAATTCTCATCCTCACATCTCACACAAGTCCATAGAAACACAGAGAGCAATTTCCTATAAGTGTCAAATAACAAATTCCTGAAGGAACTTCAACTTCCCCTTAAGGATAATGGCAGCCAGAAGAGGAGATACTGCTACTAACCGTTATAGTCTCATAATGTTCTCCTGTCCATAATTTCAATGCTTGTCGACAACTAATAAATTGTAAAACAATACCAATGACACCATTTCTACTTCTATTTGCTGTCTCATTATTTATTCAAATACTTGTTCTAGAACATTAGATGTTCTAGAAGGAATGGAGCAGTAAACTGCTCCTCAACTCCAAACCCAAATATATATGTGAAAGGAAATCGCAATTTATACAAATGAATTACTAAAAATCTTTAACCACTGGTATTGCAAGGAAATTGTCAATCAGAGCAGGCATCAGCCATCAACAAACAGCCTAGAGCAGTGCAGATGGGATGAGTGGCAGCCACAATGTGTTGTGTGTGTGTGAATGTGCCAACTGTCTATACACGTGTCGCCTGTGCAATGTGAGAAAGAGATGAAGGTGCGTAGGCCAAGAGAAGAGAGGAAAGAGATGGAAAGGGTGAGGGAGCTGCACGGGCTACGGGGCCCTGCCACACTCATTACAGCCAGTTATACATTTTCAAAAGATTGTTTTTTAAATATTTTAAAGGCTTTCAGCTTTTCAAAATGCTTTCACCCTATCTCATTTTATCCTCATTATCAAAAACAGCAAAGCCTCTTACTTTATAGCTTCAGTAGAGAACTAGGAAGATGTGATTAGAAAGTGGTCCCACGATTCTCAAGCTGGGTACCTTCTTCCTCTTACCCGTGTCTTCAAGTAAACATGTTGCCCACATGCTGAGTGGAGACTCTTGCCCCTGCACGGTGTGAATTCAGCCTCCCAGATGGAACCACAGCGACCCTGCCGCAGTAAATCTGTCTGCACAAGCAGACACCTGGCTTCTTCTGCCAGCCCCGTGAGCTCTGTCCTTGGATCACTCCTCAGTCTCATTGCCCTGCTACTTCTAGATGCTGGCTCTGTTCCTGACCTTGGTGCAGCTCAGTTTGATTCTCCCAAGGATACATTCTCAGTCAGTGCCTGTCTCTAGCTTCACTGCTCCTGTGCCAATTCTGGCAGTTCAGTGAGACACTGTTCTCAAGTTGGGCGTGAACATTATTATTTCAGTTTGTTTGTTTCTGGTCAGTGGAGAAAGTGAGGCTCTGTGTAACCCGTTTTTTCCCAGATCTCTTCTGAAAGTAAAAGCAGGGTCATACTTACAGTTTTGAGCATCATAAATACTGCCTGTCCTTCGAAGACCTGCTCCCTCTTTCCATCTGTTTCTATGACACTTCCGAGGGTTTCTCACTTAAGTTTTCACATGCTGTCTGCTAACTTTCCCTCTCCTTGTCTGAACTCCGCTCACCCTCCTTTTAGTACTATGTTGACAGCCAGATACATCAATGGTTGTAATTGTGACAATGGTCACGTCTGATCAATGTCAAGAATGTCAAGGGTGCTGCCATGCTGCCAAAGGCACGTAGCCCTCACTTCTTCCAAAACCCCCTTTGGCCTTTCTAACCACAGCCACTGAAGTTGGGAAAGCGGTTTGTTTCTACAGCTGCCGATTCTTAAGGCACGGGCCTCTGCAACTTGTGTGCTTCTCGACATGCCCTGTGAGGGTGCAGTTCCTGGGCCAGGCACGTGGTACTAGGCTTGCGACAGCCCACAGGGGTTCCACCGGGCCAAGTACTTCCGCGTAACAGGAAAATCCCTTTCCTCTGCTTTTTATGTTCACCTGTTAAACAACTCCTGAACTCTAGAAAATGGGAATGTATCAGGTCATATATAACCAAAAATCTACAAAGGCTCTACAATATTAAAATACCTCCCCCTATCCCTCTTCTAAAAGCCTTGCATTTTCTCTCTATTGGCCTCATTCCCTCTTACTATGAAGGGGTTTCCTTCCTGGGTGATGGGTTCGATGAAAAATGGCCTCCAACTGACCCGCGTTTACACCATTCCAGCTTAGCGACCTCAGAGGAGAGATACTGCTTCTCTCTTTCAACAACCATCTATAAAATCTTACCAAAGACATGATTTGGCCCATTTTGGGTCAGGTACTCTTTCTTGGATCAGTCACTACAGCTAAGGGATAAGAAACTGAGACTGAGAGCACCATTAAATCCTCGCAAAAGATAGGGTAGGGCCAGTCCACAAAGGAGGGAAAGCACTGCTATCGTAAGACAGGAGTAAGGAAGGATGGGCAGGGAAAAAAGCAATAAATGCTTGGTTGAAAAATAAATGTCTTACAGAGTTTTGGGTGAGATAACCTTACATTTTTATTTGACACACATCTCTCCCTAGAATTCAGAGATGACTCCACGGAGATGGTTCAAAGGAAGAACTTAGTGGCAGATGGCACTCCCCAGCCTCCCACCCCCACCGCGTACAGCACTCTAACACTGGGCACGGCTGTGTGCCAACTCTCTGTCTCAGGTGAGTTCTTTCTCAGGAGCTTCTTTAATCTCCTGTGCCATTAACTCATGGCAGGCCATCTCTACACCAGGCCTACAAGCATGCTCAGTGTGTCTGAGTCCTAAAATGAGTTATCCTTGGGACTCTGGAGGATGTGTCATGTCTTGCTTTTTCCATAATTATAAAGAGGAATTATGGTATCTGCTTCTATCACTGTCTAGCTTCCTACAGTGATTAATAACTTGTAGCGTCAGTAAAGTGTTTTAAGGTCCTTTTGAAATGATGATGATGTAAGTAGAAAATATCTAATTAATACATCTTTATACCATTGTGGTTTGGATGAAGAAATTTATGAATGTCTGAATTTCTTGTGTAATGCTATATTTTACTAAAATGCCATGGGAAGAAACATTAACTGTCTAAATCAGGACAAATGGAGTGGACAGCTATATTTCTGGGATCGCTTATACGTGACCCTTCCCAAAAGAAGGATTGTGGAGTGGGGAACATTTAGAGATTCTTTCCACCATTGCACCAAGCCCTAAATTCATTTTTCCAAATTGAAAAATTTTATCCAGATTGTTCCTTTTTTATTTATTTATTTTGTAAATCCCACATTATCCAATTTTTAAGCAAAAGGAAGAATTAGCTGAAAAAGACCTATGGAAAGACAATTATGGCCTATTTTGCTATGGCCCAGTAAGGAAGGCATTAGAGGTTGAGGATCTAGTTTTCAAAGCCTTACTTTGGTTTCCTTTGTTTGTGGATGTAAATCATAGTAGCTGTTAACTCTAACTCCAGTTTCAACCTCTCCTCAATCTCCTGACTATACAACCCATTGTCGCCTCAACACGTCCATTTGGCATCATAATAGATCCATTAGACAGAATTCTTGATTCCTCCTACCTAAACCAGGCTCTCTCTATCAGGTGTTAAGATATCTCTCAGCTTGCACCCCAACCTTCCATCTCCTATTTTGTGAGGCTCAGTCTTTTGGCTTTGCCAGCTGCTCACTACTAGGCATTGCCGGTAGGGGGTGCTAGAGGGAGACTTCATACCTGGAGGAGGAAGAAAGAAGGGACCCTTCCTTCCTGTTTGCTTCCTATTCCTGGTTTGCTTTCTCTTCTTGTTTTGGTTTCCTGGTTTGGCTTCAATGTGACCATAACAATGACTTTTTCACCTGTCAGTAGCAGTGCGTTCCAATACCAGCAGTGATTCCAGTTTGAAGTTTTTCCCGATCTCATTACATCTCCTTGGGGAAACCAACAGCACCCACCACCTGGCACCCCTTCTCAGAGGTCTGGGCCCCAGTTCTTCAGGGCTCTTCTTCTAAGTTGAGAGACAAGCACCAGCTAAGCAGCACCCCCTTCTCATCTTACTTTCAGCTCCGTGGGACCCCTTTTCCGAGCCTCTCAGTATTAATAATTCCAATCTCTTCTCTTTGTTCTCCCAACCTCAGGAGTGGTAGCTTTTTCCTGAGGTCACTACCTCAATGATACCTTAGTGCAATTTGGCCTTTTTAGTTCTTTAATGCCTAGGTTTGGGGGTTTTTTAATACTAAAGTTTTATATTAAAGTATCTCTGCTAAAAGAAGCAGGATTATTTCTTCCTTCTAACTGGATCTTGACTGATACACTCTTTATCTTCGTTAAAAGAACCATCATCCACCCGTCGGCTCCGGCCAAACACTTGGGAGTCATTGTTTCTCCCCTTCCCTGGATCACATAGTCAATCCATCGGCAAATCCTCGAAGATCTATTTTCAAAGCATATCCTGAATTTGACCACTGCTCATCACCTCCATTTCTACCAACTTCATCTCAGGTGCTATCATTTTTTTGGTGTGGATGGTCTGAATCTGCCCTTGCCCCAGATATAGCAGCCCCTATGCATCATATTCAGTCAGACTGATCCTTTGGAAACTTAAATAAGACGATGTCACTCTTCTGTTCTCAATTCTCTCATGGCTTCTCTTATAAAAATCCAAACTCTGTGCCCTGGGCCTCAAAGCCTGGGAGCATGGCTGGCTCCGACAGCCCCTGTGACCTCACACCCTGCTACAGCCCCCCACTCACTCTACTGCAGGCACTCTGGCCTTTTGGCTGTTTAATGAACACAACAAATTTCCCCCACCTCGAGACCTGCTGTCCCCTCTTCCTCGTGCACTCACTTCCAGGGACTCTGTACAGCTTGTTTTTTTTTTACAAGAGTCAGGACCTTGTGCAGTATGACCTCTCCAGCCTATTAAATAGAAGCTCTTCTGCAGCTCATCCACAGCACCTGAGAGCTGACGCTTTTCCAGACGTAGTCATTGCTCACATCACAGAAATGGCTAACACTGGTGTGCCAAGCACTACCCATAGCATGTTACATGTAATAACGGAGTTATTTCTCATAACAATTCATGTTGAAAGCATTATAGTCAAGTTAATTTATCTGCCTTAGTTTCCTTATCTTTGAAATGGGGGGAAATAGTGTTATCCACGTCCATGTTTATAGTTGTTGAAAGGCTTATATGACATAATACATCTGAAGTGCTTAGGAATATTATTATTACTGTATATATGGGAAATATTGTTTTTATGCCATTTTTGAGGTTTCTGCCAATGCATTTAGACATTTTCTCAGTGAATAATTATTGTGATTCATTTCAAATTTTCAGGCAATTTATCATCTGGGATAGCACTAGATAAAATTCACTGATAAATTTTCATAAATGTATTAAAACCCCAAGTCACAAATCACCATTCTCACTTCAGGTAATGTTGCTCAAATATCACATCTCATTGTATCTTATTTCCAATGTCTCTGATACGGAGGTTTATAACTACTTCATGAACAGTTAGGATTGAATTTATAGTTTTTCACAAGTCATTCTCAAACATTTATTACAACTTCCTATTATTAAGTTAAAAAACAATGTTAGAGTTGGCCTTTTTACAGTCACCTGTTGGAGAAATATTGACTGACTGCCTACTATCACCAGGAACAAAAATTATAAAGATGTGATTAATGCCTACAGAAATATTCTAATATTTTGGTTGGTGTTCAAAACATTTATTTTATACATTTATCTTATTTACATAAAAAAAACTAATGTCATAATACTGTGTAAATATGATTGTACAGTAGTTCATTAGCATTCCCTACAGCATTTAGCAAAATCTTTGAGGCCAGAAATATAAATCATGTATTCCCCAAGGCATGGATAAGAGAAGAATCCTTTGTTTCAGTTAGGATTTGGAGCCAAGAGATAAAATAACTTAACAACAAGGGCTTAAGCAAGTGGGGTTTATTTTTCTTATGCAATGAAAATCCAGACAAGGCAGCAAGGGACTGGTGCCACCTCCCAAGGGGGTCAAAAAAGACCCAGCCTCTTTCAACTAATCTGTTCTGGCATTATGAACATGTGGCTTTTGTCCTGCTGGTTATAAAATGATTGCTATACCCCCTGAGGTTGTGTTTGTATTCCAAGAAGATAAAGGAGGAAAAAGTGAAAACCAAAGGGTGTGCCAGCTGAGTTGGTCCCAATTTTTCAGAAAAACAATTGCTCTAAAGACAGCCTCCCCTCCCTCAGCAAGTCGGGCTCCATTTCATTGGCAAGAACTGGGTCATAATGCAAAGCAGTCTGGCAAGGTGAATATTTTAGTTGTGCATAATCAACCCAAAGAAAATTAGTATTCTGCTAGCAACAATGAAGTGAAGAATGGATATTGACAGGGTCAAAATGTTCCAACCATGGGAAGGTATGATTGTGGCAGCACCTGAAGACTGTCAAAGGAAGTCTTGGAAGCCATTTTCCAGTTTTTCAATGTCTATTTATATACGTCTGTTCTAAAACTGACTAAAAAGCATCTGAGGTAAAGACATCCCAGTGAGGAAAGAGGGAAGAAATAAAATGGAGTCTCTAAAGTCAAACTGCTACAGGAAACACAAAAATGGAGATAGAAAACATAAAAAAGACTAGTCACAAGTGAAGAATACAATAAATGAAATAAAAAATGCATTAGAGGGAGTCAACTGTAGATTACATGAAGCAGAAGACTGAATCAGCGATTTAGAAGTTATGGTGGCAGAAAACACCCAATCAGAACAACAAAAGGAAAAAAGAATTTTTAAAAAATGAGGATAATTTAAGGGGCCTCTGGGACAACATCAAGTGCACCAACATTCACATCATTGGGCACCAGAAAGAGAAGAGAGAGCAAGGACTTGAAACCTATTTGAAGAAATAATGACTGAAAACTTTCCTAACCTGGTGAAGAAAATAGACATACAAGTCCATGAAGCACAGAGAGTTCCCAAAAAACTGAACCCAAAGAGGCCAACACCAAGACATCATAATTAAAATGCCAAAGGTTAAATATAGAGTCTTAAAAGCAGCAAGAGAAAAACATTTAGTTGCATATAAGGAAGCTCCCATAAAACTGTCAGCTGATTTCTCAACAGAAACTTTGCAGGCCAGAAGGGATCGGCACAAAATAGTCAAAGTGATGAAAAGCAAGGACCTACATCTAAGATTATTCTACCCTGCAAAGCTATCATTTAGAATCAAAGGACAGATAAAGAGCTTCCCAGACAAGAAAAAGTTAAAGGAGTTCATCACCACCAAACCAGTACTATAAGAAATGTTAAAGGGACGTCTTTAAGAAGAAAAAAAGATAAAAAATGATCAAAAATATGAATAATAAAATAGCAATAACTACATATAAATCAACAATTATTTCAATGTAAATGGATTAATGCTCCAACCAAAAGACAGTATGGCTCAATCGATAAGAAAACAAGACCCTTATATATGCTGCCTACAAGAGACTCACTTCAGATAAAAACACACACACAGACTGAAAGTAAAGGGATGGAAAAAAAAATTCATGAAAATGAAGAAAAGAAAGTTAGTTGGGTTAGCAATATGTATACCAGAAAAATAGGTTTTTAAAACAAAGGCTATAACAAGAGACAAGGAGGAACCCAGTAATTACATTTGTGGGTATTTATCCAAAGAAATGCAAAACACTACTTCAGAGGGACATGTACATCCATATGTTCATTGCAGTAACCTGGATGAATGAGTCAGTGGATGAATGGCTAAAGAAGAGGTGATATATAGATATATAGATATATAGACATACACACACACACACACACACACACACACACAATGGAATGTTACACATCCATAAGAATGAAATCTTGCCATCTGCAACAACATCGATGGACCTAGAGGGTATTGTGCTGAGTGGAGTAAGTCAGACAGAGAGACAGATGCCATATGATTTCACTTACATGTGGAATGTAAAGAACAAAATAAACAAACAAACAAAACAGAAACAAAATCTTAGATACAGAGAACATTTTGATGGTCGCCAGCTGGAATGGAGATTTGGCGGGGGATGAAGAGAGGGAAGGGATTAAGAAGTAAAAATTCATAGGTACAAAATAGTCATGGAGATGTAAAGTATAAGGAATCTAATCAATCACAATAACTATGTATTGGTGTCAGAGAGGTACCGGATTTATCAGGGTGATCCCCTTGTAAGTTAAGTAAATGGATAATCATTTTGTACACCTGAAACTAATATAATATTGTAATATTGTATGTCAACTCTAATTGGAAAATAATTATTTAAAAAGAGAAAGAAAAGGTTATAGGGAGTCAAATATATGGTGATGGAAGGCGATTTGACTTTGGGTGGTGAACACACAATGCAATATACAGATGATGTATTATAGAATTGTAGTCTTGAAACCTATATAATTTTATTAAGCAATGTCATCCCAATTAATTTAATGAAAATAAATTTTTTAAAAAAAGAAGAGGAAGCTCCTGAAATTTAAGGCTAAGGCCACCAGGTGGAGTGTGAGTAAGAGAATTTGTTAGTTATTAACAACAAATTGCTATTAACTAACAAATTCTCTTAAGCCCTTCCTGTGCCCCATGAGGGCACCCACAGGCCTCAGCATACACACGAGATGGTGCCTGCCCTGGAAGAGTGTGCACATTGGCATGTAAAGAAGACATGATGACTCAGAGGTCCCCTACTGTCACAGGCATGTGCGGTTGTGGGAAGGTAGGGAGCTGGATTTGACCGTGAGCATCAGGGTACTCTGGTGAAAGGATATATAGATTCCTGCCATGATGTGCAAAGACGAGGTGTGTCTAACAATCTTCAGATGACATCTACCTTAATACCCTGCGTGATTCGAGACTTATGAAAGATCTTTCACAGAAATGACAGTGAAAAAGGTGTTGGCTTGACCACAGCAGAGAAAAACCCTGCTGCATCCTGTCGGGGGGACGACAGCTCCTGCGGAGTGCTGCCCATGGGCCCAGCACGATGGCGGAGCTGCAACGTGTGACACGTGCTGCTGGGGGCCAGGCACTCACAGCGTGTCCGGGGAGACAAAGCACATACATCCCACATTGTAGGGGGGATAGAACATCAGCCATATGGAGCCCTATTCTGTACGAAAAACTTACATTTGAGAAAGAAAAACAAACAGCGGCTCTGAGAGCGGGCAGTTGTCCTGGCCCTCGGAGCTAGAGCAGCCTGTTCTGTTCATCATAAACTATTTCACAGACGACTAACAGCAGAGGAGGCCACTGTGTCTAGGACACAGGGAGACAGAAGAGTGGCCATGTCCCGGGAAAGACAGAGTAACGAGAAGACAATGCAACCACGAAAATGACCAGGCATGTCCTTCTCCCAGCTCACAGCAGTGACTGCAGCTTCTTCACCAATTACAGCTTGAGCCTTGTTCCTGGACTTTCTAGATTAAACAATTCAAGCTACCCATTCGATCCAGAGCAATCGTCCACTTTCTTACTCCCTCTCCAAAACCCGCCAACACGAGCCCCTCCTGACACCCTCTTTCTGAGCTGCTGTGTGGTGCCCCAAAATCCCCCATGGTGTGCATCTCCCTTTATTCTTCATTATGTTTCTATTGTCTCCTCTGTTACTGCTGAGCTAATAAGTAACAAACCCAATCCTGACTCCAGGTGTGTTCCTTGTGGTCTTGGGCTCGTAGCCGTGAACAATATATGAATCCATTTAATCCTCACAATCACCCCATGAAGAGAGTACTGTTATCATTCTTGTCTTACAGATGATAAAACACAGGGACACAGAGGTTCAGTAAACTGGCAAAAGTGACACAGCGAGAGAATGGCGTCGCTGGGATGTGAATCTGGGTAATCTAGAACTTGAGTCTATGCAACTCAACGAGAATGAAAAGGACGGATAGAACAACACGTTAACAATGTAGGATGGACAATATGTGCAAAAGGAATTAGAGAAGAAAAGTGAGATGGATTTTTTTGTTACAGAGAAAAGGTTTTTAAGAACGTCGGCCCTTGAGCAGGCACTGGGGATTGGCAAGGTGGAGCTGGTCCTTTCAGGACAGTTATAGGAGAGGAGAGAGGAAGGCTATGACTCCAAGTACAAACCCTCAGGTCCCCTAATGGGAGGAGAAAAAGTAATGTCTTATATGTGTATAATCCACCAGTAAGTGGATTATACTGAGACAAGAAAGATAACGGAGGACTGCCCAGCTGGCTGTTTGATGGCTGCTGGTGGAAACCTCTCCCAGTTCCTATATTGCAGTATGACACAGGTTGTCAGCGTGGATCTGTTGGGGACAGGAACTGATTTATTTCCTTTTCCTCTGTCTTCCTTCAAACCCCAAATTGATTTGAACAGCTCTGAAGATCACAATGTAATTTTATGACCGCCCAGTCCCCCTGCTCCCACCAATGGTGGTAAAGGTTGGCTCAAGTTATGTTACAGTCTCGTGGGTGGATCAAACATTTCAGCCTGCCAGCATCTCAGTAAATTTTAATGGGCACCGTTATGATGATGTACTAGAAAGAGAAAGATCGTTAAAAACAAAAATGAGTCTCTGCTTCCAAGACTGACTAGACACACGTTCCATATCCCTTCCAATAATTACAATAAAAACCTTGTATGTTATAGAAAAACAAGCAGAAGAAGACTTTGAAAGATGGAGAGAAGAAGGCAGATGGATAAAGACTTTGGGACGTAAAGAACAACACGGTGCTGAGTTCCCTGGGTTTGTTTTTGTCTCAAATATCTCAGTTTGGTGCTGAAAAAGCCAACAACATAAACACATCAACAGGCACAAGTTTAAAAAAGAGAGAAAAAGGGCAGTTAGAGCTCCATGCTCCTAACTCCTAAGGCTGCCGGTTCGATTCCCACATGGGCCGGTGGGCTTTCAACCACAAGGTTGCCAGTTCAACTCCTCGGTGGGCTCCGCCCCCTGCAACTAAGATTGAACACGGCACCTTGAGCTGAGCTGCCGCTGAGCTCCCGGATGGTGCAGTTGGTTGGAGCGCATCCTCTCAACCAGAAGGTTGCCAGTTCGACTCCTCAAATCCTGCAAGGGATGGTGGGCTCTGCCCGCTGCAACTAAGATTGAACACGGCACCTTGAGCTGAGCTGCCGCTGAGCTCCAGGATGGCTCAGTTGGTTGGAGTGCCAACCACAAGGTTGCTGGTTCAACTCCCGCAAGGGATGGTGGGCTGCACCCCCTGCAACTAGCAATGGCAACTGGACCTGGAGCTGAGCTGTGCCCTCCACAACTAAGATTGAAAGGACAACAACTTGAAGCTGAACGGCACCCTCCACAACTAAGATTGAAATGACAACAACTTGACTTGGAAAAAAGTCCTGGAAGTACACACTGTTCCCCAATAAAGATCTGTTCCCCTTCCCCAATAAAATCTTAAAAAAAGAAAGAAAGAAAAAAGCCCTCCAAAATGCCTGGTCTTTCTAGCCAAAGAGAGAAAACTTTTATAAATAAACTCTACTGCAACAACCACACTTCTCTGCTTGCTAATACACACACACACACACACACACACACACACACACACCCCTGTGGCCCCACTCCCACGTATACCAGCATACCCTGAGTAGGGTGTCTAGACTTCCACATTCCCAAGGGCATAAGTCACTGCAAGCTCCCATGGACTAGTGTCATAGAATGCTGACACTTTCATCCCCACCGGGTGGTAAAGAATGCCCTCTGCCCACAGTGACAGGGGCACCGTGGTTTTTACCTCCATCCAATGATACCAAGGAGCTCCCCACTGCAACCCCAAGTATCAATGGGGTGGAGGAGAGGAAATATGGACTTGAATAACAATCTCAGAATGTTGGGGCTGTACCCCTCCCCTTCCCTAAAACAGAAGGTATAATAAGATGCGGAGTCTTATAATCACACCCAAAATATCCAGGTTTCAACTGAAAATCACTCATCATACTAAGAGACAGTGATGAAAAAGACAATCTAAATGAAATGAAAATGACAATCAATAGAAACTAATTCCTAGATGACGGAGTTGGCAGTTGTTAGAATTATCTGACAGATTTTAAAGCATCCATCATAAAAATATTTCAATAAACAATTACAAATATGTTTAAAAACAAATGAAAAAATTGGAAGTCTCAGCAAAGAAACAGAAGACATGAAAAACCAAATGGAAACTTTAGAACTGAAAAACATAGTAACTGACATAATAACCCAGTGGATGGACTCAACTCAATGGGGGGAATGATGGTGGAGTAATTGGACTTTTATAAGAAAACAAACAAGCAAACAAAAACCTGAACTTAAGTCTCACTTCCTTTACAAAAACTATCTCAAAATGAACTATGACTTAAATGTAAAATACAAAACTTTTAGGAAAAAAAGGAGCATATCTTCAAGATCTGGGGTAGGCAAAAAGTTCTAAGAATTTATACCCCATAAAAGGAAAAACTGATACATTTGACTTCATCAAAAATTATAACTTTTACTCTAAAAACAACTCTTTCATGATGATGAAAAGACATCCTTCAGACAGGGAGAAATTACTTGCAAACCACAGGACTAGTATCTAAAATATGTTAAGAATGCTTAAAATTCAACAGCAGGAAAAAAAAAAAAGGCCAGTTAAAAAATGGGCAAAAGACATGAACATACATTTCACCGAATGTTTCACAGATGGCAAATCACCTCATGAAAAGATATTCACCATCATTAGCCAGTAAGGAAATGTAAGGTAAATGCAAAGTATTAGAATGACTAAAATTAAAAATTAAAATAGTGACAACACCAAATACTTGTGAGGATGGGGAGAAAGTGGATCAGTTGTATCTTTCCAGACTACAGTCTCTCTGGAAAACAATTTGACAGTTTTTAAAGTATCTAAACATGAAACTCTCAGACTGAACATGTAACTACCATACATCCCAGCAATTGCACTTCTGGACATTTATCTCAGAGAAATTAAGTCATATTCACATAAAAACCTATACACAAATGTTTGCAGCAGCTTTCTTTACAATAGCCAAAAAAGTGGGAGAAAAATCAGATGTCCTTCAATGGGGGAATGTGTAAACAAATGGGTGTACCCAAACCATAGAATACTATGCAACAATAAAAAGGATAAAAAAACAAAACTATTTATACATGCCACAACCTGGATGAATCGTCAAAGAATTATTTCAAGGGGAAGAAACCTCCAAAGGTGACATACTGTATGGCTCAATTTATAGCACAGTCTTGAAATGACAAAATTATAGAAATGGAGAACACCTGAGCAGTTGCTAAGGGTTAAGGACTAGACTAATAACTAGTAAAATTTAAATAGAAATATATGGAAAGTGATTTGCAGTTCTGTGTGTAGGTCTCTACTCAAATCATGTATAAAATCTAAAGGTTACATTAAACATTTAATATACTTCCCTCAAAAATGACAAAAAATAAAGACACTGAATTAAAGCTCTTATCAAGTCAATGCCTTAAAATACAATCTTCACACAAAATAGAACACAAGCTAGACATTCCCCCAAAACACAGTAAATGCTATTGCCATTTACATTCAGTTACTTGGGTTTCTGCTTGATTATGTCAACGCATATTCATGCTTTTAATTCTCAGAAACAATGTCATACAGTATATGAACCAAATTGTATAGATTCTGTTCTTGTACTGATCTCTAATTAAAATATGTTAGTTAATGGAGTTCAGGAACTGTCACCCCAAAACCTGGCACCTTGGCATAGTGTTTTAAAGCTGAAGGAGTTTGCAGGAAGGTCTCTCTGACCTTCCCTCCCTCCTTTTCCCCTGAAGCAAGTCAGAAGACCCTCATTTGAGATGCGCCCTCCCCATACCCGGAGGGAAGGAACACCCTTCCCTCCAACATGGAGGAACCTCAAGAGGATCTGAAACTGCTAAGTTTCCCCCAGTTCATTACACTTACCTCATACTCTTTGTCCTATCACATTTCCCCAAGACTGCCCACCCTTCATCAAAACTCTCAGAAAACTAAGAATAAAAGCAACTGTGTTCATATGATAATGGTACCTACGCAAATCTGACTGTTAACATCATAATTTATGATTAAATGTTGGCTATAATCTATCTAAGACCAGGGAAACAGCCCTGGTGCTAACTCTCATCACCTTCGGTCAACAGGCTATTAGAAGTCATACGTAAGGCAATAAGGCAAGAAAACGAAATACAAGCCAAGAGATTGGCAAGGAAAAGGTAAGCCTCTCCTAGACTGTCTGATTTCAAGATTTACTATAAAACTGCAGTTATCAAGAAAGTGTAGTATTTGTGTAAACACAGGTCAAATGGATCATTAGAACAAAATAAACTGTCCAGAAACAGACCTACAAATGTACGAATATAGCCTTATACCCAAGTTGCCAAGTTAATTCAAAGGGGAAAGAGTCTTTTACACAAAAGGTGTTGGAATAACTGAATGCCCAGTTGGGAAAAAAAAATTAAACCTTGCACTTTGCCTCCCTCCATACATAAAGATTAATTCAAGACGGATCATAGCCATAAATATAAAAGCTTGAATAAGAAAACTTATATAAGGGAGCATCTTTGCACACTTGGTTTAGGGAAAGACTTCTTGTAAAACAAGAAGGCCCAATTATAAAAGAAAAAAATATATAAATTGGATTATATCAAAATTAAAGTTTTTTTTTTCTCTTGAAAAGACATATTTAAGACAATAAAAAGGCAAACCACAAACTCTGGAAATAATCATGATACCTTTTTTTAAAAAAGCATTTTTATTCAAAAAATATATTTTTAAATTCCTCTAAATGAAAAATTAAAAGAACAGCTTAATTTAAAAAAAGACAAAGTTTCAAAGAGACCCTACATGAAAGAAGCTATATAAGCTGTATAAGGTGACTAAGCACAAGAAGAGGTGCTCAAAGTGATTAGTTGTTGGAAAAATTCAAATTAAACTATAATGAAGGCTACCTTGCATACACTAGAATGGCCAAAATAGAAAAAGACTGGTGATACCAAATGTTGGCACAGGTGCTAAGCAAGTGAACTCTCACATTGTTGGTGAGGCGTAAAATAGAGCAACCACCTCAGAGAACTGCTTAGCACACAAAAGTTAAACACATATCTCCCTTAGGACCCTGCAATTCCATGCTTGGGTATTTGCCCCCAATAAAACAAGTATGCACAAAACAGCTTGCATAGAATGTCAGCAGCTTTATTCATAATAGCCCCAAATGGAAATAACCCCAATGTCTGTCAACAGGAAAACAGCTAAACGTATTGTAGTATATTCATGCTCAGCATCAAAAATCTTCTCATCTCTTTATACCATGTTTCCCCCAAAATAAGACCTAGCCAGACAATCAACTCCAATGCGTCTTTTGGAACAAAAATTAATATAAGACCCTGTCTTATTTTACTATAATATAAGACCGGATGTGATGTGATGTGATGTGATGTGATGTGATGTGATGTGATGTGATGTGATGTGATGTGATGTGATGTGATGTGATGTGATGTGATACTGGGTCTTATATTAATTTTGGCTCCAAAAGATGCATTAGAGCTGATTGTCTGGCTAGGTCTTATTTTGGGGGAAATAGGGTATATGCAACAATGTGGATGCTAAATCTCAAACCCATTATATTGAGTAAAAGAAGGCAGATGCAAAGGAGTAGATGACATATAATCTCACTGATATAACATCGAAGCAGGCAAAAGTAATTGATACTAATAGAGTCAGAAACACTTGCCACTGGGAACGGGGACCGTTAACCGGAAAGAGGCACCAAGGATGCTTTTGCAGGTGATAGAAACATTATAGTCTTTTATACAGTGGTTATAAAATTATACGCAATTGTCAAACCTCACCAGTCTGAACATCAGTATGTTTTATTTTATGTAAACTACACCACATTTTGAAAACAAAGGAAACATGAAAATGCAGTGTGAAAGCAAAAGGCCTGGTGACAGTGATGGCTTCTACCTACATGCCAGGTTCCCATAATCCTCACAGCAGTCACATGATTTAAATATCATTACCAGTTTACAAATGGAGAAAGTGAGGTGCAAAGAGGCCACGTGACTTTCGTAAGTCACAAGGCTAGGGAGGGGCAATTTCCCAATGTCCCAAAGAGGGAACCGTGACACATTAATGGAGGAGCTCCAGCTGGGAGACGACTCTGACCAGCTCTGTCCCTGATATTTATCCTGGAGCTCACGTGCATCAGCCACAAGGGTCTGAGCAGCTCTTATTTTCCTGTAACAGAGAAACAGGAGATTTAAAATTGTAAATACACTCTGCTTTAGGGAACAAATAAGGAAAGAACATGCCTCACCACTGAAGTTGCAGTCACCTGGTAGGAACTGCTAAGCTTACAAACCTTCCTCTCGCATAGATATAAGGTGGTAATATGGAAGCACTGCATGTTCTTAGGGTAGAATGGGGAATTATTCACATTTCTATAAATCTTATCTCACTACCAAGGCAGCAGAACATAAAGCAGAGAGAAAAGAGACCAGAAAACTAAAAGATGAAATAATGGGCCAATGCAGTCAAAAAGCTCTTCTTTCATTTTTATGATTCTTTGATTTTACGTGTGTGAATTTGACTTACTCTGTAAATGTTGGGGATAATCAAATTGCCAGATAAGAGAAACGTGCACAATGTGCAAAACGGACAAGGTATCTCTTCCCTCAAGAGTACTGTTTTCAAGCTACTGCTTTTCTCTACTTGAGCCAACACCACTCATTTTCATCCAGTTTCTTTCATGCTTTGAATTGATGAACCTCTAGAAACAAAGGTGAGGTGTGGTAACTTCCCGCATGAGATAATATATGTGCAAGTTCTTCGTAAATTGTCCTAAACTTCGGCTCAATTATTACTTAGTCCATTTCCATTTTGCATCCAATTATGATACTGACACCAATAAACATGCACGTTTTTAAGGACAGGAATCCTGAAACACAAAACGTTTCTCCAACTCACCCACGGATGTGCCAATGGGTAAGTGGTGAAGCTGGTGTTTAAATGCAGAGACTTATGTCTATACAGCACAGCAGTTTTCATCCACTCCCATGATTACCCCTCTAGCCTCTCCCCATTTAAGTATTGTAATTTCACCCGCTGGAATTCTTTCTGCACTGCAGATGTTTCTTCCAGCCACCTCTGTCTCCTGTGATATTTTACAAAACGTGCTGTGCACTTGTTAAGTCCTCACTGCCTCCTTCAGAATGTAACAATCCGTTCTCCAAAAGCTGAAGGAGTTTGCAGGAAGGTCTGTTGCTGACCTCCCCATACCCTTTCCTCCTGAAGCAGGGGTTGGGGGCATCGTCCACCCAGGATTCTACAGGTGAACAGGGCAGGTTCAATCTGCATCTTTAAATCCAGCAGGGTTTCATGGTGTTCTTTGTTTTGTGTTTTAGCTTTGGAGACAAGGCCTGGTTGGATGTCATGCTTTTTGGAAGTAAGGAAATGCTGCCTTCCTGAATACAAACCAAGGTGAACGCTGCAAGGGGACCCCCCGATGGGAATGAGCAACTGGACTCCAACTCCCCCTCAGGACTCAGCGTCTAGGTCATGATATTGCTGACACTTCGTTCAAGCAATGACAGCACTTTTAACAGCGGCCCGGTCACTGCTGAGATGCTGCTGCCAGGACAGACCTTCTGTTCCTGTTTAATTCCACTCCACCGACCTGAACGTCTATTCTTGGTCCAGAACCACATGTCTCTATTATTGTCACTTTCTATGCTTCCGTATCTGATGGGAAAGCAGCTGACTCTTGAGTGGATTATACTCTGCCTGATGTTTCTACCAGTTGTCAATGAAAAAACATGACCTTTTCAATTCTTTAATTTAATTAATGCACTCCACTTTCAGGTCACAATATCGAGTCAATTAATCAACTGCCAAGAATTAACTGACAGCTTGCCGTGCCCAGAAGTTGAGGAATACAGAAATTAGAAAATACAGTTTAAAGAGATGAACAATCTATTGCTTTATATCCCCCAGAGGGTGTTGCACGAACAAAAGCACAGAGGAGAAAACAGCATATTAAATGGACACAACCCGACAAGCACGTTGGTATTACCGCATGCAGGTGTGAGGAGGGAGTTCGAGGCTCTGAGGTGGAGAAGCCGTGCCCGGGAAGGCGGCCCCTTTCCTGGTCCCTCACACATCAGAACATCCTGCTCTGGCCTCCTCCGGTCACACTGCACCCGGGGAGAGGGGAACCTGCAGGGTGTCCACCTGGGACCCGCTGCCTCACCTTCTAGACCATGGTCTGGGAAACAAGATCCCAGAAGCCCTTGCCACTGGCCCTAAGTCAGCTTGCATGGCTGGGGTGGCCTTGTCCCTGGATCCACTTCCAAGGTCAGACCATTTTTACAGCACGGACTTCGTGGGCATGATGGGTGGCCAAGGGGTGGCTCCTGGCAGAGGGTCTGGATGGAGTTTAAAGGTGGGGTTGGCATGGTCCCTTGTGGTATAGGAGAAAACCAGGAGTAAGTAGAGAAGGGGGTCGGGTGCAGGTCAGGGCCCTGGGCCTGGGTACCAGCTCTCCCCAGGCAGACACATTCTGGCTCTCAGGGTTTGAGAATTCTAAATCTGAACTTGGATTTCTAAGGCAGGAGAACAAAATACATTCTGTTTACCAGTGCGTTAAATTGATTCATAACATTTACACATATTGCCCGTGGGCCTTCATTTTCATTCTTGGCTCTAATACTCAGAGGTGAGCCTACAGAGGAGAGTCTTCTGTGGACCACCTGTGGGCAGTGGCCATCTCTGAAGCCACTTCTCCAGGGCAGTGGTTTAGGTTTCGAAAGAGCCCCTTCTGAAGTGTGCGGCCTGGTGGTGAGCGAGCAAAGCTGGAAGCAGGGAGGCTATTTAGACAGCTGCTGAAATAGTTTCAGCAAAAGGTGATGTAGGGTTAAACCAAGACGGTGCCGGGGGTATGGAACGAAAGAAACCCAGTAAAGAAATATTTCTGAGCTTGCAAGTGACCGTCTCAGGCAGCTGGTGTATCCTTCACAGGCCCCGAGCTTCAGACAGCCATGGTTCCTATGCAGAAGCTTTTGCTCCAACGTCCCATCTGTATTAGTTTCCTCTTGCTGGTGTAACAAACTGTCACAAATCTAATGGCTCCAACAATACCAATTTATTAGCTTACAGTTCTAGAGGTCAGTCGTCTGACACGGGTATTACTGGGTGAAAATCAAGGTGATGGACAAGCGACACTCTTTCTGGAGGCTGTTTGGGGAAATCCCTTCCTTTGCCTCTTCCAACTACTGGAAATGACCGCATTCCTTGGCCCACGATCCTTCCCCCATCATCAAAGCCAGTACGGGCAGGCTGAGATCTTCTCAGGGCGCACCTCCCATCCCCACACCTCCCTCTTCCCGTTTTATGGGCCCTTGTGCTGGCACCGTCCCACCCAGATAATCTAGGATCGATTTCTCTAGTTTAAGGTCAGCTGATTTAAACCTTAGCTACATCTGCAACCTTAATTCCCCTTTGCCACGTCACCTAACAGATGCACAGGTTCTGGGGAGGGGGATGTGGGCATTTGGGGGCTGATTTTGTGCCTGCCACAGCATCTCAGAACGTGCTTCCAGCCATCTTGGGTCCCATCGCTGCGATCACCCATTATGAGAGAATTGGCAAAGCTAGTTAGGCAAAGTATTTCACCAGTTTATGAAATTCGGGATGCGACACATTTACTTATGTTCAGAGCTCAGTGCAGTGTACCTGAAAACCCCCAGCACCTCAGGAGATCTGGAGATGTGGGGCCTTAAGACACGCTGCCTGTCCTGCTCATCCGCTCGGCTCCTGCTCCAGGGGCCGAGACGGCGACGTTCTCTGGACCTGTCGAAGGTAGCCTTTCCTCCCAACCCTTTTCCTAACTGAGGTCACGATTACAGGGTCCCTTCTATGGGGAGAGCTCGGTTCCTCCAGAGGCAGCCCATTAAAACCCAGCCCCCTACACCTGGTCAGCAGATCACCTTACACGCAGCATGACGCGTGATGCAGGAGGCGGGAAAAGCGCAGAGGAACGTCTGCAGCTGCAGCGTGAGGTGGGTGCTGAGTGCTGTGGGGGTGGGACTGCAGGGAGCACTAAGGGGGGACGAGCGTGGGAACCCCCAGTGGCGAATCTGGGTGACCTCACAGCTCTGGAGATGGCCTTCCTGGTAACCACAGGTTTGGGGTCATCGGCGCCTTCTCTGCCCCAGGCGGGCAGTCCCCAGGCACAGGATGGACGTGTGTTGTTTTCACGGTTTTTCTGCTTGTCCTCTCCTAGTAAGACACCCTTTCAGAATTCAGCTCGGAAAACTTAGATGGAATCCGGTGGAAGGATGGTGTGCCGAGGGAAGCGGCCACAGGCGGTGGCCCCCAGCTCATCACCAGTCATCACGTTTTTTCCCGGGCCCAGCCCCGACCTGGCAGCAGGGTGTCGGGAGTAAGTCACAGCGTCAGCTGTCACATCTGTGCGGAAGCTCTGGAGACAAGCACTACGTGGGGAATGACGGGAGGAAACCGAGCCCCGTGTTTTCAGCGAGTTTTCTGTTCATGAATATTTTCGGAGATCGTTTTGTAATTACTGAGCTGCCGAACACTGAGATTTATCGTGCAGTTACTAGTATTTCAGATGCAGTTCCTACTGATTCTGTCCTGCACATCCTTCTCCCAAATCTAAGAAATACAATTTTGAAAAATGTATTGAATGTATTAAGGGGGTTGCAGATTTAAGCTCACTAGAAACACAGGGTAGTGAGGGGAACCTCTTGTGGTTTCCTCTTGGGAGAAAATAGCCAGATTGTACATAAAAAAATACTTCAGATTACTAGTTAAACAACCAAATATCAAATTCATTATCTTACTCATATATAATGGTGGTGAGAACGATAACAAAAGAAACTTTACTTTTTCATGATGTACTAACTCTCCATTTGATATTTTAAAAGTCCAAATGGAATCACTGGCAGCTTTTTCTTTTCCTTTCACGTATTAAATTAATTTATTTTACATATTGACCCCCAAAACAGAGCTCACTGTGGTTGATGACATCACAGTAATCAGTGGCCTCGTTACCAGACTGGAAATAGGCTGTGAGAAGGGCACAGCGACACAACTAAGAGACACACCCGTGGCTTGATTGTAGAAAGTATACCAAAGGGCTCAGCGTATATTTTACGTACTAAGCACAGTCCAGAATATTTTATCTTCTTTCTTCTACCCTTATGTGCCCTTTGCTTTACTTCATTGCTATTAAAAATATACCACTCTATTTTTGAAATCCTCTTTTCAAACGTTTTGGGACAGGATGACTGTTAAATTTTCCTTACAAACAAAGTCAAAAATGACAATTGGGTTTTGATTCATTTAACTCTGGGTTTCTCCATGTCAGCACTAATGACATTTAGGGGCCAAGGAATTCCTTGTTGTGGGGCGAGCTGTTCATTCCAGGATGTTTAACAGCATCTCTGTTCCTTGCCCACTAGATGCCTGCTGGTAGCACCCCAGTCACGACAACTGAAAATGTCTCCCGACATCACCAAGCGTCCTCTGCAGGACAAAATCACCCCCACTGATTTACCTTTTTCAGATAATTAAAATGAATAGATACTGTAGCCTGTTGAATGGTAATTGTTAGGGACGCAGGGAGGAGTGTGGGGACCAGAATCCTACACACGTATGTTATTTCCTTTTTCTTCTGCACGTCTTGGCCGAGAGAACAAGAATTGCCCAATGAGAAATGAGGTGCCACTTTATCAACACATGGTAAACGTTCTGATCTGCCACCCATACCTTCAATATGGGGCTTCTCCAGTTAAACAAGGTCTAGAGCTTCCGCCTGCACCTGAGACCAAAGTGCGGACTTTTCCTTCCTCCTTCACCCCATCATCTGAGATGGCCCCTGACTTACCCTCGTCATCACGAACTTGGAGAACTTGCCTCAGAGTTGGGGGCGGGGGAGACGGTTGGCCAGGCTTGTGAGGCTCTGCCTACTTCAGAAGCACCAGGGAGGTTAGAAGACTAAGGTCAGGTAATTCCAAGCAGATAAAACGCTGCTCTTTGAACACCCTAGACTCTGGCAGATCAAAGAAGAAATTCCGACTCCTGTGAACGTGTCTGAGGCAGGGTGAAGCTGAGGGCAGCCAAAGAAGCGAGTAGAGGAAGTCAAAAGCGCAGAATCTTACACATGCCCTGATCTATGGAGGGAGAAGTAATGTCCTCTTCACTGCTGATGCCGGTGAGAGTGAGGCAGAGCAAAGCCACTTATTCTCTCCAGGAAGTGCAACTAGGTGGCCTGGACAGGGATCCGAGGGCCACTGCCACAGTGTGCGGGATTTGGGCTGTGTCAGCACCTTTCTATCGACTCCAGTAAAGCTGTCTCACAAAGGAATTACTGCTCCAGTCGGTGGACGTGTTCTGCTCTCCAGGCCATTCTCCTGGAACTGGGCCTGACCAAAGGGCCCAGGGAGGCTCCCCAGATGCAAGCCTAGGCTTCTTTTTGGAATCTGGTCAATCCACTGTATGGTAGGGACTCCGAGGTGCCCCTTCACACAGAAATGGAGACCTGGGTCCACGCAGGTTTCAGCCTTCGCTTGACATACTTCTCCAAGACAGCACTGCAGCTCACTGTCACTCCAGGCACTGGGAAAGGATGCAGAATGTTGGAGAAAGCCTTCTGAAGCACACGGGCTCCTGAGGACAGGCCCCAAGTCAGGGGGCCTGCTTGAGCAGGTCTACGTGTACTAACTCAAGGAGCCAAAGGGAAGAGAAGAGGCAGAGTCTGGAACAGCTTAGCAGAGATGTCAGCGGATCCCCATCACAGGGAGAGAGTTTGGAGTGCAAGACAGAAGGACTTGGTAACATCCTGGGCTTTCCACTGACCTGAAAAGACTACGTCTCAGGAGTGAAGACTCCATGCCAGGACTCGGGGATGTGTCTTAACAGCAGTGACAAAACCAAAATCAATTTGTCCAAGAAAAACAAACCTAAGACAAAGCCTTTACAAGTTTAAGGTGATCATTAGTGATTTAACTGCCTGCTAAACCAAAATGCAATGCTTTTCATAAGAAAGAAACAGAATGCAGTCTCTACAACACATGATCCACAATTTCTAGTACAGACACACCCCATTTTACTGCATTTCACTTTATTGCGCTTCACAGAAACTGTGTTTTCATCAATACAAGGCAAGACCCTCCACCAGCAAAAAGATTGCCACTTGCTGAAGGCTCAGATGATGGGCACCATTTTTCAGCAATAAAGTATTTTTAATTAAGGCATGAGCATTTTTTTAGACATAGTGCTATTGCACACTTAACAGATTACCATATAAAATAAACATAACTTTTACAGGCACTGGGAAACCAAAAAATTTGTGACTCGCTTTATTACAATATTCGCTTTGTTGCGGTGGTCTGGAACCAAAGCTGCAATATCTGAGTTCTGCCTGTATACAATAAAAAAATTCCTATAAACATAAAGAAATAGAAAAATGTGTTCAATGGGCAAGAGAAAACATACTTTATCTAAACAGATCCACAAATGTTTTAGATTTTTTTGAATTAGCAGATAATGACTTTATGCTAAATATATTTAAAAGTCTACAGTGGATGAAGAGATGGAAATGTTTGGATAGTGACAAAAAATAATGGAAATCCTAATTGAAAAATGTAATATTTGAAATCAATCATTTATTAGCAAATTGGACAAAACTGAAGCACAAAAAGAAAAAGATTGGGAAAAAATGAACAGAACATTAATGACCAGGGCAACACCACCAAGCAATCTAATTTGTGAGTATTTCAAGTCCCAAAGGGAGTAGAGAGAGACTAGAAAAAACAAAAATATTTCAGGAGATATTGACTGATTTCATTTTTCCAAATTTGATCAAAACAGTGACCCACATATTAAGAATCCTAGGAAACCTCAAGCAGAATATAGACAAACAGCTCAGTCATCCTGCTGAAAACTGAAGATAAAGAAATAGACCCTAAAATTGTACAAAGGTCTGAATTAGGTTCGTGAACTCATCCTAGAAAAAGTGCTACATACCTCACTGCTGAATATCACTACAGTCACCTTCGAAGTACTCCCCTTGGGAAGCTATGCACCGATGCCAGCGCCTAGTCCACCCTTCAAAGCCATTTTGGAACTCTTTTTCTGGAATGGCCATCAGAGCTGTCATCATATTACCCTTGATGTCCTGAATGTCATCAAAATGTCTTCCTTTCAATATTTCCTTTATCTTCGGGTAAAGAAAGAAGTCATTGGGGGCCAGATCAGGTGAGTAGGGAGGGTGTTCCAACACAGTTATTTGTTTACTGGCTAAAAACTCCCTTACAGACAGTGCCGTGTGAGCTGGTGCATTGTCGTGATGCAAGAGCCATGACTTGTTGGCGAAAAGTTCAGGTTGTCTAACTTTCTCACACAGCCTTTTCAGTACTTCCAAATAATAAACTTGGTTAACTATTTGCCCAGTTGGTACAAATTTGTAATTAATAATCCGTTTGATACCAAAAAAAAGTTAGCAACATTGTTGCAACAAGTTCGCGAACTTAATTGTCATACCTCGTATGTCTACACAATGAAATGCTACTCCTCAATAAAAAGGAATTGATTACTGATATACACAATAACATCAATCAATAAAAAAACATATTTGATTAAAGTAGTCTTATGCAAAAGAGTACACACTTATTTTATTTATATGAAGTTCTAGAACAAGCAAAATTAAACTATGGTGACAGAAATCAGAGGAGTGGTTGTGTGTGTGTGTGTGTGTGTGTGTGTGTGTGTGTGTAGGGGGCAGGGAGACTGACTGTAAAGGCCAATGGAAAAATTTTATACTTTGTCTTTCATTTGTCAAATTTCATCAAAATGTACACTTAGATACACATATTATTGTGTGTAAATCTGTCTCAAAAACTGGGTTAATTTATCGCTTTATGAAAAACAAAATGTAGCGAGTAAAGTAACCACAATCTTCCCTTTTCTCTTCTTCTTATCTTTTCCACCTGAATTGAGAAATCCACATCTTGTGGCAACTGTGGCATGTCAGGCAAGGGACACTGAGTTCACTTTCAGAGGACGCAGTAGCTGCCTGGAAGGAATGATGGAGAAGACGTCAGGATTTACAGTTGGCCATTGGATTCTTGCAGGAAGAGAAGGACCAGGTCACTGCTGATCACTCCCGAGTCGTCTTCGGTGAGAAACTCACCCTAATGCGTGTTCACGCTAATGAACCAGAGATTTGAATTCTGCCAAGATTAACTGATGAGCGACAAAAAGGGTCCTTTTGGAATTTGATGCTGTGTGTTCCCGGGGAAAAGTGTCACATGTTCATAAAGAAAAGGCACAACAACAAAACTTTAGCAGAAAGAGTTAAATGACATCCAGGATTCTTTGAGTCATCATTTGGGGACAGGGTATGTAGGGTCCCAGCCATTTTATTGGGTGGTTTTCAGGATCAATAATGGTTTCCCTATTGCTGCAGCTGTTTCCCTTGTAAGTTCCTGGGGAGGACGCAGTATTATCACACGTCTTTTCATCAGTGGAGTTCAAAACCAACTGAGAAATGTCACCAAGCATTAGTGACTTTTTACTAAGTTGGTGTTGATGAATCAGCTTAGATCTGCAGGCAAGAGGACTTCCTCATACTTGGTTGCAGAATTGGACATTGTTTCCCCATTCAGTGAGAGGCAGTGCCAGGCCACTGCTGCCCTCCACCACTGGAGCTAGGCTTCTGCGACTCAGCTTCCCGCAGAACTGACAGAGAATAAGACGCGCTCTCTAAAGTCAGGTTCCAGCCAAGAGGAAAGAGGAGAATGTAAAAACAAGCCCAGGTTTCTTCCAAATGCCCAACAGACACGTCACTTACTCTCCCTGGGTGAGGCAGGACTGTGCGGTAATGCAAGTCTGTATTTATCATGCCTTTTCTTTCCATAGTTCTGATGCTTTCTCGTCTGAGCCTTGCTGACCCTGGAGGGACGGCATCTCCGAGGGATAGCCAATTTCCTAGAGATAGTACACAACTAGCCCACAGCACACTTGTCCAATACAAGCCAACCCATCCGGAGCCTATATCCAACCACGTCCTGTCTGGGGTCTCACTCCAGGCCATATCTACCTGCCCCAATCACCCAGGGCCAGGTATCAGACCCAGGACAGCCCCCATGCCCCAGAGCCCTGAAATATTCAAAAGAGCCAACCCCAAGCCGGCTGATCCTGCCTGGCCTGTTCCTTCCTGAAGACACCACAGAAAAAGGCTCTTGGCACAGTCCTCCCTGTCCCTCTGCCCCATGATGGACCCCGGTGCTTCCCATGTGCCCCCCACTCACATGGGATGGCCTGGCCCCTCGGCTTGGGAACTGTAACAACTGTCTTTTCAATGACAGTTGTCTTCTGCATGGTTGGCCTTACCAGACCTGCATAATAAGAAAACCTGTACTGTAAAACAAGCTCTGTTTTACCTCCTGCCCATGGGAGAAGGAGGAACCTGTGCCCCTGACTGTCCAGGCTGAGGTTTCTGTAGCTTCTGGAAGCTGAGATTATCTACACGTTAATCTAGTCTTCTCTAGCCCTGCCACAAATCCTGGTTAACTTCACAAACCTGGGTCAATCACCCTGGTCGACCTGAGAGGCAGGGCCATGTGAGGTTTGAGGCTCTGAAGTCAGACCAGGCTTGGGCTCATGGCCAGCCCTGCCGATGACCGTGACCTAGCCCCATGTGCCTAAGCTTCCTCACCAGAAGAGGGGCTGGTGGGAGAACGTACTTCATAGCGTGGTCCTGGCATATAGTCGGTGCTCAGTAAGTGTGGTTCTCCCAAAACAAACTCAGATCCCATGTAAGGAAAATGCTATTTTCTCAGCCATAGACAAGAATGAAATCTTGCCATCTGCAACACGACGGATGGACCTAGAGGGTACTGTGCTGAGTGGGGTAAGTCAGACAGGGATAGACAAATGCTGTATGATGTTACTTATATGTGGAATCTAAAGAACACAATAAACAAACAAAACAGAAACAGACTTAGAGATACAGAGAACATTTTGATGATTGCCAGATGGGAGGGGAGTTGGGGGCTGGGTGAAAAGATAAAGGGATTGAAAAGTACAAATTGGTTATTACAAAATAGTCATGGGAATGTCAAGTACAGCACAGGGAATAGTCAGTACTATGGTAATAAGTATGTATGGTGCTGGGTGGGTACTAGATTTATCAGGGTGATCAGTCATGAGTTATATAAATGTCTAACCACTGTGTTGTACGCCTGAAACTAATATAAGATTATACATCAACTGTAATTGAAAAAAATATTAACAAAAAAAAGGAAACGCTATTTGACAAAATTAGCTGGATCCTTCTTGCGATTGTCTCCTAATCCTATTTCTATGTTCCCAGCCCCTGTTCCTGGATAGCTGTCGCTTCTGTATGTTTATGCCCGTCTATAGACTGTGGCTTTGAGCACCTCCCACGTTTGGCTCTCTGTGTCCTCCCAATGCCCTGTGACTGGCTTTTGGACCACAGACTTGGACCTGGCTGCCGCCGATTTATTTTCAGTGCTGACCTTGTGTGCCCTCAGGTTTTATTTCTGCTCTATTCTGCTCAGCAAGCGATTTGTCTCTTTGTATCTAAGGAAGAGGTGCCAGTGTCCGACCTTCACAGCAAACCCATCCCCACCTGCTCCAAACCCATGGCCTCCAGCGTTCTCTATGGCCAGCTTCCGCCCAGGTCTTCACTTCCTCCCTCTGTCACCTCCTTTCCTCAGCATGAAGTAAACCAACGTCTCCCCCATATGAAAAATCACAGCCCATCTTGCGTCCCTCCCTTACCAGCCATTCCTCATCCCCTCCACTGACAACATCCTGAAAATACTTGTCCCCACTTGTGTCTCTTGTGGCCTCCTCTCTGCTCTCAGCTCACCAGCATGACACATGCCCTCCTCTAGTTGGGACCTTGGGCGAGGCCCCTTCTCTCCAGGCATCAGATACTCTGGAAAGTGAGAGGAGGCGGGACTAATAAGTCTTCAAGGTCTTTTGCAGCCTTCACCGTCTAAATTTAAACGTGGTACAAATTTCTAGTTAACCTCACATCGCTGCATGTATAGTAACATCCACTGAGAATAAAATTTTAAAACAAAAAATAAATCCAAAGAAAATTGTTGAAAAGGGATGAAAAGGAATGTTAATAATTTCTTGTAAGGAAACGTATTGTCTTATCTGTCTGTGATAGTATCGGGTGCTTAATGCTATGAAATTCAGTGCATTCTTGTGCCTGGAAGCTGAAATCTGTACTCACTTTGTGATTTTAGGCCAATGAGGAAATGACATTCATTGACCTATTGACCTGTTCCATCTGAATATGAAGCAATAAAAAGAGAGTGAAATGGAATATATTGTTCTATATGAAAATAAGAGAGAAAGAAGGGCTATCTTATTATTCTCACTTAAATCTAAAATGATTCTGTATTTTTCTATTCCAGCTCACATGTGTATAGATATTGCTAACAATGAATCATGTGGTTTTGGCAATAATAACACATCACATTTGGGTGTGGGAACTACAGACTGGGAAAATACGTATTTCCCATGTGAGGTACAGTGCTGAGGATTTGGGTTGCAAGGAGACCAGTCAACTTGTTTTTGTTTCCTCTCCTTCCCCATCTCATTCCACTGACGACTCCAGCTTTGTCTTCCTGCCACCAGGATGTCGTCTTCCCGTTCCCTCTTGTCTGTCCTGGGATGGGAGAGCCTCTGAACTGAGAATACCCCCCAACTCTTACAGGCATTACCCCAGTTTGTGTAAAGGAGAGGACCCCCAGAGCCCCGGGACCTGGACTGAGTACAGCAGACGTCTCCAGTATATACCTGTTTCAGGGCCAGGCAGTGCAGCAATCTTCCCCATAAAGGCTGCAGGGCTAGCGATAGCTGGGGACAGAGTATGGTAATGAACGTGTTTTATATTTGCATAACCTTGTAACTGTACACATCATGTTCACTGCACTTTGTTATTTGATCAGCACGGGGAGTCCCCTACACAAGAGGAAGTTTTATTCTTTTTTCTACGTGGTTGATTTCAGCTTTTTAAAAACAAAAATTAAAACTGAATTCGATAGCCTTTTTTTTTTTTTAAAGTCAAGTAGCTGTGGAGAACACAGCAAATGTAAAGGTCCGTCTGCATTCCACTTGGCCAGCTCCCGGTCCTGTGCAGTCTGATGAAATTTGAGAACACAGCGAATGGCCCCCATCCCCAAATAACTCCCTCCAGCCTTCCCACCACACACAACCATTTGTCAAAGTGGAAACGCAGCATATAAAGAGATGACCATTTATTAACAACACGGCTGACATGGTTCCAGCCACGACCACGCTCACTTCCAGGGTTTGCTCAGTCTGCTCCCCCAGTCTAGAATGACTTCCACGTCTTATTTACCCATCCTCCAATTGTAACGCAAACCTTCCCAGACACTCCCTGTCCCCATGTTGTAATGAACCCCACCTTCCTCCTGGAAATCTGTCTGATACCCTGGTGGTCATCAACTGTGACTCAGTCGTTCCTACAGCCTCAATTAATGACACAGTCTTTTGAACACAGCACACGTTCAAAACACGTTTTTGAACTTGATATATTTAAGACAAAAAGATAAACAACCCCCCCAGGGTGCTGGCTACCAGGATGAAGTACTCCTGCAATGCAGTGATTAGCGAAGTCAGCTATAAATTGCCCACAGGGAAAACAAGGTTAAAAACGAGAAATAAAGATTATATTACAAAGAACAAACTTGGAAGCAAGCAATCCACCATGAAATAAATACAATATGTTGGAGAGACAGAGAGTGTGTGTGTGTGTTTCTCTTTAAAGTGCTTAATGTTAGATGATTCTGAGGTTGCATTTCCTATACCAGCAGCCACCCAAATGGCTCCCACCTCCTCCATTTACTTGGCCCCTAAGAAGAAGGCAATGGCAGAATTTTAAGTCCCAGTCTACCCACGTCTACACAGAAGCATATGTAATGTGGGATAATCACCTCCTACACTCACAATCCTCTTTGCCAGGCAACTGTGGAGACAACAAAACAAGATCTTTCTTCAAAGAAACCACAGTCTGTCTGGTTGGTGAATAAGTTCTGGTGTAGCTTTTTCCTCTGTTGACAACATTCAAATAGCTGACTAGCTGCCGATCCGTTACTTCAGAATTTTTCTAGGAATCCACTTCCTGACAATTATTAATAGGAGGAAATGTCTTTGCAACTGTAGTTGTAAGTCCCTGATCCAGCCTCTATGGATAGAACCACTTCCTAACTCTGCTGTTTCTACTCTGGTCCTTGGCATTTGCTCCCCTTCCAGCATCTCTGAAGGAACCCAAACCCTCTGTCTACCCAACAAAAGGAGCACAGCATTGACCGTTTCAGTTATTTCCTTCCTTTGTGAGGCTGAAGCCCGAGTTCAGGTGGGGCGTTTGCTGGTTGCTCCCACATCTGCTGGGACGTGTCAGTCATCCCAGTAACGCTGCAGGGTGGCCACTCTGCATCCCTGAGCTCAGGGACATTGAGTGACTATTCAAAGTCTATGAATGGAAGGAGTAGGGTTCCAACCTAGGTCTGACTTCAAGTGAAATAACCACACCACACCACCTTCAGTGCTAATGCTTTTACAACAGTCCCCTCGGCTACTCACACCTTTACTTGCCTCCCATTGTGCCCCTGGGCTGCTTTTCCCCTTTACCCCTGCAGCTCGCCCCAATCCTATGAATTCCCATTTGCTTCCTCTTCTCAGGCTGTCAATAAACCTCCCAAGTTAGGCCTGGGAGACAGGCAGGTGGAAGGGAAAGCATAGGATAAGGACGACTGTGAGCCGAGTTCCTGCAGAAAAAGCGTCCTGCAGACCACTCTCTTCCTACAGCTCTTTCTTTTTCTGTCCATACTCATGACTAATTCTCCACACAAGCTCCCGAATAATTCCCGTGGAGCAGACACCAAAGTGCTGTAGAATTGATGGCATTTTTGTTGAGGCAGATTTCCACAGGCTATAATTACTGTGAAGATCTTTATGTGATTTGCAGCTGCCTGGAGTAGAAAAAAAATCTCAATAGCACTGTTTTCCCATTCATCCTAGCTCTGATGTTAACAAATTGATTCAAGCACAGTCTGTTATCAAAATGAGTAAAATCTACCCAGACATGCAGATTTCCCATCAGTCACGTTAGAACTGGACAATTTTCCTGGATACATAAAGGTTTGCTAAGAGTTTTAACACAAAAGGTTTCTAATGTCCTCTGAATTTTAGGTCAAGTCCATATATGTGATTTTATCCTTAGTTAACAAATTGAGAAAGACAAGGTGAAGAAGGAAACTTAATTTAAATGATTGCTTCTCCAGGAAGGCCATTCCCTCCCATCAAAATGAAACCTCTTCAAAAATGAATTGTGTGTGCGTCCAGTCTTCTGCTCCCTGATGCCTTTTCTCTTTGGGCATCAGGACTGTCTGCTGTGGAAACGGCTGTGCAGTGGCTGCCCCAGATGACAATGGTCATCTCCAGCTGCTGTCATGCACACACAGAGGACTTCACCGTGTGGTATGGGTTTAATTCCGTCCCCCCAAATTCATATGTTGAAGCCCTAACTGCCAGTATCTCAGAATACGACCTTATTTGGAGACAGGGTCTTTACAGAGGTTATCAAGTTAAAGTGAGGTCATTAGTGGGCCCTGATACAGTACGACAGAGGGTGATGTGGACACAGCCAGCCGTGCAGGAGAATGCCACGTGAAGACCTACGAGCCCAGGAGAGAAGTCCGGGACAGATGCTTCCTCACAGCCCTCAAAAGGAACTGGCCCTCCAACACCTGACTTCAGACTCCTAACCTCCAGAACTGAAACAGCACATTCCTACCCTTTAAGCCACCCAGCTCGTGGTCCTTGGTTACAGCTGCCTGAGCAGACTAATGCACCGTTAACAGATGAGCAATGGAAGCTCAGGCAAGGGATTCACATGTGCACAGCAAGCCCCAGCCTGCCACTCGTGATGTTCACAGGAAGAGTCCTCGCTGGTTTAACAGCAGCTTTTCCAGAAGGAAAGAAATACCCCATTATTAAACATATTTATCGATAATGATTGTAATAGTGTTAGCTAACATTTCTTTGCACACTTATGGGTATCAGGCATTGTTCTAAATGCTATGTGTATTCAGTAATTTAATCCCTACAGTGATTCTAGGAGGGAAGTATACGCTCACACCCATTTTACAGGTGAAAAAATTGATGTGCAAAACAGGTGAAGAACTTGCCTGATTTCACATAAATAGTGGCAGAGGTGAGGCTGTCCATTTAAAAAAAAAAAGAAAAAAAGAAAAGAAAAGCTGGAGGAGGCCTGAGAATGCTACACATTTGGTAGCTGATGTCTGATGTTAAACAATAACCTTCGAGACCAAAAGCTTTTCTGAAAGAAAGGGTTTATGGAGCCATATGCTAACCAGGAAAAGGACGAGGTCATGGGGCGTGCAGACTAAACCACCAGCAGCAGGGCTGGATGGAGAAGACGGCATGTCCACCGTCCTAGGGCTGACACAGCTTGTTTTTATACAATGGGTCTAGAAAGATATAAGTTGTTTTGAAAGAATTTACATTGGCTATAGATGAAGGGAGTAGGAGACGGTGAAGCAGAAAAGTTCTGGGATAGGTACATAGTCCGGAAGGAAGAAGTGTTTGCTGCTTTTGGATTGGTTGTGGGCAACAGCCTGGACAGGGCATGTGTCAGCTGGAGGGGGCATCTGCTGGTCCACTGTTCTCGCTGGATAATGGCGAAAATAGCCACCTGCAACTTAATTCTAAGTTCCAACATACATTTGGGAAAGCGAGCAGTTTTTGGTTGGTGTCAGCAAGCAGCTCTGTTAGCTGAATAACCTCCCGTGTCTCCCTCCCACTCTCCCACCTGCTGTCATTTAATTAGGACATCTGAGAATATTTCTCTTGTCACTTAGCTGAGTTGAGTCTACATTTTCATGCCACTGCCATTTTCCACATCACCACATCAGATAAGTACAATTTTCATAGGTATAGTCTTCATAGTGAAGAAGTTAAATACGTGTCTGATAATTGGTAACAGATTCGGGGGGCGGGGGAGGAGGCTGGGGAGGAACACAATACTATTAATATATGTACCGCCATAAACCAAAATGTATCCTTAATGTCCTAGAGTGTTTAATGTAAAACATTAAAACTACAAAATACAAACAAAAAAGTAATGGAGAATATGTATTCATTCTCAGGATGGGAAGATCTTTCTGAGAATAAAAGCACAGAAAGAAACCATAAAGAAAAAAGATTGATAGACTTGAATATAAAACATCTGCACATCAATAATACATTAAAAAAAATAAATAACCGAAATGCAAAACCAGTTTGGAACATATATCCTCATGGCTGGAAAAAAAAAAAAATTTAAATAAAATCTCCAGTCCATCCTAGGAAATCTTCTCCACAAATGTATAAAATAAGGTAGGTTTATTATTGACTCCGCATTAGAACAGACTGCCAGGCGCATCACAGATGAAATGCTAATGACGTTACAAAGACAGAAAGAAACCCCACCTTTTGTATATAACCTGGCAGACGCAACCCATCACTGACAGGTTCTCAGATTCATGGTCATTTGCCCTCTTGTAAGGAGACTTGAGGCCACCATTTGTTCAGTATTCACCTGGTGATTGGGATACCATCTGTGCTAGTCAATTGCCTTTACCTGAAGGAAAAATAAAACTTCTCCTTGTGTCTCTATGACAAGCAGGAGGTTTAGAGCAAGGACCCCAGGTTAACCTCCCACAAGACTGGAAGTTAGAGGCGCTCTCTTCCTTGATGTTTGCATTTCAAAAAGAGGGCTCCAAGCCCTTAAGAGAAACATAATCTTGAGTTGTAAGGCTGGCAAGAGGCTTATTTAGCCTCTAAAAAGACTTACATGCACATCAAAGAAGCAGAGGAATGATTTATAAATAAGCACTAGTTATTTCCAAGGAAATGCTCTAAAAAAAGAGGTAGGGTAAGTTTCTTTCCCTTTTAGCAACAGAGAAAAAAAAATTTTTTTTTTAACCCTTATACAGACCAGTGATAACATCCTTTACATATACAGAGCTCTTAAAATCAACCAGAGAAAGAGGATGTTGGGGACACAACGGAGAGCAAGAGAAGCCAGGGCCTTGCTCCCACTGACCCTGAAGCCCAGTGTCTGGAGCACACAGCCCACAGACCCGCCAGGAAGGACGAAAGTTTCCCTGATGATTGGTCCAAGCTGGGACTCGCGGGTGGACTGAGGAATGTTGGCTTTTCCTCAGCTCATTGATCTCTGTGGTAGCCACAGGCAGCCCCTCCCCCACAAGACCCCAAGAATGAGAGGCATGAGGTCTAAACACAGAATACAGCTGCTGCACAAGTTTGTAAGGGTTCTGGGTGCACGCTGACCACGTGGGGTGGGGGTGGGGGGCTCGCACGCCCTTTGTTTCTGCTCCGAACCCCACCCCACGTTGCCATAGCAACGGCCTGGACGTCCAAACCTTAACGCCACCGCTGCAGCTGCCTCAACGGACCCGGCCTTCGGCCACTCCAGAGGGATGGGGAGGCGGTGGGCAGGGTAGACGAGACCGCCCCCTCCGATGCCGGCAGAGGTGGCCGATTTGCTTCCAAGCACGCCCTTCCAGAAGCATGTCTACTATGGGCTGGCCAGCGGCCTGGAGGGTCCTGACGCCCCCACAGCGTCCAAGCAGGTGCGGTCACCATGGCCTGTGCCCCTTTCCCCTTCCCCGGGTTCCCAGCAAGGTATCGGGCCACCTGCCGCCTGGAGAGTATGAACTGGCGCCGCTGAGCGCCATCCCCGTGGACAAGGTGGCGGGGCGTGGACGTGCTCACGCTGCAGGAGAACGTCATGAATGTTACCTGCAAGCTGGAGGGCGAGGAGTGCCCGCACTGCCAGGCGGGGTGGGCCCTGAGCTGCTGAAGCTTGTCCACCGGGCAGCTCACCACCTGGTACCTGTGCGCTGGCAGGAGGTCCTCACCTCGCAGCTGCACAACCTGGAGAAGCACCTGAGCGAGGTGGGCTGCCCACAGAGCGGAAAGCTCTCACCAAGCAGCCGGGGAGGGCAGGTTACTCAGGAAGGGTGTAAACGCAGGAAGAAGATGACCTCCACCCCACAGACGATGATGGACAGAAGCCAGCTATTACCAGGGCCATTTCTGTGACAAGGCCTTTTTGAACCACGGTTTTCTATACTCATAGTCAGCGCTGCCACCATGCAGGTTCTCACACTGAGTGTAAGAAAAAGGCGCAGACTGATAAGCCCCAGAATGAGATTTAGGTGTTGAAGGAGCCGCTGCAGCTTCCCAAGTCTCAGTCAGAGGCTGCATGGCACGCTGTGCAGTCACATTCTCTAAGGGATATGAAATGTAGACTGCAAAAGAGGAAGAATTTCTGAAGGTGATGGATGGAAGGAAGAAGAAAAGCAGAAACTAGTTGATGAAATGGAAATAGTCAAGGAAACGTTTATGAAGGAGTTTAAAGAATTGACTTCGAAGAATTCAGCATTAGAATATCAACTGTCAGAAATCCAGAAGTCCCACACAGGCACAGTGAAAGATGCACGTGAGTTTAAAGAACATTCTCAGTGTTCCCAGGATTTCCAAAATGTGATGCAAGTTCTTGACAGCCAGGAAAGCTCAAGTTCAAAAACACAAGAAAGAGAAGGGTCGGCTCCTATCACATACAGAGAAACTTCGAACCTCCATGATTGACGATCTAAATGCATGTAATGTTTTCTCCAAGAAAAGGACAGAAGAGCTAAGGCAGAGACTCCAGGAACAGAATGAACTGACTGTCACTCAGAGACAACAGATTGAAGAGTTTACCAGTCAACCGTTACACAGTGTCATTAAACCCAAAGGGAACCCATTAACCTGGCCAACTTGGGAAGTGAAGCCACCTGCCTCACTTGTACCTATGAATGCCCGAGCCCCACAGACTTTGGATGTCAAGTCAAGTCTAACAATGGCACAGGGAAGGGAAAATGAACAGAAATTAAATAACAATAAGATCCATTTAAGGAAAGCATTGAGAATAACCCCTCTTACTAAAGAAATAAGAACAGTCTTGGAGCAGTCTGGTGGGGAAATTAGAAACCTTGTGGATTAATGCAGATACATGCATTATTCCCCAAATGATCACCCAAATAGAGTGCTAAGAACCATGGAATCAGCAAGACACAATGGAGAAAGGCAAATCTCTAACGTTCAGCAAATCCGGGAATTCCTTGAACATCAGCTCAGGTGTAAAATCGAGGCGAGAACATACTGATTTCAGAGAGGTACCATGCTTCTCAAGGGGATACCCTTTCACCTGGAGAAATACCTAAGGCAATACAGTTTCCTCCCAAAGCAAACAACTGATTAGACGAAGACCTGTTCTTACTGATAGGACATCAGTTCCAAAAATTAAGAAAAATATCATAGAAGATCATTTTCACAGAAAGTCTTCAACTATTACCTCTCCCTTTAGTTCAGAGGAAGAGTTGGGATGATGAGGACCCCACCCAGGCATGTGCATCCCCAGACTTACTTCCTGTCTCGTCATCTAAAGGCAAGAGTAGCTTTGGCCGGAACAGCGTCAAAAGTGACACAGACTGGACTGAGGGAAATGAAATGCAAGACTCCGATATTTCTCCCAAGGCCACAGGAACCTCCATTAAAACATTAACTGAAAAATTGGAAAAGATGCTTTCAAACCAGAGAAATGTGAGTAAGCCAGTTGGTGGGTGTAATGTCGCTGAGGCGTTCCTCAAAAGAGAATTAGAGGAAGAACTAAAGTGATGGTGAATGGGGCATATTTATATCATCATGAAAGGAAGAAACATCTTTGGAGGGAAAAAACTGGGAAACAGCAGAAAGAATCTCCACCTGTGAAAAATGAATCAAATGCTGCTCAGGTGCCAAGGGCCTGGGGTGCATCGAATCTTAAAGGGCCCCAGGAGAAGGACCTCCATATGAATCAAGCACACGGAGGAGCAGCTCAGTAACTGTGACTGATGGAGTGACTCTTCAGATGTGTAACTGTAGTCCCACATGTCAGAACCCCAGATGCCAACAGGATTTCAGTATCACAGTTTTTCAGTCATCTGCCGGCACGATTCTACTGCCCCTGCCTTATAGTGTTTCCCAGAATAACAAAGAAGCTGATTCAAAGAACAATGGTCTTTTTAATGGCACCTAATAAAGGTTTGAGAAAAATGAAATTGTCAACAGTATTTGGAAGCATATAAAGGTGCCTCAGACTTCTGCTGCTTACATACAACACACCATTGAAGTCATAAATAGTTTTTTCTTCAGAACGGTACTCTGTGTTGAAGTGTATTTTTTTCAATTGATTTTTAAGTGAATTTTTAAAAATTATAGCAGGTTTTAGTTTGAATTAAAACTTTTATAATATCTTTCCTATGTATGTTTTCACATCGGAAGTGTTTCATTATAAAGTTAATATAAAACTTGTATTAAAAAATGCCTCAAAACGAATTTAGTTCTATTCTTGGCAATGACATTGTCAATGGTCAGAAAGTTCATATAAACTGTTTTTGCATTAAAAAAATTCAACCAGAAAAAGATAAGCAGACCAATATGAAAATAGGCAAATGATTTAATGAGACAATTCATGAAAGAAAAATATATGAAAATAATATGAAAACGGGATCATGTCATTAATTATCAAAGAAATACAAGTTGAAATGAGAACCTATATTCACACATCAATTTGACAAAAGTTTGGGGGGGGAAGATAATTGTCAATATCGACCTGGGTGTAAGGAAATGGGGTGCCTTTACAGTCTTTTCTGGTAGGATCAGAAATGTGTACAGCTTTTCTGGGGGGGGGAAGTTTACAGTGGGTGTCAAATGCCTTATAAATGTTCAAAATTATTTCAGTGGCTTATCCAAAAAGTATCAGAGATGTACATAAATATTTATATATATTCTTCAGGTCATTATTTAACATAGTAAAAAGTGGGGGAAACTTCAGGAACAGAGAATTAGTTCAATTTTGGTATACCCATATAATACTGTGGAGCTATGGAAATCTAATTTTCGTAAAACATTTAATGACAGAAAAATGCTCATGAGAGAATGTTGGATGGAAGGGGCACAGAGAGGGGAAAAGTACTTAAATTGATTAACAATCTCTATCTCTAGGTAGTGGGAGTTACCATGATGTTATTTTCCTCATCTGACGTTTCCTTCCAATAAATATGTGTTTATAATTGAAAAGAAAGCACCCTTGTTTTTAGAAAGAGTTCTTTATGCAGACACAGTGACACAAAAGGATCGGATGGCCAGCTGCCATTCCTGCTCCACTGCAACCGAGCTTCCGGCGGACGTGGGATCGGGCAGAGATCCTGGCAGCGTTCTGATGCCAGTGGCCTCTCCACAAAGCCAGGAAAGGAAATTCTAGACTGGTGAGCTCTCCTCCTTTCATGTTCTTAGAGCATTGCGGTGTGAACCATCCACTTTGCCCCAATGCTACCTTGTGTTAAAAAGCACAGTGGAGGGGAAGGTTGAAGGTGATGTGGCTCAAGCTCAAAGCGCTGCAGCTGAGACGAGTGGGCCCAGAGAGCCTGACTCACTCCGCGTTTAAATCAGCTTTTGTGAGGATGAAAGGGAACAGTGAGGCACGGAGGCTCCTTCAAGGTGGGAGACCACAGGTCACCTGAAGGTACCGACACAGGGGACATAAGAATGCAGTGGACCGCAGGTAGCGTTACGTCACTTAGGAGGCAATGTGGTGACCAGGTTATCATGAAGTCACTTCCACCACCACGGTCTCTACTCACAACTCTAACACTTGATCATGACAGTGACTCAACGCGACTTTTCTAATCATTTTTCTCTAGTCCTCCTCTTCCCTGCTGATTTCTATGAGTCCTCGTTCCTACTGCTCTTTGCCTTCCCCTGTCTTTCTAGGCATCGTCCAGCACACTACGAATGGTTGTGTTCCTTCTTCTATCCGCCACATTCACCCTCCTCCTCACCCGCACTGAAAAGTTCTGACGGTTCAGGACGTGAGCTCACCATGTGGACACCCCTTCTTTGCCTATGAACGGTGCCAGCCTGGGGAGATCCCCTTTGTTAGGCCAGGAGGGCATTTGGTGTACAGTGTTGACCAATGCATTAGAACGTCCTCAGAAAGGGGCTGAGGCCCACAGGTCCCAAGGTTCTTCCAAGGGGTTCTCCCAAGAGTAGCTACACAATACAAGGTGCAGATTCCTTGTCTGACCTTTCCAATACAAGAGCCAACCTGTTCCCACTCAACTCTGTTCTTTTCCACTTAATTGTACTGGAAATGCAGAGCCAAGGGGATGAACAACTCCTTGTATTTACCGATATGAGCAACATACTGGCAAACTTCGACAATTCAGCTGTTACTGGTGTGGTGAACGGTATCTGTCAACTTGGCTCGGCCAAGGTACCCAAATATTTTGGTTTAGATGTGGCTGTGAAGGTATTTTGTTCAGAGGAGATGAATATTTAAATCCATAGGCTTTCAGAAAAGCAGATTCCCCTCCCTAATGTGGGTGGGCCTCATTCAATCAGTTGAAGGACTTAAATACAAACAGACTGAGGGCACCCAAAGAAGATCCTGCCAGCAGACGCCAGCTCGTCCCTGGGTCTCCAGCTGGCCAGCCTGCTCTGCAGATTTTGGGCTCACCACCCCCACAGTCATGTGAGCTAAGTCATATGAGCCAATTCTTTCAAATAAGTCCCTCCCCACTCCCCTTCTCCCCACCCCCGCCCCCATCCCTACATCCCTCTCTTTCTGTTATTTGGGAAAACCTAACACAGTTGGTAACAAATTATTTGGGACCCTGCTAACAATTATTTTTGACTCCATGATTATGAATCAGTGAATTAATAACTTTTCCCAAAGTCACCTAGTTTGTTAGTAGCAAAATCAGAATCAGATCTCCTGCCTCCCAGCTCGGCGTTCTTTCTTGTGCATCATAATCAAATCAATGAGTGATTCACTCATAGCCCAGCTCTGTGCCCCATGGTACTGAACCAAGACTATTCAAGCAGGTCACTGTCTTTAGGGTCTTAGAGTCTGTTTGGGGTGACAAGGCAGACACAGTGAAATAATCCTGGAATGGCAAAATCAAATTCCAAAAGCAAGAGCTTTGCTTTCCAGTTCCGGAGCTGGTAATCACATGTGACTGTGTAAGTTCAAACTATTAAAATTACATAAAATTAAAAGTTCAGTTCCTTAGTTTCACTAACCACATTTCAAGTGCTCAATAGCCATGGTGGCTGGGGCTGCCATATTGTACAGCACAAAGTACATTTCCATCACCTTAGACAATTCTGTTGGAGACTAAAACTCCAATGTGAATTCAGAGATGAGACAAACCAACCCATGTTGAAAGTGCCATGGGCATAAGCATCTATGCTTCTTACATTTCTATGGAAGCCCTGCATTGCTTTCTGAATGTAGTGCAAAATCCTTATCAGGGCTACAGAATCTCTTTAAAATGCCATCCCCTGTCACACTTCACTCACTAACTCCACAGCCACGCCACTTTTCCCTGGATGGACCATTCTCAGGGCTAATCTTTACTTTCATCACACAGCCATAGTGAGGTAGTCAGTTAAACGTGATGGATAGAAAACATGTATTTGTCTCCTCTCCCTCCCCAATCCTACTTCAGTGACAGCAAAAGAGTTCCTAAAAAATGAATGAATGAATGAATGAATGAATGAACAAACGAACAAACCAAAGGTATACATGGACAAGGAATAAAGGTCAACACACTTACCCACTTCTTCTGGAGGATGGAAGTGATAACTGCAAGTGGTAACTGAGTTAGCATTTAGGTAGCAAAGATGAAACCTCGGCCTAAGGAGGCAGCATGTGGAAGCCAGCAGGAAGCAAGCTGGCAGGAGACATAGAAACCTGGAAAAGTCAGGAATGGAAGCAGCAGGTCAAGGAGAAGGCATGGGTACTTGGTGGGCATGAGAACTAGGAGACTCGACTAACGTCTTTGCAGGGACCGTTCTCTAGCCCCCATTCCTCACTGTATAAAGCCGGCCTAACACCCCTTTTATACCATACAGCTTACAAGTGAGCCAAGACTCTGCTGGGAGAGGGGTAACCCTTCGTAGTTAACTCAGAAACAGTAGTATAGTCACAGGGTGTCCTGAACACTGCGTTGGCACCAGTCTCATAGAAGAAATACAAAATGCAGTCCCTGCTCTCAAAGATCTTTCAGTCAGTATCAGGTGACATGCGACAATATTGCATTAACAGCTATACTATTCCTTTATGCCCTCTGTTGGGTATGTGAGCGCTGTGAATTTCGGAGGCATTCAGAAACAAAGGACTCTAGGAAATTGAAGTTGCTGGGGAAAGGGTGGAGACAAAGAGTGATTGCATTTTGAGGATGGTAAGATTTGGACAAAACAATTACATCTATTAATTACTTCTAAGGAATCAGAATTCTTCAATGAAACCTTTAAAATGAAACTTTTAAAATGTATCTGCAGGCTCAAGCAGTCAGAACGAGCAGTATGTGTCACATGAGGGCTGCATTTACTAAATTCATTCCAAGCCTTGCTTCAAATCTTGCACTCCATTTGGGGAACTTTTCAAATCAATAAACTCTTAAAACTTTGTGATATTGTCCTTATTGCTGAGAATGATTTCGCTTTGCATATAGTCAGTAACTCTCTGTACTAAACCCCGGAGCTACATGTGACAGTTAAACCAGGGCAAGAGGATGAGGGATTGAAATGGAACTATTCACACTCAAAAGGACACCAGGAGGTATGTCAGTACAGAAACCTGGAACAACTTCTCCCCACTTATGACCAATTATCTTACCTACAGGTCAAGATAAATACTCTAATTCCAAATAGTCTTATATCATGGCAAAATAGGTCTGAAAAAATACCTTGATTTTTTTGTTTGATTGGGCTGGGTTTTTTATCATTATTTTTAATTGTGGTAAAAAGCACTCACATTATATTTACCATTAACTGTGTCTAAGTATACAGCTCAGCAGTGTTAAGTGTATTCACATTGGGCAACAGATCTTTTCCATTTTCCCAAACTGAAACTCTATACCTGTTAAACAACAACTTCCCGTATTCCCCTCCTCTCCGCCCCTGGCAACCAGCATTCTACTTTCCATTTCTATTAATATGAATTTGACCACTTTAGATACCTTATGTAAGTGAAATCATACAGTATTTGTCCTTCTGGGGCTGGCTTCTTTCAGTTAGCATAAGGCCCTCCTGATTCCTCCACCCTGTATGCAGAGTTTCCCTCCTCTTTAAGGCTGCATAATATTCCATTGTATGTTTATACCACATTTTGTTGACCCATTCATTTGTCAATGGACATTTGGGTTGCTTCTGGCTTTGGCAATTGTGAATAATAATGGGTGTACAAATAGTTCTTTGAAGCCCTGCTTTCAATTCTTTTGGACACATATCTAAAAGTGGAAATACTGGATCATATGGTAATTCTATTTTTAATTTTTTTTTAGAGACCTCCATACTGTTTTCCATAAGGGCTGTGTTGTTTTATATTCCTATCAACAGCACACGAGGCTTCCAACCTCTCCATATCCTTGCCAACACTTGTTAGTATTTTTTAATGATAGCCATTCTATTGGGTGTGATGTGACAGTACGCTGTGAGTTTCACTTGCAATGCTTTAATGATTAATGATATTGGGCATCTTTTTACATGTTTGCTGGCCATTGTGTATCATCTTTGGAGAACTGTGTATTATAAAGTCCTCTGGCCATTTTTTAATCAGATTGTTTTTGCTATTGTTGAATTATACTTCTTTAGATATTGTGGTTCAAATAGCAAGTGTATATTTGGCTTATGTTTGTGCAACCATAGAACCTATCTTTTTGAAATTTTCCCAACTAATAGTGTTTGCAACAAAGAAGATGGCATCTTTCCTACCAGAACCTCAAATTATCAGTAACTCCCACATTGGTTAGAATTAGATTCGACTATATAGAATAGCACCCAAAAAAATGTGGCTTAAATAAGATAAAGTTTACTTTTCTCTTATATAAAAGAAGTCTAGAAGTAGGTATTCTATGTTGCATCGGCATGGGCTGTGAGCCCAGGCTCCTTCTCTGGTTCACCCACCCGCCCACAAGGAGGAAAGAGAGGGAAGAACAAGCCTTGCCCTGCACACACCTCATTGGCCAGAGTTAGTCATGTGATTCTCCATAATAACATGACGGTACACGCGTCAGTAGTTAAAAAAAAATTCAACAAAATGATAAATCCTTAATGTTTTACTGGACAGATGCTGACTAGAATATATGACTATGTTATTAATACCTCTTTCAAACAGTCTTTTTGAAGCTAACTAGCTTTTCCCTTCACTGCTAAATATAAGAAATTCTCATATTATACCTTCTGAGTATAGGGAATTTTTTTCTCAGCAATCACAAGGTAATTTTTAGGATAGGTCTTAGATTGAACTTATATATTAAATAGACTTTCACAAAATTTATTTTAACATCTAATTTTGATTACTTTCTAACACTACAACACCTAGATGCAGTAGAAACTAAAAATGTCATCATTCCACTACCCCCAGATTCCACTGCTAAGGAGGAAAGGGAAGACAAATATTGGGGGTTAGGCAATAATGTCTTACACCCCCAAACGGCAGTCTCTTGCTCAAGTTAAAATAAAGGTAATAATAATACGGTCCTTGTGACGCAATTCATCAGGCATCACAGGATTTTCAAAATGACACAAATCTCATCATGCTTCTCGCCTGTTTGTAACCGGTCCATGGCTCCCCAACACTGTCCACAACAAAGGATCATTTTATATACACTATCCAAGGCCACCTTCTCTAGTTGCCTGCCTTTTCTACTGCCCTGATCTTACATCCACCCTTAGCTCCAACCCCAAAGAACCACATACTTGCAATTTCTCAAAAACACCCTCTTTTTACCCCTGAGCCTTGGCATACGCACGATCCCCTGCCCCGAGCCTTTCCTGCCCCTTGGCTGGGAAACCACCACCTCATCACAGACCTTGGGTAATATGGCCCCTTTATTATTCGGGTAGATTCCCCAGGCAAAGCAGGTGTAAGATCAAAGACTGAGCTCTAGAAGATTATGAATCATGTCCCCCAGCAGTGGCAGGTGGGGGTAACATGGGGGACGGGGGTGGCTCAGTGCCTTATAATCCTTTACTTGCAATTCCAAAGTCAAAAATGATCTGAGAATTCAAAAGTTTTCCACATCTCAGTTGGCAACAAACCTGACCTGAAATAACATGAGGCTACTTTTAATCTTTATCCCACTTAGTACAAATATTCATGCATTTCACTGAAGAAACATTAATGTGTTTGATTTCTGGGTTCTGCCTCAGGCCCTGTCGGGGGTATTACATAAAATCCAAAAAAAAAAAAGGCTGAATTACAGCCTCAAAGGCTTTAGCTAAGGGACTGCGGAACTGTGTTTCATTTCTCAACAATGAAAACCGTACTAGCCCCCACTTTCACGTCTGTGCTTGAAAGAGTGTATATGTGCCTCTCAAAGGAAACAGAAGAAGGGAACTTGTCCAGTGGGGATAGAAAATAAGCCATTTGAGGGAGTATTCATAGCCACCCTTGATATATGACCTGATACCAACGCCCCCCTGTCCATACCTTTGACCTTCATCTTTCTCCCCTTAGAGTGAGTTTGCCAACCAGGGCAATGTAAACGTGTCAAGAGGTGGACCTTATTTCCTGGGATCCTGGGTGCCTTAGGGGCCCATCATCGGATCCAGCTTTCAGCGTCTGCCAAGTCCCCACACTCTGCCCCTGGCTTCTGGCGAGTGTGCTCAGCCAGACATGTGGGTTTGCAGCTCCTGTAAAAGCATGGCTTGTCCTCAGACATATGGTCCATATTTATAAAAAGAAACCACACCTTTCTACATATTCATTTGGCCAGGGAGTTACTTTAGGCATTGCAGGCTGCATTAACAGTGGTCCATTAAATTCACGGAATTATGTGATAACTGTATTCAAGGTGACATTTACACAATTTAAAACATCACAGTGATTTCAGTACAGGCCCTGGAAGCAGAGAATCTTTTTTATAGGTTTACCCATGCTCAGAAGTTGGTGTACATTTTCTTGAACCTCTCAGTACTTGACCAAAGCAAAACGAATTAACTCGTTATTAAGCTGTCCCTGCAAGACAATTATAAGATTAAATTAGAGCTCTAATCATATTTCTTCTGGTTTCTATGATTTCCAATCTTAACAGCGTTTCCTAAGCAAATGAGATGTTTCAGATAATAAATTATGATCACGGTTCAAGATCTGCTAATATTTGGGAATAGTTATTCTAATTTATTATTAAGAGCAGCTACTTAGAAAGCCAGAAAAAAAGTTCAGTTCTCCATAGTCCGGGCACAGTGCCCGGGAAATGCGGTGTTTGCCCCGAGGGAAGCCGTGGGGTTTTGGAGAAATGTGTGCATTCCTTCATCATGCCTTTACTGAATCTTTACCATGTGTCAGGCACAACATTAGACATCGCAAATATAAAGACAGATGAGACACCACCTCATCCCTTGAGACGGGATGGATTTGAGACATTGAAAACAAGAGTAGAAAGAACAAAAAACCTTTAGGACTTGATGATACCATGTCTCAAACTAGAGAGTTTTTCTGTCACAGGTAGAGACTGTATCTTACTTCTGTTCTTTTAGTTTCGAGCACAGTTGTGGGCTTACAGACTAGAGTTGGGCTAATTAACTGAAATGGAAAACTGAAAAGAAATTAATAAATTTATCACTAAGTGAACTACAGGGCGAGTCCCTAGGGGCAGAGGATTTTTTTTATTTTTCTAACTCATCATCTCACTTCAAACTTACCCTTACCCCACAGAGCTCTCAAAAAAACTACTGAGTGAGTGAATGAGCCTGGGTTTTTCTGTTATTTTCCCTAGAGCTAGACCTCTAAAGCCTATCTTGATATAAAAGTGGTACTGTGCTAATATGACTGTATTTTTCCCATGTGCAGGATGCTGGGTTACCATGGTGATTATAACTTATCACTGCTTTCCAGTTATTTTTTTCTAGTTGCAATATAACTAGAAATACTCCTGTGTGCCATCCGTGGAAAACAGTTGGGAATACCATTGTCACAGGTTCCCAATCAAATCCCAGTGCCATTTAAAAACCAAGAAATAACATTTTAAATTGTGATATCATGTCCTTATAACGGAATCTTATATTGCCCTTTTCATCACCAATGCTAGTTTCTGTCTGTCATTTCAAGTATATGGAAATAAGTCCAGAAAATAAAACAAATTATACTATTTGACATAAGGAGAAAAACTCTTCTTCTATTGCACCTTCGATCATTAGCGTGATTTTTAAAACCCCAAAATAAGCACAAGTTGGGGTGACAGTATGTGAGGAAGGGTATTATCTCATAAAACGGAACAAATACAATATGTATTCTCTTGGAATTGTAGCCTGTAGGGAATGAAAATGAGATGTCATGCTGTTAATATAAATGCATCCAGATTTGCAGAACTCAGAAGGAAAAGCAATTTCCTCTGTGGTCATCTGTGGCCACTGTTTAGAGTGAACCACTCATTTTTCTACAGTTAAAAATAAGGAAAATAATTTCAAAGCAAAATAACAACTTTGAAGTTTATTTTCCTGGTTATAAAAGCAGACTATCTAAATTCGCTTTCAATATTACCTTTTTAGGGTATTTTCCCAGCTTCAGTATAGAAAACAGTTTTAAGGTTTAAAGAAGTACAATCAAAGATAAGCAAGAGGAGGGATGAAACCATGAAGGGAAGAGGGGAAATGAGATGCAGAGACAAAGGAGGAAGGAAATAAAAGAGCGAGGAACGGAAGAAATCGTAGCTGACATCATTCAGCTTATTGTCTTCCATGAATAGTGGTCTTTGATTAATATTTGTTGCTCAGTTGCTTCAACACAATCAGGGCTCAGTGTAACTTATATGACGCAAATACACTGCCAAACCTTTCCGCAGCCCCTCTTTGCCTAGCCCAGGATCACAGAGCTACATGACTTACATGTCAGTTCCCTGGGGCAGAGACTTTCCATTCGATGCTGCAATTTCCAGAAAAAGTAATAATAGCTAACATTTATATAACTCCTACTGTGTGTAAACCCTTCTCTAAGTACTTTACATATATTGTGTCAGTTAATCCTAAAAACAAAGTGATTATATCACCACCGTCCCCACTTTACAGATAAGGAAGACAAGGCACAGAGAAACTACAGTAAGAAGTCATTAAGTAGCAGAATTGGGGTCTTTCTCCAGTACTCTCGCTCTGAACCACAATGTTACATGCCTCTTGAGAAGGTTTGTCCAATGGGCAACCCCCAGCTTCTGGCCCCAATGTTCAACATCAAATTACAGAATGTAAATATAATAAAGAAACATAATAGAAATTGAAAAGGTTTGAAAACCAAAATTGATAGTGGGCAATTTGGTTTACATTCACTTAAAATTTTCCAAAATGAATTGCCTCTGTACAGCACGATGCTGTGACAATGCATCTCTCCTCGACCATGAAGGAAATGTAGGGTACACCAGAATATAAATATTTAGGAGTACAGCTGAGAACACTTAGATAGCAATTCAGAGGTGTGTTTTCTGAAGGTTCCTACTTCTCTGGGATCTCCAGAATATTTGTATCTTGAATACTCTTAACTAAATGCAGCTATAATAAATATAACCTGTAGTAATCACAAGACATAACAGTTTTCAAACCAAAGAGAAACACTTTTAAGCAATTGTAAAAGAACTAACTGGAAAGCTAAACACCTAGAAAGGATGGATGGTGGGTAGACCCTAGACAGACATGCATTTCAGTATTCAGTAACCGATATATCAGCTGTTAACTATGTGTATGGCACTGCTAGAAAGTGGGGAGGGGAAACACAAAAGTCAGAGGCTTCAAGGAGTTCATCTCCAAATATGCAGGAAAAGTAATGTATTTTCCAACATTTTGTACTCCTCGTAAACATACATTCCCCTTTGAAAAAAATTAAATTCGGACTTTTAATATTTGGCAACTTAACTGGAATTTCGACGGGACTGGTGGGACAGCCATTATCGACAACTGAGGTCTCTGCTTGTCCCTTCGGGTCCCATAAGAAACAAAACTCATTACAGTAACAAGGAATGGGGGCGACTTCATTCAAACTTTATTCAAATTGCCTCTTTGATCTTTCTCTCTAAGGTCCTACAGACTTACAGTTTGTATCCTACAATTCAGCTCTCAGTTATGTGTCATATTACATTACCTCTTTGCTAATCTTTTTTCCCCAAAATAAACGTGAAATTCTCTGGTTGTGGAGACCATTTCTTTTACTGCTGTAATATTTATAGAACCATGGCCCCTGTACTTCATTCCCCAAAGGTGTTAAAGTCTACACACACGCACGCACGCACGCACGCACGCACGCACAAAGGAATTTTCAAATTGCTTAATTTTTTTTTAACCTCTGTTGATTAGATGTCATGAAGGAAGCACAGTCTTCAGCAATTTTTCTTAACATTTCCTTTTGTTCCACTTCCATCCACTGCCATCGCACATTGCTGCTGCATGTGCTCCTCTTAAAGAAAACATCCTCACTTCTAACTCTCTGACTTCATTCTAACTCCTATACCTATCAAAATAATCTTTTTGTTTTTCCCTTTCTTTGTTTTTTAATGGAGATATAATTCACAGACTATAAAATCAACCCTTTTTAAAAAGCGTACAATCCAGTGGTTTTTAGTATATTCACGAAGTTGTGCATCCATCACCACTATCAAATTTCAGAACATTTTCATCACCCCTGAGAGAAGCCCCACACCCATTAGCAGTCACTCAACATTCCCTCGCCCTCCAGCCCCTGGCAACCAGGAAATCTACTTTCTAGCTCCTTGGATTTACCGGTTCTGGACATTTCATATAAGTGGAATCATACAATATGTGGTCTTGCATCTGCCTTATTTCATTCAGCATAATGTTGTCAAAGGTGTTGTAGCATCGCTTTTTAGGGCTGAATAATATTCCAATGTATGGCTGTACCACATTTTGTTCATTAATTGATGGCCATTTCGGTGGAACCTGCACTGTATTTTAAATAAATTAACATATAATTTAATTAATTACATAAAACAAAATATTTAACTTGTTAAAAGAAAATAATCTGCCCTCTGGGCTCAAGGTATTGCTCTCTGGGTCGTCAGCCCTGCCTTCTAAGTTATTCTTCCCTTTTTATAAAGAGGAGCACATATTAGCAGCTCAGTAGTTTCCTCAGCCTGCTTCCCGTCTCTAATATCCTAGAAATTCAGCAGCCTTCCTTCGTTTCATTCTGTTTTTGTTCCTTTCCATTCACACTGGCAGTGTTTATGCTAGTATAAAATTCTCATTGAACTTTGGGTCTCCCATGTATGACATGGAAATTCAATTCATTAGACTAAAGGCTCATCCTTTGGTCTTTTCTAGATAATCCCATTTCTGTTTGGCTTCTGCTGAGATAACTGAGGAAATTCATGAGTCATACGACTAATCCCTTCAGAGTCCTCTGTGTGACTGAATACTGTCACTTTTTGTTCCTTCCAAGGCATTAGCAAAAGGTTATCTAGCTACTCCCTTGGCTTTCTGTCTAGAGCACACGTTCCTGTGAATATCCAAATTTTAGCACTTTTTACATACTGAAATGACTGGGAATTTTCCAAATCATCAAGTACTGATTTATCACAGGGTATTCCAATTTCTTCTAGTATTTACACTGTTCCAGCCCTGGAATTAACCACTTCTTGGAGGAGCCCTCATTCCTTTTACTGAACAGTGGTTATTTAGAAATAAAGTCATAGGTGTGCTCATTGCCACTGGAGAGCTCATAAACTACCTCTGAGAAGCTAGGGGGAAAATACACATACACACACATATATATGTATAAACACATATATTTGCATAGTAACCCATGCATACACACATCTACGCATATTTTTATAGCTATTTGTATATATACAAGGTTGGACAATTAAGTTCGCCAACTCATCCTAGAAAAAGTGCTATGTACCTCATTGCTGAATATCACTATGGTCACCTTCGAAGTACTCCCCTTGGGAAGCTGTGCACTGACGCCAGTGCCTGGTCCACCCTTCAAAGCAATTTTGGAACTCTTTTTCTGGAATGACCATCAGAGCTGTCGTCACATTACCCTTGATGCCCTGAATGTCATCAAAATGTCTTCCTTTCAATATTTCCTTTATCTTTGGGTAAAGAAAGAAGTCATTGGGGGCCAGATCAGGTGAGTAGGGAGGGTGTTCCAATACAGTTATTTGTTTACTGGCTAAAAACTCCCTCACAGACAGTGCTGTGTGAGCTGGTGCATTGTCATGAAGCAAGAGCCATGAATTATTGCTCAAAAGTTCGGGTTGTCTTTTTCACGCAGCCTTTCAGCACTTCCAAATAGTAAACTTGGTGAACTGTGTGTCCAGTTGGTACAAATTCAAAATGAATAATCCCTCTAATATCAAAAAAGGTTAGCAACATCGGCACAACAAGTTCGTGAACTTAATTGTCACACCTCGTATATTAACACCTTTGACTTTATAGTGGTAAATGCAATTTTAGTCCAGTCTTTTCACTTTCCTTAATTGTAAATGATTTCTACAATAGTAAAAAGCCTACCTCGATTTACAATATATTCACTTATTTGTCCAATCTTTGTACGACCATGAAGTAGTTACAGAAATACTAACCAAAACCCCTGTAAGAAACAGATTTCCTAGCTAAAGTACAGTATTTGTGTAGTTATTTCCTTCGTTAGCCTTACAATATCCAGTCACAGTATTCTTTCCTAAAGTTACACAGGCTAGTTCTTTCTTCCCCATCCCCTTCAATGTGGTTTTGTTATTTACTTGTAATAAAATTAGGCTTATTGGCCACTATATCCATGTGGATGTCCCCCACATCCTGGTTGCTTTTAATTATCTATTTATGGCGGGCAGGGGCCACATGAAACAATACTACCATGCTTCCTCGAAAATAAGACCTAGCCAGACAATCAGCTCTAATGCATCTTTTGGAGCAAAAATTAACATAAGACCCGGTCTTATTTTACTATAATATAAGACTGAGTCTTATATAAGACCAGGTCTTACATAATGTAATATAAGACTGGATCTTATATAATATGAGACCGGGTCTTATATTAATTTTTGCTCCAAAAGATGCATTAGGGCTGATTGTCCAGATAGGTCTTATTTTTGGGGAAACATGGTATGATGCTCAGAATCAAAACCATACAAAAAGGCATCCACTGACTGGTGTCAGCACCTGCCTATCGCTACTAACCCAACCCATATCCCCTTCAAATTCAACTGATTGGATGAGGCCCACCACATTACGGAGAGTAATCTGCTTTACTCAAAATCTACTGATTTACATGTTAATCTCATAAAAAATATATTTTCACAGCAACATCTACACTAGTGCTTAATTATCTGGGTACTGTGATCTAGCCAAGTATTAATAAAATTAAATATAAAATTTAACATTTTGCCAAGTAAATGAAGAGATTCTCCTGTTTCCTTTAAAACTTTTATGATTTTAGCTTTTATATTGCGACACACGATCTATCTCAAAACAATTTTTGCATGTGGTGAGAGACAAGAGTTGAGGTTCATTTTTTTAAACATGGTCATCCAGATAGTCCAGTATCATTTGTCAAAAGCAGTTTCCTTTCCCATTGGGATTACTCTGGCTCCTTTGTCAGAATGCTCATGACCATGTACATGACAATATTTATTGGTTCTCTATTCTGTTCTTTATTCTAGTTGACATGTTGTTTTTATACTGTTTTATCTGCTCTGTGTTCATGTGCCTTGTGATTTAGTACACATGTAATTCAATGCAATAGATTGTGGTTGGGTTGCATAAAATATTTTGAAAAAGTAATCTGCTCTCTGTCAATATAAATATATACATATGTGTATATATATATATATATATATATATATATATATATACACACACACATATATATATGTATATATATACATGTACTTTAAAAAGTTACATAGAGGGACTTAGTATCCCTTAATACATATATAATTATGTTACATAAAAGAACTACAAATTTCATTAGTCATATTTTGTTCATTGTTAATAATTCTAAAGAAGGTGGGAAAAATGATATTCTTATAATGCATTCGATTTTAAGTTTCTCATCATAGAGCTGCAATCTCTTCCAATAAGTTGGTTTCAAAGCACAGCCTATGTAGTAGTCAGCTCTGTTGATCAGAACATGGGGCCGATAAAAATTGTTTCAGAGCTCCTCTCCTCATCACATCACCAGTTAGCTTCTTTAGAGAAAATCCCTAATCCATATTAAAAGCTGAATCCCAAAACCTGCTATAAATCTTGAAAGTGCATTATTCTGAGGTGAAAGAAGATGGATAAATACGAACATTTACCAAAAACACTATAAATACACACTGAGGTAGTGGTGGTTGGCCCAATATTCATGTTTATATATAAATTATCTTCGTTCACTTTGTAGAGAAATGTAGAAAGGAGGATGATTGTCTTTCTATTTCGCAATTAAAAATAGTATGCCAGCTCTAAGTTATTACACTGAAGTAAAGCAAAATGTTTTCCAGGGTCTGCTGCTTTTAACTTATTCTCTTGGAAAATCTCTTGTATGTGAAGCCAATACACTTAACAACATGAGTTTTAAGTGTTTTCAATGATGCCTTGATTAGAAAATGCTTAGTTTGGTTAAGTGGCAGGAAAACAATGACAAATCTCACTGACAGTTGAGACTAATGCTCACCACCGTTGATTAGTATAAGGGGAAGGTAATGCCTGGCTTCTGAGAAGGGGTGCATCTTTATGTACAGAATGTTTTGCAACTGTAATTTCACAAATGAAGAATTTACGCTTAAAAACTCAGCATCAAATTTTCCATGGCAACATTTCCTTAGACTCCTGGTGTGTAACATGCCTATAATCATTTTTCATTACATGGTCTAGCTGACTACAGGATATGTTCATAGCATTTCAAATCAAACTGGGTTATAATTTAAAGCTGGGGGGAGGAAATACATTATTCTTATTCACCTTTAACTTTAGAAAAAACAATGAAAGGAAGGGACATAGTTTTTCATGTTTATTTACCACTTAAATCTCTATGGGTGAGTAGTTAATACAGAGCAATAATGTAGTAATTAATGATAACTGGATTAAGAATTTGGGGGGAGGGATTTTGGAGATTTTAGGACTTTAGTGACAGGTGTCAATCTCTTTTTTCTTGGCAATGACTCGAAGACCGTGATCGGGTGCGGACACGAGTGTCAGCCTAAAGGATACGGAGTCGAAGTACAGATTCGTGAGGAACAGTGGGCTTTACAGATTACGTTTCAAAGAAAACACTGACCAAGAAGGAAAACTGAAGATTTTATTTTTTAAGGCTCCCACAACGGAGACTGTATCAAAGTGTAGGTTCTAACCATCTTATATTTTAGGTAAATATTACTTTGAACCACATGAAATTGTCTGTATTTGACCATCATTTTATGTACAAAAACAATTTCATATGATTCAACTAAATATTTTAAAGTATAAAATACTTTATGATTCAACTAAATATTTGATTCAACTAAATATTTTGATTTAGTTGAATGATTCAACTAAATATTTTAAAGTATAAAATACTTATTATAAAGCCCAAGTACAGATTAGGGGTCATTACAAGTTTATAATGATTTTTATGCCAAATTCCTAATCTTTATCTGTTTCGCTTAAAGGCACAGACAATTCGGGCATTTTTCTCATAATTCTGGCCAAATTTGTTTAGATCAGATTGAAAACCATTACAAAAGCTGCCCTTGCCTGATCTCCAAACATTCTCAGAGTTGCTTATTCAGGTTGGTTTCTGTCATTTTTCAAACCTGCATTGAAAAGGCAGTTGGTCTCTCAGAATAATAAAAATCTTAGAACCACTGACTGAGGTCGAACATTTCTTATTTTTCAGCGACTACTCTAGTATTGTCTTAAACAGACACCAAGCATGCTCATTGTTTCAAATACAGCCACCATTATTAATCATTCTCATTATTGATTATGTGTCACTTTCATTGGGGTTACGTGGTTTTCGGCAAAGAACAAATATATTTCTCAGTGATTGAAAAGACCTTGAAAGATGACAAAGCAATAGTGACAGGAAGCTATTATTACCAAGCCCTAAGGTTTCGCTTTTAAATATATCAGTAAGTGCATCATAACCATTTCGTAGGCATGTTTCAGAGCAACCTTATGAGCAAGCTCTGTGACGTCGCAATTTAAAGGACCGGTCCGTCTAAGACACTGAAAGAAGATGACCTTGAAAACTATTTCCCAAATTCTTATTTTACTCATCTGTAAGAACTGAATTATAACAATGCTTTACCTATTAGGGTGGTGCAAAAGTAATTGCAGTTTTTGCAATTATTAACCTTTGAAACCGCAATTACTTTTGCACCAACCTAATACTTCCACAGTTGTTGTAATGAAATTAATGAATGTATCTAATGAGCTATTTATATGGAAATGATCTACAAATTTCAAAGCACCAAATGCAAGTGAAGCTATTTAGAAAAATAAAGTAGAATAAAGGGTATTTAAAAGAAAAAGCAGGCTCTGAAATTAAGTTAATGACCGTTCTTAGAGTGAAAACTTCCAACATGCACCCTACAATCAGGGAATAGTAACAAAGACGGTCATGGCTGGTGTTTGGTTTACTGTGACAATCGTTCTCAAGTTTAAAGTGCCCGTGTCTTGCATCTGGTGAGCATGGGGAGGGTGCAGAGGGCAAGGCGGAGGTGAGCAGAAGCAGAGGCCACTACCTGGTGGCAGGCTGACCGCAGCCAGGACCACCGGCCGTGAGTTTCAGCTGCACCTGCATCCTAGCTGCTCTACACCACAGTTGGCTTTGAAACCTTGAGACCAGTTAGTTCTGCTGTGCTGCATTTCTCCATCTTCTTGGTCACCTTGCAAAATGTAGGCTCCTCTATCCATCCATCCTCCACTCCGCTCTCATCTGCAGTTTCTTCTCAGCTTCCTCTCCTCTGACTATAATTTCCATGGCTCCTCTTCCATGCAGTTTTCCATCTACCCTTAGGGACTTTTCCCGAAGCCACTTCTCCGACTTCTCTATTCCAATCACAGAATAGCCTCTGCCTTTTGCCTCTCAGGAGCCTGGTCTTCCTGGCACATTCCTGACAGTCCTTGGTGGATGCTGCTAATTTTAGTCCATCTCAGGGCTAGAGAAGTGATTGGCATCTTTCTCAAGCTCCTAAATCAATTTCCAATCAATTTCTCTCTTCAGTCAAAGGACCCTCAGTTGGGTCGGCCCGACAGCAGTACATCTTCCTTCAACCATCAGCTCTGTTATCCACTGACCCCCCCACTCACTCCCGAAACCCTGGAGATTTCTGCTTGCTCGTGGCATGGGAGTCTCTTTCTCCACCCCAGACCTGGCACTATGTTGCATGTCTTCATCATCCTAGACTCACAGCACAGCCAGGGAGTTTCTTCTCTCCAGTCCAGCAATGGCGAGAAGCTGCCGTCATCCAGAACTTACTCCACCCTTCCAAAATAAATGTCCCACCACCGCTGCTTCTCCTTGCACCCCTCACTGCCATGTCCCAACTGTCCCCAGTCTCCCACTTCATAGAGACAACTAGCTGCTCAATTCTTCCATTTCCTCTGCTTTTTTTGGCCCCTTACTACTTTCATTGTCTGATGAAGGTTGTAATAATAACTGATAATTGAGTCATTATCTACAGATATTCCATATGTCAATATTAAATTAGATAACCCACCACCATTTTGATTTCTATCTCCATCAAGAATTCTCTGAGCTCCAGTCTTGTATATACAACTGCCTAGGGGGACATGTTCTCTTGGATATCTGAAAAGAATCTGAAACTCAGCTCATCCTAAACTGAAATCATGAGCTTCCCCTGCAAACCTTATCCTCCTCCAGTGTTCCTAACATCGAGTAATGACACTACCACCATGGAAACTCACGCACAAGCCAGAAATCTAACGCCTTTCTTACTATCTACACCCACCCACCCACTCACCCACTGGGTCCAGCCCCAAATCCTGGAGACCTCTCAAGCCTATGCCCTTCTGCTCGCATTCATTCATTCATTCATTCATTCATTCATTCATTTTCATTTCTACAACCATTTATTGAGTTCCCACTATGTGCCAAGCCCTCTTCTAGGTGCTGAGGTTCCAGCAAAGGACAGAACAGACACGGGTCCCTCTCCTTACTGCACTGCCACACATTGGGGCAAGCCGCCATCACTCTCCCCCTGGGACACTCCCTCCCAACCCCACGGTTCTGCCAGCACTCACTCTGCTCCTCTGAGACCCTTTCTTCACACTGTAAAGTGGCCACTTTGAAATGAACATTCTTGTGCTGAAAACCCTGGGTTCCTATGAAAAAGACCAGAAATCTTCATCTACGCTCCAATTCCTGCATGGTCTGGCCCTGGCTGCCTTACTCGCCTCTTTTCCCGTCAGTTCCAGCACTTTTCCTGGGCACCACCTCTTTCTCTTAGCAGCTAACTCCTATGGTCTTTCATCTCTGCACAAACAGCACTCGCCAGATTCAGCTAGACCTCCCTGTTACGCGCCTTATAGTTCCCTGAACCTTACTTTTCATATCTCGTTAGTGTTTGACTCTGTCATTTGAATATGTTCCTTTAAGACAAGAAACACTCATTTTGCTCATATTATACTCCGGAGCCTAGCACAAGTCTCATTACATGGCAGGTATTCACTCTCTATTTGGTAAATGAAGCAACTAATCAATGAATGAACCGTCCAAGCACTCACTTTGCTCCTTTCCTCTGTCTATCACTTCTATGCTGTCGATGGCAGTCCTGGCTACTTCCTCTGGAAACACTCTTCATCAATCGTCTCCTCTTTCTTCTCCTGCTTCAAACCCAACTTCTCCACTCGCTCCTCCCCTGAAATGCACAATCATGCCCAAGTCTCTCCCATCTTACACACACAACATGTCCACACACACACACACACACACACACACACACACAACATGTCCACACACACACACACACACACACAACCTTATAGCCCCGTCAGTAGGCTCCCTTTCCTTTCATGGCCTAACCTGAATTAATGTTCTGGGCTTATAATTTTATTTCTCCACCTTTCTCCTTAACTGAAGTATCTCTTGGACCCTCCAAAACCGTACTTAGAAGCTTTCCAAAGCCTTCTTCATGTTCACATCTCAGCCTCCCCCTTTCTGTCCTCCTGCAGCACCCAGCACCCCCGAGGATGGGCTGGGTGACTCTCTCTCCTTTGTCTTAGAAGGCACCACTCTTTCTGGATTTCTTCCTGCTCCACTTCCCAGTGCCTTTCTTAATTTCTATCAATGTCTTTATGTGAAAATCTCTCTCATCTGAAAACAATACATAACACTCTGTAAGTTCCTCTAACTTCTGTTTTCTCTTCCTTCTGTACAGTCAAACTTTTGGGAAGTTATTATCTCCATTTGCTATTTTTGCTTTCTCAACTCCTATTTACCTCTCAGTCTACACACTCCACTTCCACCTCTGACATTTCACTGAAGCTTGTCCTTTATTTTTCACCCACGCAGCCTCGTCATCTTGCACCTGATCCCGTTCAGTCCTAGGGCCCCCCTCCCCTCCCCCACCCCCCGCCACTGCCTGAAAATCCACATTTGGTTTCCAAATAATTGTAGTGAATCTGACTGGTAGACAGACGATCATCGGTTTGAGTGGCTTTGGTTCAAGTTCTACCCCTTCCCCAATTCGTCATGCTAGGGATAAGGTCATGGTCACAGTCACACTTCTTCTAGGATCTCGAAAAGGGGTGTTTTGTTTTGTTTGAAGATGATGGGCAGAGCAGACATTTGAAATTAAAAGTCCAATAGAGGATCTTTGCCTCCCTTTGGGTTAAAAAGAACTTGAAGGGTCATCTTTATATATGGAAAATTCTAGAATCCAATAGAACACAATTACCATCAAAATAAATCATTCCCTGTGTAGGCCCCTGGACAGGTCCTTGTGCTAAATTTCCTCACGCCGAAGCAGTAACAGGTATTTGATGCACAAGCACGCAGGGTGGTTGACCAGGGTTCTATAAATATTTCCCACTAAACAATACAGTCTCCTGGAGAAAGTGTAATCATGGTGATTGTTTATTAATTAAACAATCAAAGATATTTACTGTACACATATCACGTGAAAGAACTGTGCTGAGTGCTGAGAAGGACACAAAGAACTAAGAGACGCAGGGATGGCTCCTAAGTGTGCAATCTCCTGGGGAGACAAAGCATGTCCTTGTAAAAACAATGACACTGGGTATATGGTAGGGACCTAGTGACTCACACAGATAATATGTGTAGGCCACATTCAGAGGCAGGAGAGATGGGTTTTTGTGTGTTTCAGCAATCAAAGAAAGTGACCTAAACAGTAGATTTCAATGGGAGTTGAAATATGGAAAGTTTAAGGCAAGCGGCATGTGATAGGGAGGGAACTAAACTATTTTAGGATTTAGGGGAGGTACTAATACAGCAAACTCACAAGCGTACGGAGGGCGTGTCTACTTCATTTGGAGGGCCAGCCCTAGAGTTCAGCGGGATTGGGTGGGGAATGTCAATGTGCCCAGATTTTAAAATTTTCTGAGGTGAGTCCCTGAAAAGGGAAAACACTGACCTTCAGCATGAAGCCTCTCTGCTGGAAAGCTTCCCGGGTTTCACTTGGTGCCTGTGTTCGTACTGCTGACCTGCGTACATGCAAACACAGTAGTTTATTGTCTTATGTTGCCAAAGAGCTTGCACTCAGGGGCCATCATCTAGGTAGGAGTGGGACACAAATGCAGAGGAGAACCGGCAGCCAAGCTGTACTGCCAGGGCCAAAAAGATACTGTCCGATTGTGCGTCTCTCTCTCTTTTCCAGCGTTTGGGCCATAACCCCCATATTGTTTAGTGGTTTCAAATCATGAAACAACCAGGCTTATGTGAGTCCATTCCAAGCTGCTGAAACATGTGACCTGGTTTTGGAGCGAGGAATGAGGCAGCTGAGGGAGGGTACACCCAGAAACCTCACCCTCTCCCCCTTCTATTTGGTCTCTTCCTCACTCATCTTTCTTCCTTCCAAGAGAGCTTTCTCTTCGTTTCCTCTCCCTCCTCGTCTCTTGTACCCACGGCGGGGAAGGGGGTGTTGAGTAAGAGGTAAGCAGAGATCAGTTAGGTTCTCACACTCACAGGTAAAGTACATGCTGAAGAGACAGAGCTGAGGGCAGGGAAATGACGAGCATCACTAACGCTGGGGGCAGGGACTGGACAGTCTTCCAAGCCTGTGTGGGCAGGAGGACCTCCAGGGGAGTCATCTGTCGCTTCCTGCTCTACCACCAGACCCTGATCTGCACTCCTCCCAGGACGGACACCTGCCACCACAGTAAGATGACAGAGAAGCTGAGACTCTGCTCTATCGGGTTCCCTGACACTGGCAGGGCCCCAGCTGGCAGTTAGAGCTCAGGCTGGAGCATCCTGGGCATCCCTGGTTAAGAATCCAGCACTTTGCAAAGGCACCTCAGGGCGTCTTTGTGCTTCACTCCATTCCTCCCCAGACCCTGGACCTTGCAAATGTTGCAACTGCAAAACCTCAGCCTTAGAAAGAGCCTTCCCTGACACAAGGCTGAGTGCTCTCCATAGTTCCTTCCTCTTTTGTGGCTGTTTCCTCCCTGACCACTCATGGCAGGAAGTTCACTGATTCTAGAGGCAGCTCATTCTACTGACAGTCAGGTCATATGATTAGATTGTTCTCTAACAGTGACTTGTAATTCCTACACCCTATGTCCTCCACCATTAGTCCTAGCTCGGCCCTCTGAAGACATACAAAATAAATTTACGTCTTTTTTTCTCTGCATGCAGATCATCCTAAGTTTTTTCCTCGTGGAAACCGCTCGAATACTCCTGCCATTTCTCCAAGCTGAGTTTCCGGTCCTGTCACCAACAAGGTATAGCTCATCTGGTGTGTGTCAGGTCGCTGAGGTCCCTTGTGCTGGCTGCACCTGGACCATCCAACACTCTGCAAGTGAAGTATGTCTGCTTCTTCAAGGCCCACATCATGGATGCAGCCTAGACCCGCTCGGCTGATGGGATAGCTTCAGCCGCTTTGAAGACCTGTGTCCCCACTGTCAACCCGAATACTAACTTTTTAAAAATTGTTGTGGTAAAATACACATAACGTAAAATTTACCACCTTAACCTTTGCTAAGTACAGTTCAATGGCATTAAGTAGACTCATATTATTGTGCAACCATCCCCCGCATCCAGTCCCTGAACTTTTTCAACTTGCAAAACTGAAACTCTGTCCCCATTAAACATTAACTCCCTGTCCCCGCCCCCGCCCCAGCCCGTGGCAACCACAGTTCATTTTATTTTCTGTCACTGTGGACAACTCTAGGTACACTATGTAAGTGGAATCAGAGTGCTTGTCCTTTTGTGATTGGTTTACTAACTTAATATAAGTTCATTCATATTGTATGTAGCCTGGGTCAGAATTTTCTTCCTTTTTAAGGCTGATAAATATTCCATTGTATGTACTACATTTTGCTTATCCATTCATCCGTTGATGGACACTTGGGGTGGTTCTACCACTGGCCTATTGTGAATAATGCTGCTATGAACATGGGTGTGCAAATGTCTCTTTGAGTTTTTGCTTTCAATGCTTTTGGGTGTAAACCCAGAAGTGGAATTACAAACACGAACATTTTGTGCCTGCCGCTGATTGACTGGGTTGCCCCAACCCCGTGTTTGTGAATTTCACTTTCTCATCCTAAGTGAAAGTCTTTCCTATTGAACCACCATCTCTACAAACTGCTCTCATTGTCTCACCGTTGAGATGATGAAATCCATTTACATGAACTGCTTGCCCTTTGTGCCTAATTATCATACAGCACAACAGTGATCCTTTAGATCAGCTCTGTGCCAAGAGCAAGGCTTCTCACAAACCTGGCCACCTGTCTCCACATGACGTCAATGAAAAGGACAGTGCTGTTGAAAGCAGGCCTGGCTGGGAGCACACTGCCTGTCCCGCCCACTTCACCCGCCCCTCCCACCTCACCCTAGCTCCCCTCCTGTGTCTCTGCACTCTTCTCTGAGCTTTCACCTATATGTCCGGTTTTCCCCTGAGAAATGGTTGGGATGGCCTCTGGCACACTGGGTGGGGTGGCAGGGATGTTAACTCCAGCGCGTATGGTTCCCTCAAGGAGGCCAAGAGGGAGGTAGCTCGTGAGCAGTGGGTGCATAGCACTCATGTGACGCGCAGGTTTCAGCAGAAGAAAATACGCCCATGTTGCTGCGACTGCTCACTGTCCAGAGCAGTGGGCCAGGAAGGGACCGGCCACCTCTATTGTGAGTCCCATCAACTCGGAGCCAGGAAGGCAGAAGCCTGCAGGGCACGACCTGGGTCTCCATCAGAGCACTCGCAAGGTACTTCCAGGTTCTGTCCACAGTCTGAGGGTAACACAACTTTAAAGGATGCCGTAACCATGGACTAGTTATAATACGAAACTGGGCAGCAGCAGTGAAATATGACAGAAAATGGCAAGTTCCTCTGAAATAAACACCTCGTGGTGATTTTTAAAGTTCAGCTGTTCCAGTTCTCTCCTACTGCATGAAAAGCTACCCCAAAACTTAATGGCCGGAAACAACAACCATCTTCTCTATCTCAGGATTCAAGCCAAGTTCAGCTGGAAGGTTCTTCTGTTCCAGCAGGCATTGACAGAGGTCCTTGGTGGTATTCAGCAGGTGGATGGCCTGGTCTGGATGGATGAAGATGTGCAGGGCCACAGTGGGAACTGTCACACCCACACGTGGCCTTTCCAGCATGGCAGGTTACCGTCATTACCTCAAGGTAATGAGAGATCTTAGTGGTGGCTCAGGGCTCCTAGAGAGGGAGGGGTGTCCAGTGAACAACGTGAGAAGCCACTGGCCTTCTGTGATCTAGCACTGAAATCACCAAGTGTCATTTCTGATGCACTCTGGTGCTTGAAGCAGTCACAAGGCCACAGAGTTTCAAGGGGAGTGGACACAAAGCCGACCTTTTGATGAGAGGAGGGTCAAAGACTTTGTAACCATGTTTAAAGCTGCCATTTGTGTGTATGTGTACTTGAGTGCATGATGATAAAACCACTCCTGTGTGCACCTGTTAACCACACGTACCCCACAAACTGTGGTATTCAAAGGGATATGTGGCTTGGGAGGAGGAAGAAATCACACCTCCTCGGGGGTGGGGGGTTGTGGATGAGGTATGGCATTGAAGCCAGGCCCCAAAGGCTAGGTACTGCATCACAGCTGGAGACGGAACAGGGACTGTCTAAAACAGATGAGCAAAGACAGGGGCAGAAAAAGAGCAGGAAAACAATGACACGGGAGGAAAGGCACATGAAAGGCAGGAGAACTATGAGGAGGCAACAGGAGGAGGTGGCCTCAGGGACAAAGAGCTGCCACAACATTCAAACTGGCAAAGATCAAGGAGGACGGGGTAGGAGGAACAAGGGTTAGAAAGCATTTTGCAGAGCACACTGTAGGAGGGACCCACAGTGGTGGGTTAAGGACTTCATGTTGAAAATGAGGCGTTTTTTCCCTCCGAGAAAGGAGAAAGGGAAGAAGTGGATTACTGATCAAGAGATTTTGAAGTGCAGAGAAGTAAAGTGAAGGGATGGCTTCAATCTTCTGAGAAAGTAGGAGGTAAGGTTATTTGCTGAAAGAAAAATTTCTGACCACTATATTAGATGTTTCTGTGAAAATTTCTATCTAAATGCAAAATATGGCTTCTCTCTTTTTTTTTAAAAAGAATTCAGCAAAGGAGGCAGATAGCTAGGAATTGTACTAAATAATTGTACAACTCAGTTTCATTTATTTTTAATGTTTTTCTTGATTACAATAATTTATGTCCACTGTAGAAAATTTGAAAAATGTAAAAACTTGTAAGAAATAAAAGTCACCTACTATATACTCTATTACCCAAAGACAACTGTTAGGAGCCGGTTTTATTTCCATGCAGTCGATCTATTAGGTAGACAGTTATATTTTACAATATAAAATACAAATACTTTACGTGTTTGAGATTCTATATATAAGATTTTATGTTCTATTCATAGGATTCCTTATGCTTCAGTAGCCTGCAAACACATCTTTAATGGCCATATGGTATCCACGCTGTAGAGATACCATAATTTATCAACCATTCCCCTATCTTGGAACATTTTGATTGCTCCAGACTCTTCATTGTTTCATATATGTAATACATGTAAATACACACATTTCATATATGTAATATACATATACAGACGTTGCCAAAAAAGTATACACATTTTAAGAAAGAAAAAAATTTATTAAAATTGTAATACTCAATATATATTGATAACAAAAGATGAATACAAATCATGTGTATACATTTTTTGGCACCTTCTGTATACAGTTTATGAACAATCTTATCTATAAACCTTTGCACATCTGATTATTTTTTCTTAGGATCCATCATGGAGTCAGAGCACCTAAGAGTTTAGGAAAGAGTTCCAGGCCCTGGAGACCTATTGTCAAATTGCCTTTCCAAGAAGGGTGCACTGATTTTCACTGTCACCCACAATAAGGTGGCTCACTGACACTTGTCACCTTAAAAAGAAACACCACTTGGGAAAGCTGTTTCTTCTGCTAGTTTGCATACTGGGACTTTTTCACTACTCATGTTTTAAAGAACTGGAGTTCAGATACATGATTTTTCCAAAAACGCTCCTTTACTCTCAGGTCCTTTCTGGGATGGGAGTCAGAGACGTCTAAAAAAGCCAAGATGCCAAAGGCTGAAGCCATCATCACTGGTACCACAGTGTTCAGCCATCGGTCCCATAAGACAGACCGGGAAAGCACTTCCACACTCTTTGGTAACAGTGACTCTGAAGAGGAAGAAATAGGTGGGACAAGCGTGCAGCTGGGACCCGGGCTTGGACAGGCAGCGCATCGCCCAGAAGTGCCTCCAATAGCGCGCGCGCACACACGGACACAGACGCACACATAGACACTCACACTCGCGTACTCATCTTCACGCGCGCGCACACACACACACGCGCGCGCATAGTCACAGACTTGCACGCGCACACACTCAGACTCTCAAAGACATACAGACGCACACACGCACGCACACACACTCTCACTCACACGCGCGTAGTCATCTTCACGCGCGCACACACTCACATGCGCGCGCATACAGTCACAGACTTACACGTACGCGCACACACTCACAGACTCTCAAAGACACACACACACGCCCATGCACTCACACCCCGCCCTCAGGCCGCTGGGTTCGGTGACTGAACCAGGCGCCGGGCCGGAGCCCGTGGCGGGGCCGGGGCCGGGCGCCCGCGACTCCCACCCACCGCGGGGCCGCGCACAGGGCCCGGCGTCCGGCCGCCCGCCCAGCCCGGTGCTCCAGCCAAGTTTGCGCGCGGTCCCGGTCGACGCTCGGGTTACCTGAGCCGACCACCACGTCAGCGCCACATCATCGCGGCTTTGCATATCCAAGGAAGCAGGAAAAGAAGGAAGAAAACCTCTCCCGAGCGAGCCAATCGCGGACAGCGGGCCGCGGGCGCGCGGGGGCGGGGCGCGCGGGGCCGCTGGGGCCGGCGTGCGGGGCCGGCGTGCGGCGCGGCGCGGTCCGGCGGCGGCGGCGGCGGCGGCGGCGGCGGGAAGATGCTGCAGTCCCTGGCCGGCAGCTCGTGCGTGCGCCTGGTGGAGCGGCACCGCTCGGCCTGGTGCTTCGGCTTCCTGGTGCTCGGCTACCTGCTCTACCTGGTCTTCGGCGCCGTTGTCTTCTCGTCGGTGGAGCTGCCCTACGAGGACCTGCTGCGCCAGGAGCTGCGCAAGCTGAAGCGGCGCTTCCTGGAGGAGCACGAGTGCCTGTCGGAGCCGCAGCTCGAGCAGTTCCTGGGCCGGGTGCTGGAGGCCAGCAACTACGGCGTGTCGGTGCTCAGCAACGCCTCGGGCAACTGGAACTGGGACTTCACCTCCGCGCTCTTCTTCGCCAGCACCGTGCTCTCCACCACGGGTAGGAGCCTGATGTCCCGCGGCCACTTGGCCTCCCGAACCCCCGACCCCTCCAGCCCGCCCACCCTACCCCGGCCACTCCCGCCCTTCCCCGAGTGCCCCTTCTGGGGACTCGCCGAGGGCAGGCTCGATGGAGCCTGAAGCCGGCGAAGTGGCCTCAGAACGTGACTGGGGTGTTACCGCCGGTAACTCTTGGGAACTGGTCCCTAAAGCCCTGGGCCTGGGCGGCTAAAGGGACTTCATGGGCTGCGCCCTTTATTCGCGGTACCCTACACCGAGGCCTCGGGTTCGAATCTACACCGTCCTGGCCGCGGCACGGCGCGGCCCGGGGACTCACTCCCCATGCTCTTTGAGTGCCTGCAGCTTCCCCCTGACCCCCTCCCTCAGGTCCAGGCTGCGGAATAGAATGACAATGCGTGAAAGGGTCACCTTCCGGAGGGCATCTCTTTTGACTATGCGAAGGCCGTTCAGATCTTTTCTACCTTGGGGGCCGTTTTAGGGGTAGCCAGTGACATCACTCTGCTCTTCGCAGGTGACCTCTGAGCGCACAGGCCGATCCGGTTTCTTTTCAGAGTAGGGGGAAGGGTGAGGGAAAGGAGCGTCCGATTGCCTTTGATCTGGCAAAATGGGGGCACCCTGATTCAGCAGTTTTTGCAACTTTAGGAGTGCGAGACCACCCTTAAACTTCGAAGCGCACTTTCCTCGCATTATTCGCCCAGCAGGACGTGCATGAATGGAGGAGCGCCCTGGGGTGACCCGGGTGGCCCGCCCTGTGTCACAGGGCAGCGTTTCTGTGCTATACTAGATGAGTGAAGACTGGATTTTCCCAGCGGCCAAGTGAGGCACATACACCCGGATGGAGATACTTATAAATTGGTGTGTGGACCCTGGAAAGTGTCTCAAAGAGCCTTCAGCTCAGTGCCGTCTTTTTGTGCATGAGGTCAGGTCTTTGAACAGTTCTTGGCTTGCACAAGACACACATTTCCTAGTTAACAGTGTAGTCCAGGAATCCGGGCCTTGTGATTTACTTGCCAGGAACTCTTTGTACCCCACCCCCTCACCTTTACCTTTACAGGTGAATGAATCAGCTTCCTGACTCCGACTCTTCCTGCACCCCACCCTTTTCCACCTCTCAGGGTTTATTCGTTTTTACTCTCCTTGGGCTAAACCCAGTTGATTGTTTTGCTAATTATTTGGTAGTGAGTAGTAGTACACTATCCTCTTAGGTCCTATAAAACAATGGCTCAGAACTCTGGAATGAATTACCAAATTGACTTGCTTTTTATCCAGAAATAAATAGAAGCAGAAGTCTAGCTGGTATAGTGATATTTTAATACTGTGTTAAATGTAGTGTTAAAGAAGACAAACCTGTTATCTTACTTTCCAGCTTGGCCAACACTGTTTAGTTTTCGTTCTACCAGTCCTCCTTCCATTGTCTGTACGCACTCCGGTCCTCAGATCTGCACTCAGAGGTCACCCAGCCTTTCCTTTGGAGCATGTTTGTGCCTCATTCTCTGCAGAAGTGTTTCCACGGGGCCATAGGAGGTCTCTGACTAGATCACAATGTTGGGGAAACATTAGGAAGAATTATCACTTTTATTACGTTGGTGCACAAGTATTTGCGGTGTCTGCAATTATTTTTAACCTTTTAAACTGCAGTTACTTTTGCACCAACCTAATAGTACTTTCTAAGTAATGCCGTTATAAGATAGAACAGAATAAGAGCAATGGTCTGAGGAAAAGGACGTGATGGCTATTTCTGAGTGGGATTTCCCATCACTGATGCAGCTCCTATAACCTCAACACTACATGTATCTATTTAAATGTCAAAAGTACAAGTATACCTCTTGAATAGACAATTTTGTCCTAGATTCCCTCCCCTCCTTTTTTTTTAAATTGGAAAAAACTGTAGTTATTGTTTGTTTGTTTTTTAAAAAGAAGAGATAACTGTCTTATTATTGGTATTCAAATTGCATTGTAGTCCCTGAGAAAGTCTGTATTCATGCAAAACAAGAGTTCATTTAGGAAATCAGTGCAAGGGGCACTTAAGGATAAAGTAGAGGAAAAGGTGCCTCTTGGTTTGCAAAATTAGCAAATCAATGAATTTTTGTCATTGATAGACTAGAATTGAGTTTATTAATTCAAATAGAATTCTAACAAGTGCCACGTGGTATCAACACTGGTTTTGTGACAGAGAATCAGCCAGTTTTTAGAGTAAAGCTCGTGTACTTCATTACTAGAAAAATATTTTCTGGTAAAGTACCAGACAACTCAGATGAATTGGGACTGTGGTTTATGCTTCTCTTTCAGGTAGATTTTAGACACGCTGTAGGTTTTTTATAAAGTTTTTAGCTCTGTCAATGGCGAATCACTGAGATAATTTTCACCAAGTCAATCAGTACGGTCAATCCCCAGCTTGTCCAGAATAGAAACAATGGGCGTTACAAACGTGCTGTTCTTGGTGGCCATCATTGTCATATGGGAGCGTGAATACATGATATCAGAATCTTGACAGGACCGCGACAGTACAAGCCTCCGCTTCTGGAAGAAACTGGGTAAAGTCTCTGTGGTGTATTTTGAAGAAGCCTTAGGTTGGTAATTCAGCAATGTTCTTTTTATTCTCTGTTCTGTGGAAGATGCCGAATTATTTCCAGCAAACAATATAACATCTCTTTACTTCTGGATTAGAAAAGAAGGCAACATCTATATAGGACTCATGTCCTATATAGAGTGAAACCCATTTGTACCTTTTCAGAGAGAAGGGCTATATAAAAGTAAGACGAGGAGTTAATAGACTGAAGTATTTCCCACATAACTTTTATACTGTGATTTTTTTTTCAAGGATTAAGTAAATAATGTCTAGGTGACACTTGGGGAATAAGAAATAATTTTTATGAAAGTTATGTTTTGTAGCCATATAAAACTTCGAGCAATCTCATTCATTCTTAAGAACAGTTTGTCACGTCAATTTGCTTCCTGATTCATCCCCCCGAGCAAGGCTATATCGTGATGATGAATGTTTGGTAAAAAATACAGTTTTTGTGTGCATTTGAATATAAAACTGCCACTGCCTTTGCTGCTTTGTAAGTGTGGGATCCCCAAGATAACTCAGTCCCGTTCCTGTCACTTGGAGGCCTTTTTTCAGGGTGTTGCCTATTCCTGTTTATGAAGAGATATTTTGAAACTTTTATTTAAAGTTCTCAGAAAAGAATGTTATTCAGCTTGTCTTACACTGGCCTTTGATTGTCAGGTAGGGAGCTTCTGCAGCATTGGTAGTTTTCAAAAAGAGAAAGTAGGAAACGGTAATGGGAGTGCTGGGTTGATCCTTGGTTTTCAAATTGTTTTCAGTAGGAGAAATAAGTTCTTATCAATAAAAAATACTTACTGAACTTTTAAATCGCATGCAGGTGGGCAAACTATGGCTCCTGGGCCAAATCCGACCCGCCACCTGCTTTTGTGTGGCTCGAGCTAACAATGGTTTTTATGTCTTCAAATGGCTGGGGGGAAAAAAATCTAAAGAAAAAGAGTATTTCCTGACACATTTTTAAAGTTTATGCAAATCAAATTTCGGTGTCCACAAAAAATATTATTGGTGTACAGCCACACCCATTTGTTTCTGTATCATTTATGGTGGCTTTCTAGCTACGACAACAGAGTTGAGTCGTCGTGACAGAGAACACGTGGCAGCAGAACCTGAAATAATCACCGTCTGGCTGTTGCAGAAAAAGTGTGCTGATTCCTGCCTTAGAGTAATTCTTGGAAGGAGCTCTAAGTCAGAGGAGTTCTAAGTGCTTCCTTTTGGAAAATTTTCCGTAAGACTGTTTAGCTTCTTAGACTTACTTGTGCTGCTTTGTAAGTGCTGTGCACTGTCAAACACAACCGCTTCCAGAGCAAATGACTCTTACAGGATGTCACTAGTTTGGGGTCAGATTGATGACAGTACCTTTTTTTAAACAGTGACAAAGATAGCCTTCCCATTGGCACTGTCTTATCTGAAATGTATGGTAAATAGAGTGTTTTATCTGGGACAGAAATAACAACAGGGAAAGACATCCTCCCAAAAACAGACAAGCAAACTTTGAGCTGGAAGAGAGGTCTGCCTGACCTTCACACAAGGGGTCCTCAGGAGAGCCGTTGGTCTCTCCATTTGGAGCCTTTACATTCAATTCTACCAGGTTCAAATACCTGGTTGTGAAGCCCCTAACAGAGTAAAGAAGGAAAGGCACAGCGGCAGGCAAACATACGTGAAACGTCATGAAAAGACATATTTAAAATAAAAAATAAAATGATATTTTAAAAAGCAAACATTTATTGAACACTTGAGTGCACCAGGCAATGTTTGCATGTGTTACTAGGAGCTAAGGAGGTATAGGTGTCGTTATCCTCACTTTACAGAGGCTGACACTGAAGTTTCGGTTGAGTGACTTCTTTGCCGAGGTCACAAAGCTAGAAGGGACATGGCCTTGATATGAAGCCAGATGTGCCTGAGTTAAGAGAGTGAGCTTTGCATAGTGTCACAGTGTAGGAGGTTGTTACGGGCTCACTTGTGTCTCCCCAAAATCCATACGTGGAAGTCCTACCCTCAATACTTCAGAACATGACTGTGTATTTTGAGAGGGGACCTTTAAAGAGGTGATGAGGTGAAATGAGTACACATGAGAAGGCGGTCATCTGCAGACCAGAGAGAGGCCTCAGAAGAAACCAGAGCTGCAGACACCTTGATCTTGGCCTTGCAGCCTGCAAAACGGAAATGAAATTACTTTGTTTAACTCACCCAGTCTGTGATACTTTCTTATGACTCCCTAACAAACTAATACAAAAGTACTGTGTTCTTTTCTGTGTTGGGTTGCAAAAACACAAACAAACAACAAAAGCAAAACAAAAAACAGGAGCACAAGAAACAGAACTTTTAAGATTTTTAGTGTTAACAACCAACAATTTCATATGCCTGATAGGACATCACTGTTTTAGAACCCAGTATGATAATTGATATCCTTGAATTATGTTACAATAATTGTCCTTGAATGGTCAAAGAAAGTAGAAATTCGTGTTTAATGTGTAAACCCATTTCTGTCTATAAAACATCAGTTCTTTGGTATTTTGAAGGGTGTTTTTCTTTCCAAAACTAGAAATTTTGCTGCTATCTATGCCTATTTTATGTACCTGGAACGTACTGCTACTATTGTAAATGACTATAACTTGAAAGAAAGTATTTATTTGCTTTTATGACATAACTCTAAGTGTGGTCGGAAATACAGTCTTTAATTGTACGGGTAGCCTCGTGGGAAATCGGCTGCCTTTAAGGTCAAGTTCTGTTACAGCACTGCTCCTTGAAGTGCTGCGGAGGGAGCGTGTTGTCTGTGGAGTAGAGGCGTACTGAAAGGTTGGAGCACCTGAAATTGCGGTGCTCAATTTTTTCGACACACAACAACACTATTTCATGTGGTTCAACTTACTACGAGTTCATTTTGGGAACTCAGACGCCGTCTACGTCATCAGCTGTCTCAGCGTAGAACGCACTGTGCTGGAATTGATTCTCAAGGAACGTCATTCAATCCCAATTATAACCGAATCCGTGAAGTACTAAAGTGCTTAACTTCTCATGGACTGTGCCAGGTTCACACTGCCTGTTGCTGGCAGGAGATGAAGGGTGTCTTTATAGAAAAGCAGGCGACTTTGAGGAGGTCCTCTTGATCCTTCTGTCTCTGGTACTCAGTTTATGCTCTGACTCTCTCTGTTTATTCTAAGTGGATTCCTTGTCCACAGAGTTGGTGGCCACTCTGTCAATGCAGAGTTGTGCCCCAACCCGAGGTCTGATTGAAGAGGGGGTGAGGGAACTGGGGGTGCAGAGGGAGCGCATCTGAAAGCACGGTGTGGTTCCTCCTGAGCGTGAATCAGACCCAAAGGCTTGTCTGCTCTTTCCTAGTGGTGTTCATGTTTCCCTTCTTCAGTCGGTAAAACAGAGTCAATTCTTACACGACAGCGATGGTTGGGTTCTGTTAGATACGGACAGTGGTTTTCAGTTGGCCACCGTCTGCTTGAGCCCCGCTCAGATTCTGACCGTTTGCTTTGGCTCCTCTGGCTAAGGCTGACTTGCCTTGGAAAATCAAAGCCCACATTTTCCAGCACATGTTTACTGAGCACTTGGGTTCACTGGCACTGCTTTTGGCAGTTAGGGACCTCGTCTTCCTGGATGTGTGTCCATGGGCCTGGGGGAGGTGCTGTAAATGGGGTAACTGCACAGTACGTTATTCGCACAGAAAAATGCACGGGATGCTATTTGGGCGTAATTGCTCTGGAGAAACATCCTGCAGCCGAGGGAGCCAAGGTGGATAGGGAGTGTTATTAAACGAGTGTGTGCTTAGGGGTGGGGAGGGGTCCGGGATGAGGTCTTTGATAAGGAAGTCAAAGGTCTTCGGCGATTGAGTGAGGAGCTAAAGGAGGGGAGTCAGGCTGTAGCTATCTGAGGAGCTGTGTTCTAGAACACAGTCCCCATATGGGAGGTGTAGTAGGAAGCCATTGTGGCTGGAGCTGAGTAAGGGGGTCTTATGAGGTCAAGGACGAGGGAAGGACAGGTAGTGCGGTGTGACAGCAAACTCCGAAGGATGCAGAGCATTTGGCTTTTCTCTGAGTGAGGTGGAAAGCACTGGGAGATTTTGAGCTAAGGGGGGGACCGTGGTCCTAACAAGTTCACTGTGGCTGGTGTAGGAGGACAAGGGTGGCGGCAGAGGCCACGGGGGCTGTCACAGTCACCCAGATGTGGCCTGTTGGTGGCTTGGAGGAGGGCGGTGGGAAGTAGGTGGTGAGGGTGGTCAGATTTCAGATACATACCGACGGAAGAAACAACAGGATTTGTGGATGAGTTAGGTGTATGAGCTGTGAAAAAGAGAGCAGTCAAAATGACCCCGAGCTTGTGGTCTGAGCCCCTGGCAGCCTGGAGACAGCGAGAGCTGGAGAAGCAGCACGTTTGGGGTGAAGGGTCTCAAGCTTATGGGCAGTTTGCACTTGAGCTCCCTCCTGGGTGTCTGGGGGTCTGCACGCTCCACTGTGGTGTCACGAGGGTCGTCCTGATACTGTGGCAGTGCTTCCTTTTGTCAGTAAGCCATGATTTCAAGTTATATGTGTCATCGGACTGCAGAGGCTGAAGGCTGTGGAGGGGTAATGCCTGAACTTGGCCTTGAAGGAGAAAATAGAGTGTCCATGAGTAAGGAAGAGGACAAAGCTATTCCAGGGTAAGAATGTGAATTCTCTGGGCTGAGTTGCTGTTTGATGAATACACTTAACAGTAGTTTAAACTACTTCACGTTCCAAACACATCCAAACTATGATATTGTTTTCTAATTTAATATCATGTAAGACCATGTGGAAAATTGGGGGGCGAAGGGGGGAGTGGGCCGGAGGATTTGCTTCATATATTCTTAACAGTAGGATATTTTAGTATTTGACATAGTTCAATATAAAATTTACATTATATATAGTCCAAAGAACAGCAATAAGTAAATTATTTCAGAGCCGCTAACGTTAAGGTTTCCAAGGAGTCAATCTAGGTCTTTTCTGTTTTAGGAAGTAAATAACCATGTTTCCTGAAAATAAGACCTAGCCGTACAATCAGCTCTAATGCATCTTTTGGAGCAAAAATTAATATAAGACCTGGTATTATTTTATGATATGATATGATATGATATGTGATATATGATATGATGTGATAAATCATATAATACTAGGTCTTATATTAATTTTTGCTCCAAAAGACACATTAGAACTGGTTGTCCAGCTAGGTCTTATTTTCAGGGAAACATGAAAGAAAAAGATGATTTTTTTTTTTCCCCACAAGAGATCTAAGCATTTTAGGAGTCTATTAGCTTCAAATAAATACACTTACAGCTTGTAACAAATGGGACAGTTATCTCGTGACTCTGAGAACCACCTGAGTAACGTTCTGTATTTCCGTGTGTTTTTAAGTTGGCTGCATTGCTGTTTGAAATGCTGCCATTCTAACACTGTGGCTCCCTGCTCGTCCCTGATGAGCTCAGCAGCCTCTTCTTCTCAAATGCTGTATTTTTGATGTCGCCTCAGTTTGTGCCCAGGAGGGAAAGCAAGTGTTTGAAACTAGAATTAAACGGTTAAAACATTCTTGTAACTGACATTTTTCAAATGTTTGAACACTGGTCACCAAGGCACTGAATTATTTAAAGCCCATGGTTAGGTAGATTAAGTTAATTAAAGCAGCCGGCGAGGCTGTTCCATAGCTGCCTCCTTGTCAGGCGGAGAGGCCCCCACGTCACGCCTTACCTGCCCGCAGTGCTGTGTCACGGGCCACAGCAGCCACACAGCCCCCCACCCATGCCAGGTGCACAGATGCCCTCCCGGTGACAGGGCGGGAGGAGCCCTGAACTGTCACAGGGAGGACACTGTGTACAGCAATCTGTCACCCCATGCCCATCTGACACTCCCGCTTCCACGATGCATCTTATATTTAAAAATTGAACCAACAAAGATGGAAAGAAAAAACAAAACTCACATCCCCCAACCCCGAAAACTTGCACACCTGTGTTAGTAGTTAGTGGACAGGACGTAAACCCCCATTTGTTCTTCAGCACCTCGGGCTCAGCGCCCATTGTTTGTGAAGGGTATCCGAATGAATCTGGAGACACACGTGGAACCTAAAGTGCACATCGAGAGTCCCTCTCTGGCCTCCATCACAACTCGTTTTGTGTGTTGATCTGTGCTGCTCGTTCCTGTTGTTACCACGGGCTGTTGGGGGCGCATTCAGAGCAGTGTCCCCAGGTAACCACGGGCAGGGACGCCTTCTCCCTCACCAAAGGGTGGAGTTAAGTACGACTATCATCCGTTACGTCAGACTGAATATTTAAAAAATGCAGCCTGATTAAGTGAAAAGTAAGAATCGTGAATTACTTGTAGGAAGAATATTTACTTTCGAATATACTGAACCACCCTCCATAGACTAAGTAACTGTTGCTTAGAAGCGTTCTTGGGGGGACTTAAAAAAATCCAGGGGCAGCCTCAGTGGAAGGTGTTGGGGATAGGAGGTGTGGTGGCGTTGATCTGGGGACTGAGAGGTCTGGGTTCTCCTCAGACAAGTCATCGTCACCAGAAATGCGGTGGTCGATTCTCTGGAGCCGGTTATTTCATCTGAACGGTAAATGAGCTCCTCTCCCAGCCCCAGTGTAGAGGCCTAGGTCTGGGCAGTGTTTACTGAGCACTTCCCTACTCTGTGCCCAACATATGGGGACCCCAAAAATACTGTGAGGGGGTCATCACTGACTTCACAAAGCTACAATCCAGCCGGGCACACGAGACTAAACCGTAGAACTCTTGGCGAGCTGTAGAGGGCGTGGAAACCTACCTGAACCGTGTGGGGCCTAGAGACAGCTGTAGGATTTTGGGGGGCTGACCATTGTGGGTGGAAGTGTTTAGAGAAGCTTCATGGGAGAGGTACCTTGAGACGAACGAACAGCATGAGCAAAGTTTGGTCGGGGGCGCAGAGGAAAAGGGCTGTTGAGGAAAGGGCCATCGCTCAGCACAGATACCAGAAGAGGCACGAGTCTGGCCTTGGAAAGGTCGTGAGGATGGCAGGCTCAGAGTCCAGCGACCTCTCAGAGTCGAGCGACCTGTTGGCAAGTGGCCAACAGGATAGGAGGTGTCAAGGTGGAGGCAGATGGCCTCGAAGGTGGAAGCGGAGTTTGCGCTTGACTCCGTCAGCGGCAGGGAGCCACCGTCGGCCCCTGAACCTGCACTGTGACAAGCAGTCCTGCCTGCACACTGGCTTCCAATGGGGAAAGCTGGAGTTGGGCAGCAAGGCTCTGAGGCTTTTGCAGTCTTCACACACCAGGTGCCCTGTACTGAAGAGAGAGAACTGCCTGAGGGGCAGGACATGGAGAGGAGAGTTGCGGGGGGGATGGGGCAGGGGAGCTGTGGGACTGGCAGGCATGAATGGGACCGCCTTGGCCCTGCGGCCCAGTGGGATAAGGAGATGGCCCCAGGTGGACATACCAGGAATTTCACAGCCTGCACCCTGTGGAGGCCTGGCCTGGGTGAGTGGCCAAGCTGCTGCTGTAGGTAGGCGTGTAAGTCTCTCCGTGTGTGTGTGGGGGGGGGGACATAGAAGGAACGGTCCCCAGTTCCTGTGCTCCTGCACCACCTCACACAGTGGGGGTTGGCAAGACCCCAGCCTTCGTGTGTGCTTCTGGGGGACAGGGAGGCTCTGGGGCCCTCACCCCAAATTCTCAGGGTTTCGTCCATAAGATGATGAATAAGGTCTGAGGGGTGTGGTTGTAAGTGTTACTTGTCATTATGCCGGTCAGTTACAAGTGGGCATTTTCTAAGCAGTTTTGGCAAGTTCTACATAGGGGAGCCATCCCCCAAGTCATGTTTATAGTATTTATTGGCTTTAATTCTTTTTTGACATACTAAAATTTCAACTTCAGCTCAGCTCCTGAGTGACCAAACTGTACCTTAATGAAGCTTTTGTATTTAAAAGAACACAGGTAAAATAAATACCATTCTTTGCATTTCGTAGATGTTGAAGGTAACTTCTTAGTTAGTTGGACTCAGAAGAGGGAAGACTGGCTTCTCCTTAATCTCTTAGTATTTTCATTTTTTGCCGAAGGCATCCAATATCACAAGTCCACCCTTCACAGGAAGCTGGCGTGGCAGAACCACCGTGTGAGAACTCATTGGTGCTTTGAGGAAAAGGCACCACTAGTGTAAATCATCTTTACATTTATAATCTTGTTCTTGTTTCTTCCGCCTCAGATGTGATTTAAAACAAACAAACAAGCAAACAAAACCACACTTGCAAAGTGTCCTTTCCTTCTTGCTACCTTATTCGAAAACTGAATTCAAGAAGTGAGTTACATCCTGAGCCCACGTCTGCGTAGGGCGTTGTTTTAGCCCCAGTTTTTGCACAGTTCCCAGGCAAGTCAGAGGGATGTGGAAATGTGTGAAAAGCAAAGCAAAGTTGGCTTTTTATTCTCTTAAAGACCTGCCATCAAACCTCTGAGGGTCCACACTGGTAGCTCTCAGTGTCGACACGTTCCCCACTCCAGGCACCCCACTCCTTGGCCATATGTCCTCTCAGAGCAGTGAGAGCACCACAGAAAATTGATACCTGGCTCCCTTGCAGCAAAGGGGAGGTCAAGCTTCAGAAGTGACAAAAGACTTATTTAAAACAATTAGAGTATGTTGAATATTATTCCTATAATAATGTTACCCTCACTTACATTCTTGAAAAGGATCACACCGTCTGGGGCTCTGGCCCTCAGAATCATGGACCATCCAGCCTGATTTATTTATACCGCTGTTGGGAATTAACGGTTCGAACAGGCTTGATGGTACTGATTATCCTAATGCTTCCCTTTGCCACCAAATGGTGGGGTTCCAACAACTTCAGGGGTACCTGTGAGAGTGCCACTCATTGGCTGTCTGGTGTTTGTTTAGCTGTCAGGGAGAAGGGTGAGCACCCTGGCTCTAAGGCAGAGTGTATAGGATGGTGTGAAGTCGCTCACCCTCGTATGGGTCCTTTGCACGTTCTCAGAGGTGGCGTGTACGGCGACCACAGCGAGACAGTCATTTGTCTCCTGGTTTTCCAGCCCCCGCTCATTTGTCATTGACACGAGCCTGGAATCTCGTCGTGTTCCTGAGCCTCTCGCCGTTCTCACACGTTAGGCTCACTCCTGCTCGGTCTCATTCTCGCCAGGAGGTGCCACCTTTTCCCCACCAGGCATTCATCCCTCCATTTCCCACTAAATGCACAGGTAGAGAGAGTTGTGGCGTCCACAAACTTCTAGTTTGGTCCTCTTTGGTTCAGGCAGAGGTAACATTGTCCTCGTCCCTGCAGAGGTGTCGCAGCTCAACCGGGGCCTGAAAGCCGACTGTGACCTCCAACAGTGCAAACCACAACCTCTGCCTGAGACGCCCCGACAAAACGTACCCCTCACCCTCTGGTCCCGCATTTGGCCACAGTACCCGTGGGGAAGGCACACATTGCTTTGTGTCCTGCTAAGTGGGAGTGTGACCCTTGGCTGAAGAGCTCTGTAGCCCTGGCACGTGAGCTCCGCTGCCCAGCTGGGCAGCACGCTCTTCACCCCCGAAGGCTGCTGCCAAGTTAATGTTGCCTGGCACGGCATGTTCTGCACGAATTCACTTTTACATGGACGTAGTTGCCCTGTTGTCTCCTCTTTTTCCCTAAGAATATCAGCTCTAATTTGAAGCCAAGTCTTGACATGCAAACAACCAAATTTCCAGATTATATCAAGGAGAATGTTTTATTAGTCATTTTGACCAGGAAGATGGTAAGGTCCAGGAATGTACTACAGGCCTCAAGGGCCCATTTCTTCATAATCTTACCAATACTGAATTTCAGCTTTTTTGTTTGTTTGTTGTTTGTTTGTTTTTAACTGCCTACTGTCAACATCCAGCGTAGCTGCGCTGCTGGCTCTCCTGGCCTTGGTTTGTCCCCTGTTGGCTGCTTGGACTTCACAAAGGATCCGGTCCAGTGATTCCAGTAATTCCTCCCGCTTGCTGACCACATGCTGTGGGCCACGCACTGGAAATGACTTCTCTGTCCTTCACCTAATTGGGTGCTTCTCCTGTCCCTACACTGATCTTGGAGGTCACGGCCATGCTCTGATTTTCCTGGCTCTGGGCCTCTTCTCAGCGGGAGCCAGTCTGCAGCTTCCTAACCTGCAGCTTTGTTTTCTTTGTCCTTCAGTTTTTCTTCCCCGTCAGGTTCCTGTGTAGTGCAGCTCTCAGAATTTAGTTTTTGGGGAGCGTCTCATCTCAGATGCAGTCTTTCCCTTTGAAGAGGTGAGCTGGGAGATCGTACGCTCTGTTCTCAGAAAGGTTTTGAAACCCATCTTCCCACCTGTGGCTTTATCAGAGCTTCCTCATTGGCCCTTATACAGGCCAGGTCAGTTACTGTTCACCTTGGTTTGATTCCATAGGTCATTTCAACGAAATATTGATGGCTAATGAGTGAATCACATGAAAATAGGATTCTTGAGAAACGGGGTAGAGAGGAAGTTACAAGCAATACTGTTCATTTTATGACCCTTAGAAATTTACCCTATAGTGGACGGACCTTGCATTTGCCTCCTCTGACAGGGATGAAAGAGTAAAAGTATGTAAAGAAAATTAACATTTTAAGAAGAAAACTCCATTAGAGTGTTTCTTATAGGGCTCTTCCCCTGGGCATGTTCATACAGGTCATTAAAATAAGCCAGGTTCGCATCAAATACCTGGGAAATGCTAAGAACCCATTAAACTTAATGTTTGTTTTTCTGAGGCATTCAAGAAATAGTCCTGAATCTAAGAATATTTGACTTTATTATGTTCTTTAAACTGCCAAATTGGTAAGATGAAATTTGGAGTTCTATCCTTCTCTATAGAGAAACAAAACCATGGTGCTAACTTGTCTAAAATCTTGAGTAATACCCTGTAAAATATGAAATTTACTGACTGTTTTGGACAGTTTGAAAAGGAGACAAGTTTTGGTGGTTTCCAGCGTCTAAAATTCCATGTTTTGTTTTTGGGGGGATAGTTTTTTTTTGTTTTTGTTTGGGGAGGGGGAGAAGATTTGCAAGGGGGGGGATACTAAGGCACGTGATTTACAAAGGCAGCCCTCAGCCTCAGTAACAGTAGGTGCCATGATGGTACAACTATTTTAGCTGTTCTGGTAGTGAGGAGGGTGTTAGAGCAGTCAGAGGTCCTCAACCAATGACAGTTCCATTTACTCACTTACTGAGTATGTACTGGTACAAGAAATTGGGAAGACTGGTGTCTGGCAATGACAGTGAAAAGATAAGGATGGGACAATAAGAAATACATACACTCAGTAAGAATATTTACATTTTGATACTGCTTTTCAATTTTCCCAACTACTCTCACTACCATGTTTCCCCAAAAATAAGACCTAGCCAGACAATCAGCTCTAATGGCGTCTTTTGGAGCAAAAATTAAAATACGACCCAGTATTATATTATTATTATATTATATTATACCTGGTGTTACGTTATGTTATATTATATAAGACCCGGTGTTATATTATAGTAAAATAAGACCGGGTCTTATATTAATTTTTGCTCCAAAAGGCATTAGAGCTGATTATCCGGCTCGGTCTTATTTTGGGGGAAGCACGGTAACATTACTTGGTTTGGTTGTTGAGACATGCGTGTGTGGTGAGCAGGGCAGACCTTCATTAATGATCCCTGTGTCACAGGTGTGACGTCTGAGGCAGAGTGTGACTGTCCTGTGTAAGCCCAGCAGTCAGGAAGGGGCCACACAGGCTCGGACCCCAGTCTCTGACAGTCCCTCGGGCCCTTTGAGAGTCAGCCAGGTTTGACGGCCACTCGATGCCCTGTATATGGTGACTTTCACTTTAGTACGTGCCTCCAATTAGGGTCACTTGGAAACTTCCATTGTTGCTGAGAATCCTGTACTTAAGTTTCCTTGAAATCGCTTAACAAAAAGCTGAAAGAAAACGAAGGAGGAAGGACACATGCCCGATGACGTTTTTCAGTTTGCCAGTGTATCCCGCCAAGGCCTCTGAGTATGAAGTGGTCCTTCTGTCCAGGTGGAACACTTTAAGCAGAAATAAATAATTGTTCCTTCCCAAAGTGAAATGGACATATTGTAACCCTCCTTGGTACTCAAGGCTCCTGTCCTTTAGCCCAACTCCAAAAAAAGAGTTCTTAAATGTAAGGAGTTCTCTGGTCCAACCTATCCGTTGTTTAGGCAAATTCTTTAAAATGGATTCTCAGGGCGGGGGGGGGGGGGTGATAAATTGGCAGAGCACAGAGGAATTTTAGGGGACCCACTCTGTATGATGCTATAATGATGGGTGCGTGTCATTACACGTTAGTCCAAACCCATAGATTGTATAGCACCAAGAGTGAACCCTGAGGTAAAGGATGGACGCTGGGTGACCATGATGTGTCAGTGTAGGTCCATCTATTGTAACAAATGTCCCACTCTGATGGGGGAAGTTGATCCTGGGGGAGGCTGTGCCTGTGTGAGGGCAGGAGGTATATGGGAAATTTCTGTACCTTCCTACTCTAAAAAGGAAAGTCTATTTTTAAAAAGACACAGGAAATAAATTGGAGGCAGGAGGTAGATGGTGGTTTCTAGGAGTTTTGCTGCACAGAGAAACAGAAGAACGGGCAGTAGCCGGCAGGGACGTGGAGGGCCAGGAGAAGGTTAGTTACGTTTATGTTATAGATAGGAGAGCAACAATGTTTATGGGAAGAAGCAAACGTGCTGGACATGTCCTTGGGTAGTTGAGTGGGGTTGGGACCTCATGCCAAGGTGCAGAGCCGGCCTCAGGGACAGAACAGAGAAGCTGGGGTCATTGTCACAGGAGGAAAGATGTGCTGGTGGGTTCTCGTGGGAGCTCTTTCCTGCTGACTTCCGTTTTCTTAGTGGGATGAGACTGTATTGAAACAAAATGACTTTAAAAATGCAACCATAAAAGTCACCAATTCTTCTGCCCATCTCTGTGTTCACCTTTATTTCTTTCAAGCTGTCCTCTCAGCTCTTTCAAATTAAAATTTCCACTTGGCAGGGGATGTTTACCTTTTCTTAGGCACAGAATTACCAAGCGTTCAATGGGAACTTTCTGACTGGGTATTTCCCAAGGAATGAGCAGTGATGAATGAGGTCGTCATCTGGATAAAACCTGCACTATAGGAATTCTGCTTTTTTTGGTACAATGGAATGGTTAGAATGTAATGTCGTTTGGGGAACCACTGGATTAAACGTAAATCCAATTCAGTCATTTGAGGAGCAGGAAACCTATTTTACACTTTGAATGGCTCTGTTGTGGGGCTGATAGATGGCATTTACAGTCTGTCATAGCAGAGATTCTATTACAGCAGAGATTCTTACATCTGTAGGGCAGGAGAAGGCTATGTCGTTTGAATACTAAGAACTGTATTTTATATTTGTTATTTATCATGAATATTACAAAAATGAATGCTTGATGGAATGTTCTGGGCTGCAGAAACGTGACAAAACATACAAGGTTACCCTAGCCCCCTCATCTAGTAGAAGCAGGACCCTCTCCCATGATAGATTTCTTTTTGTGCTGTTTATCCAAAGGGAACATTGATTTTAAAAGTAAAATACAGGTTTGGATATTCAGCCCGTTAGCTTACATGTCTTAAGTGGTAAAACAAAGCCAAGTAAGTGTTGATTTGAGACACTTGAAAGTGGAGGGACCCCGTGTGCCTCTACATCCCCCGACTCTGTAGTGCCCGCCCTGAAGAGAGAGCGCTTTCCTGACGTCACACAGGACGTGCGTTAGGAGAAAAGCCTCTCTCTCTCTCTCTGTCTCTCTCTCTCTGTCTCTCTCTGTCTGTCTGTCTGTCTCTCTCTGTCTCTCATCTGTCTCTGTCTGTCTCCAAAATGGAAAAAGAAAGGAATGATCAGCTCAGGATTCTGCAGATGTGACAGTGTTTCCTATGACAGATGGGACCAGAGTCCCCTTGGGAGGTGTTGACAGACTGTGGAGCTGCAGAGCTGTCGGGGCCTGCAGGCCTCCTCTAGAGGGGGCACATCCTGGTCGCCCCTCTGGCTGGGCCACCCTGTCGCACAGGTGGGGGCTGTGGAGACCCGGCTGATGAGGAACAGAACGGGATGAATATACCACCTCTGCCTCCATGGGCTCCATGACTAAGTTGAGCTACAGTCAGGAAAATGTTTTATGCCAGAAGGTACTATTTTTAGAAAGGGAGGAACTCACGTGATTCTACCCAGCAGCGGTTCTCGCGTTGGGCTCCGTGCGCTAGGCTGTGTGTCCGCACAGGTGGCAGATACGTTTTCCCTGCTACCTTGGGGTGTGTGTCACGTGCCCTCGAGTCAGCTCTGACTCCTGGCGACCCTTTGAATGAGTGACGTCCACCATGCCCTGTCCTCACAGCCCTGCTCAGCCACAGACTCAGCCGGTGGCTTCTTTCAGGGACTGGATCCAGCTCATACGAGGTCTTCCTCTTTTTCCGCTGCCTTCTGTTTTTCCCAGCATCATTGTCTTGGGGTAAAATTGTCCACAACGTAAGTGACACCACTCACTGTTTGGGAAAATAAAACATAAGGCTAATGGCGATTAGTTTGTTCTGACCAGAGTCTTCAGAAGTCTTCTGCCCACATTTTTGCTTCCACGTGTAAATGTACCCACGACCGTTGGCCCTACGATCAGGCTCCAGTCCTGATTCAGCGAAGAAGAGGTGAATGCTCAGGATTTGAGTTTTCCATTCATATGTGACTAAACCTGGACCAAGAGCAGAGAAAGGGTTAACGTCAACTTCCTGTTGCATTTCCCCACCTCTTTCATTCTTGTATAGAGCGTTTTTTATCCACTCATTTGGCTCCTAATATGCTGTTTTGCATTTTTTAAATGTTCTCTTTTTGTTTCCACGACTATATTTTTCATAAGATCAGAGAAGCATGGATCTGGCCCTCTGTTTCTCAGTGTTGGGCACATGATAGGCGTGTCATAGAGACGCGCACGTCCAAGCCAGGCTGTACCAGGTCGGACAATTCAGTGCACGAACTTGTTGCAGGGATGTTGCTCACCTTGTTTGCTATCAGAGGGATTGTTCATTATGAATTTGTACCAGCTGGACAGTTAACCATGTTTACCATTTGGAAGTGCTGAAAAGGCTGCGTGAGAAAGTTAGACGACCTGAACTTTTCACCGACAATTCATGGCTCTTGCATCATGACAATGCACCGGCTCACATGGCACCATGTGAGGGAGTTTTTAGCCAGTAAACAAATAACTATATTGGAACACCCTCCCTACTCACCTGATCTGGCCCCCAATGACTTCTTTCTTTACCCAAAGATAAAGGAAATATTGAAAGGAAGACATTTGGATGACATTGAGGACATCAAGTGTAATGTGACGACAGCTCTGATGTCCATTCCAGAAAAAGAGTTCCAAACTGCTTTGAAGGGTGGACTAGGCACTGGCTTCGGTGCATAGCTTCCCAAGGGGAGTACTTGGAAGGTGACCATAGTGATATCCAGCAATGAGGTAGGTAGCACTTTTTCTAGGATGAATTCGTGAACTTAATTGTCAGACCTTGTGTTCCTACCTTTAAGGCTGGATAGGAGAAGGGTGGTTTTCCCACTTCATGTTGCCTAGTGAATCCATCTCTCCCATAAGAGACATCTTCCTTGTCAGCACCAAGCTTCCTTCCCATTTATCTGCCAAGAATGTTTAAAATTAATGGAATCTACTGCCCGACAAGGCGCTCGACTTCTCCATGTGTTTGTGTCAAGTACTTGATCCTCCCCAACACCCTAGGGAAGGAGTCAGTGCTTCTTAAGCTGTGTGGTTTTTTAAAACACAACTTGGATGCCATCAGTCCTATCATGAACTCGGCATTGTGGTTTGTTTGCATGTTTGCTTGGTTTGGAATTTGGTTTTCGTTTTGTACTCCTGACTTTTATCCTGAAAATGCCTTCCTGAAAAGCAGTACTGAATGCTGGGCCTTCTTACACATGTGCCAGGTTGGAACTTGGCTCTCCCCACCTCACTCTTGCTCTGTGCAGTCGCTGATCTGGGCTTGGGGATAAATGGAAAAGAGACTGATTAAACATTGAGCACCTCGGGGGGTTACAGCTATTACTTTGATAGTCTCGTTTTTCAAAGCTTCGTATCCAAAGAGATCTGAGTTAAGAATTCCCTTTCCAAACAGAAAGACTGGAATCCCCCAGATGTGTGTGAATCAGCAGTGAGAGAAAACCATATGATACTGGTGTGAAGAGTGAAACATTTTTGGTAACATTTGAATAAATTGGAAATCTACTCCAATTTAAAAGATAACATTTTTTCATTCTGCGTAGTTTTGAAATGGCATGGAAACACTTATAAGAGAGGTGGGCTCCGCGGAGGCTGATTTACTACCAGGTGAGCAGGTGAGTAACAGGGAGTAATTGGAGTTCTCACTGCTCAGATCCTGGGGCCAGTCAGGACGCCCAACCTTGCTTTGACCTAGTGATTAGCTTGAATTCAGCAGACTCATTGTATTTCTAATTTCATCTCCGTTGAAAGACAAAACAGACTTGGAAGTAATTAATTATAGTCAGAAGTGAATGGTAAAATGAATTGGCTTTGAAAGTTATTACCATGTGAACCAGTTTCCCCATGATGGAAATCTGGTAAAATATTACATAGGTATTTTTTAGTAGGTGTCCCTGTAAATTGCTCCAAAAGAGGTGGTTTTCTGGGACACTGTTGAGCATAAAGTTCGGGTCTGTCTCCTGTCTACCTGCATCAGCCTCTTAGAACTGCTCTCCTCGTGTGCTGCTCTCAAGGCCTTTGCTGGAGTGAGAGATGAGTAAGACAGAGAATCAAGCATCTCTCAGAGTGACGAGCAAGCTGACAATTATAATACAAGTGACTCTACCAATTAAGGTTGCTCTCAGCTGTAATAAACAAAAACCCCAGTTGATAGTAGCCTAAATTGATGGGGTGTGTGGGTGTGTGTCGTGTATGTGTGTGGGGTGAGTATGTGTGCGTTTTCTCTTGTTGTAACACCTGGCTGCACGGACACCGGCTGTAGTGCAGTTGCTCCACGCTCTCCCTGCCTGATGCCCCTTCATCTCAGCTCCTTCATGCCAGCCCCTCAGTGTCACAGGATGGCCAGTCCACTCCAGACGTGGTGTTTGTGATGAAGGCAGGAAGAAACAAAGGTTCCCCAAACCATCTTCCCACCAGCAGACTTCCACTTAGATCTTATTGGTCAGAGCTGTGTCATGTGGTCCCTTTTGGCTTCCGGGGATGCAGGAAAGGAAACGTGTGGCTTCGCCAGCCTCAAGTAGAGACTGGCAAGGGAGAAGGGGTCCTGTGTGCCATGAGGACTGTTACAGCACTGTGTGCGTCAACTATTGCAAAAGTATCTGCACACACAATGCCCGCCCGAGAAGCTTGGGGACAGGCCAGAAAGATGGGAGGGAGCAGCTTGTGTGAAATCATGCAGGTGCAAAGGGCAGGGATGTTCTGAGAACGCCCTGTCCTCTTTGATCCGGCCCTGGGCAAGCAGTGAGCCTGGGCACGTGGGCACCTAGAGGTCACCTGTGGTGTCTGAGTTTTAGCCTTTTGCAGTGAGACATGGTGGCACAGGGCATAGGCAGAGTAGGAGAAAAGCCAATCGGGGCTCTTGTGTACTGAGAGGGGACAAGAAAATCCTCAACTGTAACTCACAGTGGTGACAGAGAGAGGAATGAATTGGGGAAATTCTTCCAAAGTCAGTGGCTCTTGGTGTCCACTGAAATGTGAGTGGTGAGGCAGTGAGTCCGGGACTGCTGTACAAGGAAGACCGCTGGTGGCTGCACAGTGGAGCCGTTCTGCAGGCTAGAGATGCAGGCGGGGAGCTGGGTGACAGGTGAGCTCACTAGCTCAGGTGGAGATACGCTGGCGTGGAGGTAGCTAGGCTTCGTCCCTAGGTTTGTTGGGAATGGAGGAAGGATTCGTTTGATTAGAGAAGTTGGGCTTGGTGTATACGAGATGTGACCAAAAATGATGGTGAACGTTTAAATAAAAACAATTTATTACAGTAAAAGACACATTGCGGGCCAGCCCGGTAGCTCAGGCGGTTAGAGCTCCATGCTCCTAACTCCGAAGGCTGCCGGTTCGATTCCCACATGGGCCAGTGGGCTCTCAACCACAAGGTTGCCAGTTCAACTCCTTAAGTCCTGCAAGGGATGGTGGGTAGCACCCCCTGCAATTAAGATTGAACACGGCACCTTGAGCTGAGCTGTCACTGAGCTCCCGGATGGCTCAGTTGGTTGGAATGCGTCCTCTCAACCACAAGGTTGCCGGTTCGACTCCCGCAAGGGATGGTGGGCTGTGCCCCCTGCAACTAGCAACGGCAAATGGACCTGGAGCTAAGCTGCGCCCTCCACAACTAAGACTGAAAGGACAACAACTTGAAGCTGAACAGCATCCTCCACAACTAAGATTGAAAGGACAAGTTGACTTGGAAAAAAGGCCTGGAAGTACACACTGTTCCCCAGTAAAGTCCTGTTCCCCTTCCTCAATAAAATCTAAAAAAAAAAAAAAAAAAGACATTGCCATTAATCCATTAATCCCCCTTGCTTTGAACACACTTATCCCATCGTTCTTGCCACTTTCTGAAGCAGTTCTGGAAGTCCTCTTTGGTTTCTTTGTTTCTTCCTCCATCATGACAACGCTCCATGTCACATCGCTTCTGGTACGGCAATTTCTGTCAAATAAAAATATTATGGTGTGTCCTCATCCACCTTATTCACCAGATCTGGCACCGTGTGACTTCTGGCTCTTCCCCAAAGTCAAAATGACCATGAAAGGTAAATGTTTTAAATCGATTCAGGACATCGAGGCAGCCATGACAGCGCAACTAAAGACACTCACAAAACAGGACTTCCAGAACTGCTTCAGAAAGTGGCAAGAACAATGGGATAAGTGAGGGAGAGTATTTTGAGGGGGGTTAATGGCAATATGTCTTTTTCTGTAAAACATTTTTTTATTTAAACATTCACCGTATTTGTTGATCACGCCTAGTACATAGATTAGGGCCTTTGTGTATGTGGGTGAGGGAGGGCATGTAAGTATGAGCTGAAATCAATGGCTGAATGGGAGTGACAGAGGACAGAGTGGCTTACTCAGTGCACACTGACTGGAAGTCATGTCAATATGTGAGTTCATAGTTTTATATTCCCTCCAAAATACAACATTTTCTCAGATGATCTCCTGTGGTTAGTACACTTTCCCTAGAGTGAGTTCCCTTTAAACATGTGCTTCTCTTTCCTTACTGTACCTCAGACTGTGATACCTGTTGTGACCTGTGTCTGTAGAAGTCAGCAGATGGGGATGAGGAGCTGGACTCCTTAACTGGGTGTGGGCTGCCCTCTGGGTCTTAGCTCGGAGAGGCAGGAGCAGCCCAACCTGTTCCACCCTCCCTCGTTGCGTGGTGTGATGTGGCTGAGTCCAGATAAAGCACAGCTAGCATCATCTCCCGTCAGGCATCATGTAAATTCACCTAACCCAGCCCCCAGCCCGGTCATGCCCAGTGTAGACTATGTAGAGTGTAGAATGTGGAAGGAAAGTATAGTAAGACAAAACTCACCTGTGCTGCCTCAGGCCCAGAAGAGTTGTTGAAGTTCACGTGTCTTTACAATAAAACGGCCACTCCTCTCAGGTGGTTGGTGGCACTCCTTAACCAGACACCCTACGGATTCATACAGTCAACAAATATTTCTTGAGCCCTACCGCCTAGCAGCTCTAACAGGCACTTAGGCATACAATGTCAGCAAGACAAACTAGGTTCCTATCTCCACGTTAGCTGGGGACGCAGTCAGCACATAACTAAGGTGGTGTTTGGAGCTACAGGAAGTTGAACAAGAGTAATGGGCTTCAGGGTGAGTGGGGCGGCTTTGGAGAGGGTGACCTCAAAGGCTTCTCCCAAGGCAATGATATTGGTCTGAGACCTGAGTGAAGACTGGGTGGAGGTTTCAAAGCCTGGTGACAGCAAGTGCAAAGTACCTGAGGTAGGGGCTTGGACTTTTTGAAGAGTAGACAAAAGACCAGTGTATCCAGAGGGTAGTGTGTGACGGGGACAGTAGTAGGAAATCTGGTCAAGGAAGTAGTCAGGGACCAAATCCTGTCGAGTTTATAAAGCACAGAGGAATTTACAATTACATTCTATGTCTAATACTTGCCATGAAAAGTTGTTGGAGTATTTCGATCTAAGGAATGATATAATTTTCATTATTAAAATATAACCCTTCAGTGTAGTAGTGGGTTGAATGGTGGCCCCAGAATTTATGTTCATGTCCTAACCCCCAGAACCTGTAAATATAACCTTATTTGGAAAAAGAGTCCTTGCAGATATAATTAAGTTCAAGATCTTGAGAAGAAATCACCTGGATTATCTGGACAGGCCCTTAATGCAGTGACAAGTGTCCTTATATGAGGAAGAAGAGCAGAAGATATGGGAGGGGGAGGGGGCATACGGAACTGGAGGCAGAGATCGGAGTTTTGTAGCCACAGGCCAAGGATGCCACCTTCCTGGAAGCCTGGAGCCACCAGAAGCCGGAAGAGGCAGGAGGGACTCTCACTCGAGCCTGTGGAGGGCATGTGGCCTTGCCAGCATCTTGATTTCAGACTTCTGGCCCTCAGACTTGTGAGACAATACATTGCCGTTGTTTTAAGCCACCAACTTAGTGGTAATTTGTTACGGCAGCCACGGGAAACTAAGTGTCTCACAGACGTGGCCTGCATTGGTGGAGTGGAATCATGGGGACCACGTGGGAAGCTGTTAAAGTAATCCAGGAGAAAAACCACGTGGCTTGGATCAACAACAGTGGGAACGATAGAAAGTACTCTGATTTGGAACATATTTTGGAAGTAGAGCCAATAGGACTTGTTGATAGCTTAGATGTTGGGGACAAGGGAACGAAGAATTAAACTTCCACTTGGTATTTGGCCTGAAGAACTAAAGTGGTACTAGTACCATTACCTGAAATGGGGACGACTGGGGGAGGGGCACATTTGGGTTGAGGTTTTCAGGGTGGGAGGTGATGGTGGGGTGGAGGTGGTCCTTAGTATGACACAATCAAGAAATCTTTTGTGGCATATTAATTTTGAGATGCTCGTATCGCATCCCAGATGGGATTTTAAATAAGATGTTAGGCATGAATTAGCGCTGAAAAGAGGTGAGAGCGAGTCACTTTGGGACTCATTGGTATATGGACCAGAAGCTCTCAACCCTGGCTGTACCTTGGGGAGCTTGAAAAAACAGAGACACCAGTTCCTGCGCTCCATCCCAGACCGACTGAAATGGAAACTCTAAAGTGTTTAAAAGTTCCCCAGCTGAGCCTAACCAGGGTTGAAGACCCGCAGGCATAAAGACCCACAGGCAAGGGTCTGGGTGTGATCCCCACTGCAGAGCAACCTGAAAGATAAGACGCTGCCAAGAGGTCACAAGTAGGCTAGTCTCTGATCCCCCTCGGCTCTCGGGTGGCCATAGTTTGATCACCATCCACGCTTGAACCCACTAGGACACTCTAGGATTACTTTTTAATAGTGGTGCCATAAAGGGTTCGCACCAAGTTTTCTCATTCTGTGGGCCATGAGGCGAAAGAGATAGGACAGGGAGTGAATATAGATGGAGTAGGATCTGAGGCAAGTCCTGGAGGCTCCAACATGGCGACTCACTGAGGTAGAAGGCCCCATGAAGGAAGCAGGAGGGTCTGTTAGCCGGGATGAGAGCCAAGCAGAGTGAGTGAGGTGTGTCTGAAGCCAGGGGAAGAAAATGTTTCAAGTTTGGTTAGTTGGTGCTTAGAAGTTGAGAAACGTGAGGACAGAATGAATTTTAGGATTTTCCAAGATCCTCAAAGCCATTGGTGACCTTGAGAAGACAGACCTGTTTCAACAGAGAGGTTTGGAGGGAAGTTCATATTGAATCAATTGAAGGGAAGTACGTTTTGAGCCCGTAGATCTTTGCATTTAACCCGGAGCAGTGAGGGGTCCTCTTCCCGGCTCATTGCTTCTGTTCCCCCCCTTGGAAGCCAGCATATCTGGGAATTAGACAGTTGTATTCAAAGTTACTTTGTTGAACCAAATATTTAATCTTTTGGAGAGTGGTGCCTGAATTCTCTTACTAATGTGTCAGTTTTGTAAACGGTGTGCCATCTGCACCTCTGTTCCTTTCTTTTTCTTTTTCCTATGACTTTGCTCCAGCTGAAATCCTCTGGTTTTTCCCTGGGCTTGTGTGACTGTCAAACTCTCCCCATCGGTTGTTTCTCGTGAGCGAGGTTGTTCCATCTAATGAATCACAGATGGTTCACACACACAAATGCACGTGGTGTCACGCAGCCTCACTGCCAGCGACACAGTGGGGGCTCAGCAAACACTAGTTGGAACCTAGGGCTAAAGTACCCAGTGTCAGACAGCACAACTGCCCAATGGAAGAGTGGTGAGCCTTGTGAGGTCCCTGGGCGGAAGGGGACCTGAGCCACCATGGCGGGTGGGAGAGTTTCTGCCCTTTGCAGCCCCAGCTCTTGCCACCCTCTCCTCCTCTGTTCAGCCCTCGGTCCTCGGTGCCCCCACTGGGAGCCCAGTACACACAAGCGCCACAATGCTGAATGTGGGGACGGCCTTGCCGGTGGGCTTTCACCTGTGAATTCTCCTCACCACTCTGGCACTCTGCTCTCAAAGAACCCTTGTGCACCCCCAGTAGTTGATGGAAGTCTGGCCCAGCACATGTGGGGGGTACTGTGTGGTGGCTGACGGCTGTTCCCACAGCCTTGGGGAGATAGCATTTCCGGAACACAGCACTGAGGGACAGGTTGGAAAGGCCAGGAGGTGCTCCTGGGCTGCACTGCACCCATCCAGCCGGGCAGATGGGCCTGGGCTCCTCTAAGAATTCTGTCCCACAGTCAGGAGCAGACAGCTGAGTCACTTTACCCCCTGGAAACTCTACTGAGGAAACCCCAGAGTTTATTCCCCTCTACCCATTCAGCCCAGTACTTCTGGGTTGCCTATGTCCTGGGAATTTGTGCCCTCAGAGGTCAATCTGAGGTTTTTACTCACCTCCCTGAAGAGATTATGGAATCAAATTTGGAGGGCCACACCTGTGTGTTACAATGTATCTTCTGTTTATGCGGTAAGGTATATGTCTAGTACTATCTGTACAAAAGCAGGATTTTAAAGAGTAAACAAATCTACAAGTTCCTCCTAGAGGTTGCGGAAAACTGTATCCTTAAATCCGCATTTCAGCTTTTTTATTTGTTGTTATAGGCTATTTTCAAATATATACAAAATTAGAGAGAGATGTATAATGAATACTCCCTGTACCCACAAGCCAGCTGTCCACACTGAATCTTGTCATTCTTGTTTCATCCGTCCCACATGCCCTCCCACCTTTTTATTTTTTCCTGGCGTATTGAATTAGTAGATTTGGGGACACGATGCAGTGGTGACATGGCTTCCAGTGATGTACGTTGACTAGAGATGTTCCCCTGCTCTTGCGTGGAAGGGTATACAATCTTCATGAACCCAGCGAACAGAGACCCTGCAGAATGGCTTTGTGTGTCCAGGACTCCATCTTGCTCCATTTTCTGCCGATTAATGAAAGACCCTGCGGATCCTGCCACCTGATCTGACCAGAAGGGAATTGAATCCAGCTTCTGAAAGAGCGTTGCCTCTGCCTCCGCCGAACCTTTCAAGTAACGAGTCGTTCACAGTCCTCAATGAGAGAAGGCTTGACTGTCCCTGAGCTTGCTGCAGGCTGTGTGACTATTCTGTGCCTCCATTTGTTGTAATACACCACCTAGTAGAGAAATGTCATGGGAGGGGACCTGCAGTCCTCACCTGCCTTTAATTGTTGGGATCCACTAGAATCAACTGGAGAATGTGACTGTGGTGAACAGTCACCATATTGGGTTAGTTTATGATGAAGCAAGTGAGAACTTGAGAGACTTTGGATTTTTCTCTTGGGGGGGTGGTCACTAGTGTCCTCCCAACCTACAGAGAGGCCACCAAGTTCATTTATATCAGGTTGTTCCTTAAGTGCCGTTGTTAGGTCTTTGTCATCAGGACTGCTTTAACTATCAGTGTAGAAGGTGCCTTCAAGGATGTGGGGAGAGCTGAAATGTGTGCAAAGAACAGAGGAGAGCATACAGACACCTTCTGATCTAAAGGCGTGTGCATGTTGTCTAGATAATCCCATTCGTATTTCTTTCAGCATCAGTAGGGGAGTTGACCTTTGCTGTAGTTCATGTCTCCCAGCTTCCGTCCTCATTACTTTCATTGGGTTATTTCATGAAATCCTCACAGCACCTCCATGAAGTAGGAAGTATTACTCATATTTGACACATGAGGAAATTAAGGCGTGAAGTTTTTCAGGGCCGCACAGCCAGTAAGAAGCACAGCCAGGATTCAAATTCGGGAAATCATATTCCTCAGCCTGTTTCCCAAACACCACCTTCCGTTTACTGGAGTGACGCTGCAAAGGACATTTTTGTGGACAGCTTCCTTCCTGAGTTCCCAAGGTTTAAGAGCCTCGAGGTCTTTAAAATCTAAAGGCTGGGCCCCTGCTGGGTCAAACCACACCTCCACACCTCCAAAACGCAGGGTGAGGGGGGAAAGGCATGGAGGTGTGGTTTGACCCAGCAGGGGCCCGCCCAGCCTTGACACAGCCTGAGCTGTAGGGCCACTTTCAATTCTAGTCTGGAGTTAAGCTTTGTGCCAGTTGAGATCTGTATTGGTTATCTGCGGGGGTGGAGGTGGGGACGCAGCATCAAGTAAATGATGTGTCCTCCGTGTCATTCCACGTTGTTCCCATTACCTTGGAGCCTGTCTTCCATTGGGCAAGGTGCCCAGCGGCTCCCAGGGGAAAAGAAATTGAAGTCCTGACTTGTCTGGGCAGCGTCTGTGCCCAGGGGTAAAATGCCTGCAGCATGACTTTTAAAACCCTGTTCTGAAAGTGCGTTGCTGGGAAGCCTCTGCAGCATGAAGACTTTTAAACCTCAAATAGTCTTGGCTGCGGGGCACTTCTGTCAAACCTGCAGGCAAATCTGAGAGAAGTGGCTGGTGGAGGAAATACTGCTTTGGTTAGTATTAGGTTGGTGCAAAAGTAATTGCGGTTTGAAAGTTAAAAACAAATGCAAAAACCTCAGTTACTTTTGCACCAATCTAATAGATCAAGAAGACTAGTTTAAAATATTGAGGCTTTAGAAAAAAACGAGACCCATTATTCGGTTGCTTCCTTCAGCTTTTCTGTTGTTCTGTTGTCAGAATTCCTAAGAAATGGTCAAGAATGAGTGGGAGGGGAAAATAAAAATGAATAATATAAAAAGACCGACAAGAGATGTATGATTCCTCAGCTCTGTGGTTTTCTGCACTAATCAGACTCAGAGTCAGGGTTTTAACTCTTTCTTCAAATGACCCGGGAGTGGGGGTGTGTGGCTCTGTGTGTGACAAACAGGCAGGTGGGAGCATGGGCATGTGCAGATGTGCTGACCCCTCACAGAGGTAGGCAGGGGGTACTTCCAAGGGCATGATCCTCTGCTGCTGATGCCTGCAAGAGACTTAATGTGGATTGCAATCACCCAAGGATATGCAAACCCTCTATTCCTGTTCTCACGGAATTGGGGCCAGGTAGGTCAGAGATGACCTGGACATTTCATCGAGGTTAGAGCAAAGGTAAACAAACGTGGCAAATCCTGGGCGTAACCCCGAGGCCGAGATAACAGTGAGTTCGAAACCAGGGTGGGCCACGCAGAAGCCTCCATCCAGGGTCCAGGGGAGGGTCAGGACAGGTCCGTGTTCAGCCCAGGTAGCCTGCCCCTCGCTTAGGGCCATCGGGTCCCCAGGGCTCGGGCAAGTTTCTGGAAGCCTGGGTGTGGAATAGCCAAGCCCGTGGTCTTTTTGGTCATAAGTCTGATCTGTCTCAGAGTGTTCCTTTCCTTGGAAACACCCAGGAGTTTTTCCAGCTTTTACTTCGCACATAGCCAGCTACCCCTCCCCACCCCCCCATGATTTTCCCTTTTTCCTCCTCCCAGAGGCCCTGTAGCCAGATTCATCAGGTTGATAAACTCAAGGTTCAAAGCTGCCTCCCTCGCTGTTAGAATTCTGGTGAAGGGTTCCATCGCCGTCTCTTTCTGTAAAGTAGGGGCCTGCACACTTATCGCAAGACCTGATGTGAAGGTTAAGGAGATAAAAGCCTGTGAAGCACTCCGCAGGTGCCTGGGTCCCAACATGCCAGGTGTGGCACACTCCTTTTTTCTGGGACCGCCTTCCCAAGCCGGTGCAGGGAAAACGAGTTCCTAAGGAACAAGTGTGGATAGTTTGAAGGTTCCAGGAGTTCAAAGTATTCTTGTGATTGTTTATGAACCATATTCCCTGATGCTCTTTAAATGCTCTCGAGCACAAGTCCCCATTCCCACCCCCACTGCAGGGCATTCTTCCTGGTTTGGTTCCTGGGACGAAGCCCTCAGGCTGGGTCCTAGGCTATCCCGATGGCTGTGCCTTTCCAGAGCTGGGCTCCTGTTCCACTGCCCTTTTGTATTAAGTATGTCTTTATTTTGATGTTTGGATGTCTCGGGGCCTTGCGGATCGAGGAGGAACCGCCTCTCCCAGGGTTCACCTACCCAGATGATAAGGGCTCACCTGTACAGGTACCTTCCACATACCAACCTACCAGTCCAGAGCCTACATCCCCTCCCACCTCCTTTATCACAGCTTCACTCTGAGCTACTGTCCTGCTGCCCTCATCATGCCAGGGCCAGCTGCCAGACAACGAGGGCCACCTCTGTGCCCCGAAGCTCGCTGAAATTATGCAATTCAGCCAGTGTTAAGCCTGCTTTGCCTCTTCCTTCCTGTGGAAACCACAATAAGTGTGACTGCTTGGAATTCTGGGAGAACTGTTCTAACAATGGGAAGTAATTTGGTTATAAGTCATGTGCTACCTTTTTCTGCCTCTAGTAACCGAACAAAGACATCAACTGACAGTGCTCTATAGATGGTACAATTGAACAAGCTGGCGTTTGGGAAGGTAAACAGATTATTACCTGATTTTTTTCCATAGGAACACGTACACATAACTATGATGATTAGCAAAAAAAAAAAAAAATGCCCTTGGCCACCTTCTCCTGGCCTCCTTCTTCCTGCAAATATTACTAAATTATAACCAGACGATGCGAGTGGCCCTCTTAGCACCTTGACAGAGTTAGGCAGGAGGCTGGGCTCAGCAGGTACTTGGCAGCTCGGGAGAGTGGCCGAAAGGAGGTGGAGAGTTTGGAAACGTTTATTCAATGTCCCTCTTCCTTTCAGAATTTCAGTTTCCTGAAGCAGCGCTTCATAAGGCGGTCTTGCCTTGTGAGAATAGACAGAGGCCTGTGTGAGAAGGCATTGCTCTGGGGGATACTTGCCTTCAAAATAGATTGAGAAACAGGTCAAAAACATACCAAATAAAAATGTAAAATAAATTTGAACTCTGGAGCTAAAAAGATCACTCAAGAAATTTAAAAATTAAGTAGTACAATGCTAGGGACAAGCGAACATGTAGAAATGAAACAGTAAGCGTCAATTAGAGTTAGGTATTCAGTATTAGTGTGACTAGTTTGAAGGGTAAAATGAATAAACAGTTTTATAGAGTCACAGGAAATGAATCTCGAAAATTGTCAATGCTTCGAAAAAGCATTTGTACTAGGAATTCCAAAGTTGGCCATATTGCTCGCTTAAAAATTAAAATTCGAAAATTAATGATTTTTGATCAGATAATTGGAGACAAGAGGTCAATAAGCAGGCAGAAAAGAATGAAAACTATATATCGAATCAGAATCACCAGAACATCAGGAGTTGTTTGTATGTAAAAGATTAGATGCTGACTCTAGCAAGCCAAGAGAGAAGATGGTTGTGTCGCCAGCTAGCTCTTAGTTAAATAAATAAAAAACTGTACAGATGCCGGTTTTGTGTGTTTCACTGCAGTTTCAGGTGAGGCGGCTGGGGGAGGGGCCCAAGGAAGGTAGGAGACCTGCACATCAGGAAAAGGAGCAGCTCTCCCTGGAGGTGAGGGTGTTGCTCACTTCTGCCAGACAGTGAGTATGGTCTGTACAGATGCCACCCGGGAACTGTGACCCGCTGGGGACGGCCCTGCTGGGAGCTGGGGATGCTCAGGCATCAGAGGAATTTCTCTCGGGTTTCCGTGGATAAGCTGCCTTCTGAGCTAGCAGTCTGTGTAGGTACAAGGCTAGAAGGGAATGGCCCGTTGTCATCCTCTCAGCACTGCCTCCGACGTGTTGTTGCTCACAGAGCAAATGCCTGTCAGGTGGAAGGTGGGTAAATACACTTAGGGTGCTTGCTTAGGGTGGAGACCACTCTTAAAGCGCAGGTAGACCTTCGCTATTTGACAGGGAGCCATGTCAAGATATGTTGTTCAGAGAAAACTCAACAATTAGAGACCAACAATACATGTGGAATACAATTTATGATAGAAACAAAATAAAAGATTGTTTTTCTGGAGATATATGTATGTGTATATATAAGTATATATAAGTATATAAGTATATATACACATACACAATGTACGTATACACATGACTTGTATTCGTTTTTTGTTATCAGTATATATTGAGTATTACAATTTTTAATACAGTTGTTTTTTACTTTCTTAAAATGTGTATACGTTTTTTAGGCATCCTCTGTGTGTGTGTGTGTGTGTGTGTGTGTGTGTGTGTGTGTGTATGTGTGTAAACGCTTAGAAAAATTTCAGGAACTTTTGGCTACAAACTCACAACAATAACCTCTAGAGAGAACTGCCGTTGAACAGGAGGTGGGTGGTCAAGGAGACTTGCTTCATCGGGAGTCCTGGGAAGTTTGACAACGGAACTACACTTACGTATTGAGTATAATGTACAATTTTTATTTAGACTTTGACCTGATGTTTAGAATAGTCTCTTTGGAATATAACCAGCCCTCTGGGCCACTGGACATCCTACTTTATTTTGACTGGTGCCTCTGGTTTTTGTATATTTACTTACAGACGGATTCCATGTGGAGTTATCAACTTTTAAGTTAGTTGAACAGGACAATAGGGGTTTTATGGAACTTTATTCCATGCGTAAATCACTGATGTTAGTCATTGCCACAGGAACTACTTTCTGCGGTCACCACTAATTTGTTATGATGTTGCTTTTCTGCCATGAGCTAAGGACAGTCCTCTCTCCTTTTCTTCACTGGTGAGCCCACCATTTTCCATGGTCGTTTATCCACATGGCTCTAAACTGAAATTCAAGAATATGGAGCTTCCGAGGCTTGTGCCCACCTGCTCCGGCCCTTGGTAGATTTTGTGCAGACCCACCTCCTGACGTCCGTGGTGTCCCGGGGTCTGCCTTCACCTGCCTTCTCTGTGTGAGTGGCACAGGCCTTTGTCTGCCCTGCTGTCCTCTCATTCTCAGCCACCTCCTGAGTCTCATTACCTCATATTCAGCTCCGTGGAGCCACAGGAAAGACGTGATACCCCACCTTGTTACCAGGAGCTCCAGAGACATAATTTTAGGACCTGAGTTGACTTTTGAGGCATCACATAATACACCTGGGTGGCACAGTGGAAAGATCATGGGCTCTGCTTATTATTTTTATGAGTTTGGACAAGTTATCTTAACTCTCAGACACTCAGTGTTCTTGTTTATAAAGCAGAAATAAGAACACGGGGGTTCGAATCTCATTATGGAGGTTCACAATCCTATGAACGCAGATACATGGCAAGCAGCAAGTGGGTGTGTTTGTGCTGGGTGTTTAGAGCTCACCTGCTTCCTTCCAGAACCTCAGTGTCCTCAGACCCGTGGATGCCTGGCAGGAGCCCCTTGCCTGAGCCGTCATTTCTAACTGTTCTTTCACCACGCTGCCATTCCAGTTGAGACTCGAACTGCAAACGGTGAAAGGGGCTCCCATCTGTGACATGCAAGCCATTTGCTGGGCTTCTCTCGTTTATAATGCAGAGTGTTCATGGTCCCGTCTCAGAATGGCTGCTCTATGGTGAGGTTCCCGGCACTGCCCTAACTAGGAGTTCCATTGCCTGCCTCTCTGGACGTTAACCATCCAAAGGAACCACCTGTGATTGAGTAGGAACAAGTCCATTTTTGCAGTATACAGTTTCTGGTGCTCAATCTTTTGGGCCCCCAAAATGATATGAATAGCCCTATAAAAATTTAAAGAACAACAACTATGGAAGCTTTACTACCATTTTGCTAAATTCTTCATGGTTCGTGATGGCTTTTCATACGATTTTAAGATTTTAAAATCTCAGCTTTGCTTTAAGATTCACCTGGGGGTTCAGTTGACGGCACTTGAGTAAATCAGTCACCCGTTCATTAAAATTCAGTAGGACTGGAGGTTTCCATCTGAGCATCGAGCTGTCTGCTGCCAAAGAATCGCTGTGTGCCCAGTGTGGCACAGAAAGCATAGAGAATACAAGTGAGATGCACATCTTACACGTATTGTCCAGTAACAAGACTGTTTGTGTGAACATCAGGACAAATGGCTTTCAGTAAAGGTCTACATGTTGCTGATTTTTAATCTTTTAGTGGGAATATATTACCGGCATTCAAACACATTACTGCAGATAGAGATCTAGAGTCTTGTAATGATTATCTTTGTTGCTTGGAGAGAGTATTGTAGCAAACAGACATTTAGTAAACAGTCTAATAAAAAGAGCTGTCATCATTTGAAAGGGAAAATTATATCCTAAAATACTATAAAACTAGAAATTCCTGTACTTTTTTCCCCTACTACAACCAAAATCATGTAATTTATTGGAACAGATGGTACAGAAGAGGTGAGCTGTGTGGAATAGCTGTGTTATACTCTTAGTAAAGATCGTTTCTAAAAATGTTATAAAAAACATAACGAAATCATGAATTTCAAGGGTTTTAGCCAGCCCCACTGATTCAGCTAATCTTATGTTTTCTCTACAAAATTCCTGCCGAAGTTAGATGCCATCCCTTGTAACCTCTTGTCTCCAATACTTGCCACAGGCTCAACCACTTGTGTGACTGGCTTTCCTGTTGCCTTTCTTACATTAAATAAACTTCTGCTTTCACATTCTGTTTGCAGATCTCTCTGACCATTAGCACATCCTTCCTTAGTGCCTGGCCTAAATCGCAGCTCTGATTGGTCTTCTGTGATGTGGGATACTTTAGTCACTAAGCAGTCTCATTCCTCTGTCACATTCTTTCCTCAAAAGTAAAAGTTCGACTTTCTCCTGCTTTTGCCACGTGAACATTATCTGGAATGTTCCATAGACACACACCCCCATTAGTCTCTGGGTCCTCCACGATGCCCATCGCCCTGGTTAACAAGCAGCTGGGTGTGGAGGGACCAGATGGATTCCAGACCAGCGGTTCTTACCCTTGTGAGAGTCTAAGCTCTGGAATGTCTCCACGGAGAAACGCACCTGTGTTTAGACGTACACATGGCATGTGGTTCCAGTGGGTTCTGAACTCCCTGCAGCTCGTTCACAGTCCACATGCCTCTGGGATGCAGACTGACAGTCCTGGCTGTCGTGGTGACACCGTGCATGGGAGTGGCACCATGCATGCTGTTTAATGACCTGTGTACCCACGCCCGACCCCAGGAGTTTGGTACAAAGCAGAAAATTGGGGGATCTGAAGATGAAGGTTTTTCAGAGTTACTTGTTTTTAAGCAGGATATATTTTAGAAACTGGATTTTGAAACCACTGTTAAATCATAATTGTGGATGTGAGGGTTTTTTCAGAATCCAGTTTTACCAAAAATGCACTTAGTTGGCTTTATCCTGAACTGACTTGTCCAGACCTGGAAGCCCTTTCAGGATGAAGTGCCCACGAGACTGCACACCCCGCGGGGCTCCTCGGCGGGCGTGTGTAGGATACAGACTCTCTTGATTGGCTTGATTTGGGAGTGACTCAAACCTAGTGGGAAGTACAGCGCCCGTGTTTGGAGCACTGGCCCTAATGCGTGTGTGTATTTTAATGTTTGTTTTGTGGAATTTATGGCATCTTGGAACCTACGGAAATGATAAAGGGGAAAAATGTTATGATTTCTGAGTGTGCCATTTAACCAGATAACTGAGCAAAATAGTTTAACAGAAGTGCTCAGCCCTGTGAGCTGCGTGGTCTCCTTTTCTCTCCTGTTTTCTGTTCACTGAGTCACCCTCCCACTGTGCCCTCCTCAGCCTGGCTGCAGCCCCATGCCTTTGTCTGTCAGTCAGCCCTGCCCTGTGAGTAGTCTGCTGTGGACACGAGTGTAGACCGGCATTTGGATACTACCGAGGCTCCTTGGGGGCAGTGGGTGGGGGTGTATGAGCCCAGAGAAGTGGGTGTCCTGTGCTGAGCTGTCCCTGGGGGTCTAAGACCGTGAGTCTTAGCTCCTCAGCACAGGAAACTGCCACTTCCACCTGACAGTGAACGCACAAGCAGACTGGCATGTGTTGGTGGGAGCTGGTGAGAATTTATTCAGAGGGGTGACTTCCCACAGGAATGGCGTCCACTGTGGGATGTGCCGCAGTGACGGTCACAACGAGCCTTTGCGGTGTCAGGCCAGCGATCTGGCTCTTCTTCCAGGCTGAGGGGAATGCGTGGGCAGCAGGCCTGTGCCACTGAAAAGTGTCCTCCTCCCCGCCCTTCTCCCTGCAGGTTACGGCCACACAGTACCCTTGTCGGATGGCGGGAAGGCCTTCTGCATCGTCTACTCCGTCATCGGCATTCCCTTCACCCTCCTGTTCCTCACGGCCGTGGTCCAGCGCATCACCATCCATGTCACACGCAGGCCTGTCCTCTACTTCCACATCCGCTGGGGCTTCTCCAAGCAGCTGGTGGCCATCGTCCACGCCGTGCTCCTCGGCTTTGTCACCGTGTCCTGCTTCTTTTTCATCCCGGCGGCCGTGTTCTCCATCCTGGAGGACGACTGGAACTTCCTGGAATCCTTTTACTTTTGTTTTATTTCCCTGAGCACCATCGGCCTGGGGGATTATGTTCCTGGAGAAGGCTACAATCAAAAATTCAGAGAGCTCTACAAGATTGGGATCACGTGTGAGTTCTGAGGCCCGACTCTGCCCCCGTGGTGTCTCTTTCTGGGCTGCAACTCCACCTTGTCTGCTCATGAGTAGCTCTGCATAGAGAAGCCCCGATTGCTTTTTCACTGATGATGTTTCAGTTTTGCCACCTTCCCATAACTATTTCATTTCATCATGATTCCCTTCAAAACTCTATAGAAATTTTAACTATTACTGAGAGGTATTTTCCTCAGACACCTGAAAAGCTCTGATCCATTTCTTACTAATAATGTAATAAGCATTATAAGTTACAGTGCAAAAACATACCACACAGACTATACTTGATAACCAACTTTTAATTAAAAAAACAAAAATAGTGCTCGACTTTATTAAATATTTTAGGCTCAAGAAATCTAGGGCTGGGATTGTGGCCCATTATAATCAGTCATGTTCTTTAATTTCCTAGGAAAATCTTAAAACAGTTGAATGTCTTAATTTGTTCATCTGGTTCTTTTTGGGAAAAGTTAGAAAATGTTAACCATTTTCAGACTTATTATGTGGAAAATAGGCATTAAAATTCAGATGGCCAGTGATTTATAGTTTCTAAACAATTTTGAAAAATTCAGTACATCATGGAAAACTTAGAAATCCATTTTCAAATAACTCTTTTACGTGTCCCTTTCCTCTCTCTTCAAGATGCATAGAGTTGCACCCTAATATACATACTTTTCATTCCTGCCTGCTCACGAATTTATCAAGACTCAGCTCAGGTCATATCTTCTAGGCAGTCACAGTCCATACTCCAGCAGTCAGATGCTTGCTCTGGCCCTGTCTTGTAGTCCTAACCAGACAAAACTGTATTTTAGCATTTCCCTTAAACCAGGGACTCATGCAGGACAAAGACTTCACTCACAAATCCCACTGCTTTGAAAAGTGCCCAGCAACCATACAAGTTCCATAAATATTTACCAACTGGTTACAAGGGTGACTTCATATTTCCCCTAGTTACCATAACTTTTTAATGTCTACGTAATATTTTACCAGGTGACTAGACCAAAATGTAACTGCCTATATTGCCAAGTATTTCAGTTGCTTCCAATTTGGGGGCATTAGAAAATAACTGCAGTAAACACTTTTTCTATGTTTACAATTTTTCTGCTTTGATATAGTTCCAAGAAGTGAGGTTGCTGACCCACTGAGCATGCCCCTTTGTGACACAGGACACACTGGCCCAGTGCTTTCCAATTGGCATCTCGACTTCACACTGCACCAGTTACCTGCGCGTGGGTTTCAGCACTCCTGGCGTGGTGTGGGCCAGTGTGGTATAGGTGTTTTGTGGCACATGTCACAGCACAGATAAACATTACCTCAATTTCCTTTTCACATGTTAGGTAAAATGTTACCTCCTTGTTTTAATTTAATGTTTTCATGACTTAGGGAAGTAGAACATGTTTCTTTAATTAGGTTTCTTAGCTCTACTTTTCTCTTGTGTTCAAGGTCTTCTCATAAATTTTGCCCAACATTAAACTTGCTTGGTTTCTCATCTAATACTAAATCCCTACAGAACATGTTAAGACTTGTTAAAATGTGAGTCATGGATTTTCTAGGCAATCTACATAGCAAATGACTGTTCCAAAGGTGTATTATTTGTGGATAGGATAAAATCCCACCACTTTTGCCTGAAGTCCCGTGGGTATTTTTGTCAGCATCCAAGAGTTTGACTAAATAATGGATAAAGGAACAGGAAGGGATTTACCAAAGAGTTTGACTAACAACGTCATTGCTATTTCTAAAATATACTGTATTACTATTGACACCTATTAGCCAATTTCTAAAGGTACTAGAACTGTGTCACTTTGCATTCTTAAGACAATCAGCCTCCTTGATCCTATTATGCTGCCAATTCTAGTTTTCCTAGTTCATTTATTTTCTGAAAATCTTCCTCAAGCATTTTACCACTGGGACATGAAATTGGAGTTTTTGTAATTCTTACAATGTTCTTTTAATTTTCTGTTCCTTTCCAAGATGATACATTTTTTTCTTAAAACTGATTTTAAACATGTTGGAACTGACTTAAAAATGACATGTTTCCCATCACAGATTCCAAGGAAGAGCACTTTTCCTGAAGCAACAGGTTATCTTTTATTTTGGAGTAAGAAGCTGGTAGAGTTTTTCAGTGAATGGTCCATGTGCCAAAAAGAAAAAAAAATGACGGTCACTTAATGGAAAGCTTAGTTTGCTGCTGCATCTTAGTGAAAGTGTAAATAGCCACACACAAAGAGCTTTTTAATATCTACATCAATTCTGAAAGCAGTTCTCATCTTGCTGAAACTGTAATTTCTGTTGCTGAACTTCTCATTCTACAGTGGAATAACGATACAAGTCTTGAGTGTGTCAGCCTTTGTTGTGAGCACTCAAGATAAGTCAAAAACTCTTCTAAAGTGTCACTGGCTTTTTGAGAGCCACTGATTATAAAGGGGAGGTGGAGAGCCCTCTCCTTGAAGGTCACCCTTGGGTGAGTACAGTAAGTTATCTCTGTAACGATGCCACATCGCCCCCAACATTTGTTCTCAAAAATTGGACCCTCTGATTCTGAATAACCCAATTTTGTAGGTTAAGGCATTCTTCATTTTTCTCTGGGTCATCCCTCGCTTTGTGTCATGGAATTCAAAGCCTTCCTAGAAATTAGAAAAGTGGCCATGGATTTAGCATCAGCAGACACTTTGTGTCATGACTTGATTTATCCCTGCTGGGTCCCATTGAGACGCTGTCATTTTTCTCACACAGGTTACCTGCTACTTGGCCTTATTGCCATGTTGGTGGTTCTGGAAACCTTCTGTGAACTCCACGAGCTGAAAAAATTCAGGAAAATGTTCTATGTGAAGAAGGACAGGGACGAGGACCAAGTGCACATCATCGAGCACGACCAGCTGTCCTTCTCCTCCATCACGGACCAGGCCGCCGGCATGAAAGACGACCAGAAGCAGAATGAGCCCTTTGTGACGCCGCAGTCGTCTGCCCCCTCGGACGGCTCCATGGGCCCCTGAGGGCAGGGCTGCGTCCTAGGGCACCAGGCCAGGCTTTGTCCATGTGTGAGAATGTAAGAGCCAAGGTGGTGTTTTAACAAATACCTACTGTTTGTAATATTCAAAACGACACGGGAAAAATAGGACAAAGGAAGCTTTTGCTCTGGAGGACTGGTAATACCGGAGGAGATGGGCTACATACCTGTAATTCACCTGCGACAAAATTATCTCGACTTTACTGATAGGGGAAGAGCACTTGAAGCAGTACGCTGCTGTGGGTAGAAGCAGATTTTATACTTTTAATTGGGGATTTGGGGATTTGCATTTAGATCACTTTAGCTGATGGCTAAATAGCAAGATTTATATTTAAAAGCAAATAAAAAGCATAGAGATGTGTTTTATAAGTAAGTTTATGTGTACTGGTTTGCATGCGCCCATCCAAAAAATTATTTTTGTAGAATCTAAGTTAAACCTACTATTTATAATGAATAGGTAACCATTAACTGTGTACATATAAAATATAAATATGTTTATATCCTAGACATATGGTTCTGGTCACCAGATCGCAGCATACTTCTTAACCCAAGATTGTAGATATTTTTTCTTTTGATTTATCTTTATACTAAAGACTCGAGACTTGCTACAATAAAATAAGAGGAATTAAACACTTAAAGAGTGAACGACTGTACTATTCTACTCATATCAGATGTCTAAAATATTTATAAGCATTTCCCTGGAGGTGAACGAGTCATGTCAAATATGATCTGTAAAAAAGGTTAAGACGTTTTGTTTTAAAAGTTCATCATGATTTGCAGTCACCTAGGACTACAGCCCCGAAAATGACCCTCGCAGCCCCAAATGACAGATTCTGTCAAATTAATCTGAGAATTTTTAAATTTATAAGCTGAAATAAATAAAGCTCATAGCTGGTTGCAGTCTTCTGCTTTAATATATCAGAAGTTTCTTCCATGTGGATGATACGTATGCACTCCACAGGAGCCACAGAGGCAGCAGGTGAACAGTGTATACAGGACACTGTTAAGAACCTGAGAAGAGCACATCACAGAGCCCCTGCTTGATACCTGACGCTCACTGTCCTGCTAACCGAGCCTCCTCGCTGTCCGGGCTGCCCGGTGGTGCTTGAGGTGTTGGGAAAACTTACCCTGCGGATGAGCCGACCAGGCAGCCTCATCCTGAGGTGCTCACTCACCTCTGCTGCCTCAGTGATGTGCCACCCTGAGCACGCGTCCCCAGGCCTGTCCCAGCACTTCTGCGTTAGCCCACAAACATTGCAGCCCCTCACTTACAGCAGGGCCCTTTTTTACTGCATAAAATCCCATGTTGTCTCAAAGCAACAAAACCATAGGAGTTACCGGGACTCCATAGCCCCGTGCCACTCCACAGGTCCTGGGATGGTGACTGTCACCAGCAGGTTCTTTCCAATGTGTAATCCCAAATGTGTCCTGTTTCTGCCCACCTGGGTTCTGCTCGTCCACCAACATAGTTCTGTCCTCGTTCCGCAGTGGGAGACTGCTCTCTCACGGGCCAGTAATTGGCTGAGGAGTGGAACAGAGGTGCCTTCGAGAGCAGCGACGCATATCGTGGAGATGATGGGGTCTGGAAAGTTCAGTGAACACAATGCTTGGAACGGTGCCGAGTGAAGAAGATTATAAATCAGAAACGGTGGATGCAGGAGAAATGACAGGCACTGCTTATCTCTGAGAGGGGACCGCAAAATCCAGAAGATGGGGAAGAGCATAACGGAAGCATTCTGAACCAGGATAAAGTATAGCACTTAATTTTCAAAGTTTGTATGAATCTGCAGAGAATACACCAAACCTTGATGTCCTTCAGGTTATTTTCGTTGTTTTTAATGTGAAGGGTGAGGTACAAAAATTGAGCGTTTTTTGCCTCCCACACCCTGTCAGATGCGCAATGTGAGGGAGAACATCTTCCCTGGACTTTTTTTTTGTCATCAGCTGATGCACAGATGCTGTCCTGTGGTCCTAAGGGAGTGGCGTCCTCTGGGGGCAGCAGAGCTGTCCAGGACAGACACTGCAGCCCGCTGGTGGCGGTAAGAAGGAGGTTGAGGTGAAAGTGAACTAGAGAAGGGGATTCTGAGTGACGAGTAGAGTGTAAACAAGGAGCCAAGTCGGGGGCAGGAATGTTCTAGATCGAGTTCTTCAGAATCTTACAGAATGGCCTCAGGATGGAGAAGCAGCTGAGATGGTGGTGGTTCCAAGAGAGTGTCACTGTGTGAGTTTCAAGTTACATGCGCCCAGTAGGTGTGTGAACTTGGGCGCAGCAGATCCACTCCCATGAGGAGAGCAGTGTCTCAGGAGGAGTGCATGACCTCTCAGAAATCAGAGCAGCTGTGCACCAGGGACGTCTCCACAAGAATCGGACAAAGAAATCCAAGGACAACGTGGCCCAGATAACTCCATTTATGAGGCTGGTTTCTCTCTATCGTTATCATTCCCCCAAGAGATTTAAAAAGTGATTTGTTCAAAAGCTGGAGAGGGAGGGAGAGTAGGAGAAAGACAGGAACGTTTTCTGAACAGGTACATGTCTGGGCCTGATTAGGACTCTAAGACATGGAATCCCTTTCTTGTGTGGGAAACAGTAACACTCATACCTACTACAAACCACCCTCATGTGCCGTATGGGAAGTCAGTGAGGAGATGTTTACAGAAGTGGAGAATGATGTCAAGATAACTGAGAGAGTGCAGAGCCGTCCTAACCCTTTAATCAGTACACTGGCTTCTTACTAACGCAGCTGAGACATTCGCTTCAAATAAGAGTTCATTTTAAATTGGCATGAACAGACATTGGAAGGTGATCACAGGACCATCTGGGTCTTACTCAGAAGTCACGGGCAGGGCTTCCTGACTGGGACATGATTCATTTTGTGGTTCATTGTCAAAGTCTCGATGCTGGGCAGAGCGGTGATCCACACGATCTCCTCAAGTCAGGAGGGCGGGCCTTGTGGGGACATAGTTTCAAGGTCAAACAGGTCATTCCATGGCAAACACAGAAACAAAACTTCCTTAGAAAGCTGAATTGAAATAACAGTATTTACGATTTACTTTATTCATGATGCTCAGTGAAATTTTAAATCTGCCTCTTCAGTACATTTAAAGTTTTCCCTAAAGTGATGTATTATTTCACAAGAGTTTTACTTTAGGAAAATTTGGTGCATCCATGCCTCTTGTGTGAGGCAAAACATGAAATTGTTTGCTGAGGACAGTTTTCCAAAAATCTCACATCTAGTATGTGCTGGAGGCAACCTCAGCTTTCTCAAAAACAGTAAGGAACCCAGAAGTAAATAAATGGGCTCTGAAGTACTTTTCACAGCCTGGCAGTAAAGCACATTTAAGAAGAAGGAAGCCCCTCTGCTTCACTCAGAGCTTAGACTTGGCACTGCTCTGGTTTCCCAACCTGTAGAAAGTAAAGGAGAGCATTGCCGCCCAATTGTCCTCAAAGATTGTGTTCGCTCACTTTTCAATACATTTTTGGTGGCACAAGTTAAAAAAGTCTCAAGATGCAAGTTGGCAATAATTCCCAGTCACTTAGCTTTCAATCAGCATTGTCTCCGTTCCCATGACAACAGTCATGGTTCCTGCACCACCCGCTTGGCTGCCTGTGGCATCAGGGTCTGAGAAAAAGTTTGACAACCTGACCGGCCTTTTCTTAGAAGGGAAAATGGTCACATACTCCAGGAACATGACAACTTCTTACTCATAGCAAGTTTTCTCCATTCTAAGGCAAGTGGCAGGACATACTCAGGCCAATACAACTGTAAAATGTGTGAGTACTTACCCACTTGCAAAAATGGATGTTGCACATTGGTAACAATTTGCCTGGCCTGGGTGTGGTTTGTGGTTCTGAGCGCACTGTGTCATCCTGGCTGAGAACTGTGTTCAGTGCTGGCGAGTGTGCTGAGAAGAGCAGGCAGTGCTGCCGAGAGCCTGGCCTGAAAGAGCCACATGAAGAAGAAAAGAACCGCCTTCTAGAGCCCTCAGGCAGGGGCGCATTGCCCCCAGGACAGCCCAGTATTTCTTTTGATGTTACTTCAATAATACAATTTTCACACCAATGTTAAGCTATGTTTAATAGACTCTATTTAAGGAGATAAGGTAAACTAAGACGTATTTCTATATTAAATGATTTAAATTCATTTTAAGACACTTGCTTGTTAAATCATCACTTCCAGTGTCCAGAAAACGTACTTGGACCCAGCGTCTCATTTTCCAGCATGAGATAGAATGGCAATGTGCAGCCTTGCTGTCATTCATATGTGACGATGACGCTACTCCTAAAATGTTCTGTAAATAAATGAAGTATCTGTATCATTCATGTTTAGTTGAAGAAATGAGCTGAGTTTTGAGGGCTTTTCCATCCTCTTGCTTCCTTTCTTATATAAATTACATACGTACTTTTCCATGCATGTAACTCAGCATTTAATTTCCATTTCTGAGCAGTGGCTGGAAACCCAGAGCCCATTAGCTGTGAAATAGTTAAGCTTCCATTGAGTCCACAGGTGCTCAGAGATGTCAGCACGATTTACCTGAAATGCCTGCTTTCCTTTGTTTTCTCTCTGTGTAAACATCGTTGCTTTAAATTGCTGCATGGCTGTGCGAGAAGCCTCTGTGGTTACCAATTCAGTACCTGTGATAACCGCAATTTAGGACAATGTGACCTTAAAACTGGGACTAGGCCTGTTCCCATCCATTTCAGTAGCTAGCTTTTAAAGGTCACTAATTCATGGCTTCTGTCATAGCTGGCAGAACTCTATTACAGAGTAAAATAATACACCCCTCTCTAACCCGGCCTAACATTTTCCCCATGCTGCTCCCTCTGAGTTTTGGGAATTGAGCAGGAGACCCAGCTGCCCCAGGCACCCCTGTCTTGGGGCAGAGTGAAGCAGAGCCCAACGGCAGTGCCAGGCATTGACTCCACTTGTCCATTAGTGACATGCTCCAAGGAAGGGGCACTGGCTAGAGAAGGATGACAAGCCCCGTATACCAGTCCCTGGGAACCTGGCCAACCAAGAGCACATTTCAGATCACAGTCTCAGTGACTCCATTAAATTTACATACCATCCCCCGACTATAGCTACGTAAGATTACAGTGCAAATATGTACAGTGGTGAACTTCCTTCAAGTTGCTTAAGAGCTGCAATGTCTCTGATTTTCCCTCTTTGATTGGGTAGCTGTAGGAGAACACCCCAGAAGGGAAGACAGTATTTTCACCTGGACAGATGCTAAGATGTCAGATTTCTACCTGGTCCCCTCAAAAATTCTAGGTCTGTGTGATGGGTGATGCCAGACTGGCTGCTTTAGCATTTTAATCTCTTCCTCCTTAGAGTGGAACAAATGCCAATCGTCTCCACATTCATCAGGCACTTCATCTGTGAAAAGTCATTGAATTCCATTAGAGTCATCAGGATTGAGAAGTAATAGAAAAGTAAATTGTTTCTTTGGTGAAGTGCAAGGACAAAGATTTTGAAGGACCGTGACATTTAGGACAGACGCTCAGCTTCGCGTGAGCTGGGCTGTGAGGAGGGGATATTCGTATTTTTACTGTTTTCAGTGTGAAAATGAAACATGCCAGTGGAACTAAAGCCATAGTTTCCAGGAAAACCAACTTCATTGCATTTCAGATTTGTTCCCAGAATCTTGCATTGGGAATTACAGAGATTAGCTAGCCTAAGAGGGACTGAACTGTCCAGAGCCTAATGCTTTCCTTGCATGTGATAAGACTGATTTGCCCTCAGTTTTGGAATTGCCAAGCTTTTCTTTGTCCCTTCACATCTCTAAATGGATCAGACTCAATAGTGTTACACAAACCATACCACCCTCTCTATGGAGTTGGCCTTCTGATCCAGAAGCCCAGGGTTCCCACTGAGTCTACAGTTTTGAAAGGACAGACTGTTTCTTCACGTGAGACAGCACATCACACTGTCTCCGTGTTTTCAACTGAAAGAGGAAAGAATGGAAAGAAAAGGTATTCGAGTGGTAACAGGATGAGCCAGACTAGAAATCCTGAGAATAGGAATCTGGACAGACCTGCTGGGTTACAGGAAAGGCCTGTGTGTACAAAAGTAGGTCAGAAACCAGAGGCTTGATGCTGAAAAGGGGTGATGAGACCTAAGCAGTGTGAGCAGAGAGCCTAAGCCAAAGTCAAGATCTGGCTGTCTCCTCATTGAAGGGTGAGCAGGGTGGTGGCAGAATTCCAGCCACTCATTGCCACACAGACTGCTGTCAGGGCCAGCCAGAAGTTCTGGGGACCTGTTCAGTAAACAGTACTTGGGAATATTAGATGTACGACGACCGTTGCTGCAGTGTCCCTGAGACGTAGGATGTTCAGTGTTAACACCAGGGCGGTTCTGGGCAAACCTGGATGTCTGGGCACAGATTGGGCTCATTCATCCTTTCACAAGCATTTACTGAGCTCCTGCACTGTGCCAAGTAAGCACTACACACTTGCAAAACAAAAATAGACCACCGTCGAGAAGCTTGCGCTGTGGAATAACACAAGCCCTGTAGTGCAGGCTGCCATGGGCCGCCCAGGACACCGTGGGAACAAGGCAGTGCGTCCCCAGTGCCTGAGCGTTGTCTGCTAATGGTTTGCCGCTGAGTCCCTCAGAGTAATTAGTCCTCTGCTGTAGAAAGCCACCTTACCCAAGGGGACACCTCCTCCCTGGAGAGAGTCTATCCAGTGACAGTCAATGGCATAGAGAAAGGTGCAGCCCTCTTGCCTCATTCTGGACAATTACCAAAGGCCATCCGCATTCCAGCACACCTCGTGCAAGCAGTCACCAGCACAACTTACAAACTTCAGGGTCTCAGAGCCTGTCTCCTGGGAAGCCAACCCAGGACCAATGTCTAGAGATGCCACTACCCCAGGTGCTCTGAAAGAAAGGTGCTCGGAGCCTGAGAGATCCTGCCCTACTCGAGAATGACCAGGCGTTAACTAGGTGACGAAGAAAGGCAGGTGGTCCAGCCACAGTGAGCAGCATGAAGAGTGGCCTGTGACGGGACGGGCCATTAATGATGCTTCTGAGGGACGGAGTGTGGCAGGGGCCGAGAAAGTGAGGGGAGCGCGGTGGGGGCAAAGGCCAGAGGGCAGACCCCCGGGTCAAGTAAAGGAGGGTGTCATGTGAGGCGGCCTGCAGGGTCTCAGCTCCTGCTCCCCACATAAGAACGCAGGATATGGTGAGGCCAAAAAGGAACACCCACGGAGCCATAGATAGGGGAGTCATACCACTATGGTCTCACTGGAGGCTGGAGTCACACGACCTGCAACCTGCTGTCCGCTTCTCTGCCTGCCAACCTACCGACTCACTGACTCTTGACTCGACTCAACTCACCAGCGCAGCCGCGGCAGTTATATCAGTGGCCAATGGCTCCCTGGTAACAGCTGACGGCCATCCAATCACAGTTGATGGCCATTTACTACCCAAGCCAGCACCTTTCCACGTGAGGCCGAGAGCCTGGAAACTGCTCTCTGGGGCTCTGTCCCCACAGAGGGTTATCTGTGTCCTGAGAGCAACTTGAGGTCATCGAAGGGTTTTAGGTAACAGGATTCTATCCAATGTGGGAGATCAAATCTGCTTCTATTAGAGCCAATAGCAAGCCAGAGTGCTGATGTAATGCAGGGACTCAGCCCCCCACAACCCTCCCCCCCCCCCCCCCGCTCCCCGCACAAGAACGCAGGATATGGTGAGGCCAAAAAGGAACACCCACGGAGCCATAGGTAGGGGAGTCATACCACTATAGTCTCGATGGCGGCTGGTCAAGACACAAAAGCAAACATCCGCCAGTACCCCAACAAGGGGTCTTCCTGCACCCCAGTCTCGCTGGCGTCAAGGCGAGACACAGGAAGTAGGATCAACACGATACCTAATCCACAATCTGTTTGCCAACCGCACTTGCCAGCCGCAATCCATGCTTCTCTGCCAACCAACCTGCTAGCCACAATTTGCTCGCTAACCGCACATGCCAGCCGCAATTCGCTTGCTAGCATAGCCACGGCAGTTATACACAAAACAATTGTGGCTAACGGCCAATTGGTTACAGCTGATGGCCATGTGATCACAACTGATGGTCATCCGATCACAGCTGATGGCCATCTACTACCCGAGCCAGCACCTTTCCACATGAGGTCGAGAGCCTGCAAACTGCTCTCTGGGACTCCATCCCTACAGCTTGCCACCGCCCTGGTTCTTAATTGTTCCCGCTGCCAAGGGCCAGTATCATGCCCAGTTTGGAACATGGCGGAGCCAACATGCAAGGGGGACAACAGCTTCAGCTGAGTCACTTATGGCCCGAGGACATGGAGCCAACAGGACAATTACAGGAAGGCAGAGGAGTACTATATTATGGGTACACTTATTAGTATACCCAAATAAGTTAAATTTTGTATTTCAGGTTGTGGGGACAGAGCCCCAGAAAGTAGTTTACAGGCTCTCGGCCTCACGTGGAAGGGTGCTGGCTCGGGTGGTGAATGGCCGTTGGCTGTGGCTGATTGGCCGTCGGCTGTGGCCAGTTAGCCGATTGGCCGCTGGTATAACTGCTGCGACTACGGAGGGCCAAGGAGAGCGGAAGAGGAGAGCCGAGAGAGAGGAACAGAGTCGAGAGAGTGGAGGAGAGTCGTCGGTCGGTCGGTTGGCGGAAAGGCGGACGGCAGGTCACGCGCCCGGTGGGCCCAGCCTCCAGTGAGACTGTGGTGGTATGGCTCCCCTACCTATGGCTCCGTGGGTGTTCCTTTTCGGCCTCACCATATCCTGCGTTCTTGTGTGGGGAGCGGGAGCAGAGACCCCGCAGGCCGCCCCGCCTGAAAGATGGCGCGGCGAGAAGGCCTCCGCGCACGACAAATGGCGCAGCGAGCAGGGTCTCCCGCACGACACAGGTAAAAAAAAGGGGGGGGGGAGGAGTGGGGGAGGCTTTAATAAGAGATGTTCTCTATTCTTTCTTTATGTAAATTGACACCCCCAACAGCCCTCTTCTTGTCTCCTCTCTTGCTTTGCGCATCTCCTCCACACGTCGTGGTACAAGTGCCTGACATTAAGCTGTGATTGCAGAGACAGCCATTTCAAAAGACATCCATCTTGAATAAACGTTGCCAGCTGTATGACCTGGCTGTTAGCAAAACAACTGGGTAAGGAATCAGGCCGACCCCCCCACCCCACCCCATGAGGTTCCCTCTTTTAGAAAGCCCTGGGTAACCTACATAACTCACTGCTTGAGTGACCCTGCTTCTCCCTCCCTGTGCCCTAATTCCCACTCTGATGCCATAAATGAGCCAATCAAGGGGGAACCTGGTTAACCTGAGACAGCCCCGTCAGTCAGACCCTAATAAAAGCAGAGGGCTGTGTTCCCCGAGGACCTGCTCATACTAACTGGATCCCCAGAGCTCCCTGATGGGTTTTGCTTCTGCGTGTCGTGCAATCACAGAACCACAAGGACCCATCTATCTACAGCATTGGCCCGAGGTGGGGACACATCTGTGTCTGCCGGGAGCTGCTAGCTACCTGGGCGAGAGCCTCAGGCGTTCCTAGATGATAGCATCATTCTCAGTAGCTGGGACCAGCACAACTTCATTTATTCAACTCATCTTCACTTACTGAACTTTATGTGCCAATAAAGTCGTCTCCCCTTATTTGGGGGGGTTTGTTCCAAGGCCCCCAGTGAATGCCCGACACCATGGACAGGACTTGTATATGCTGTTTTTTCCTAATCATACACACTTAAGATAAAGTTTAATTTATAAATTAGGCACAGTACGAGATTGGCAACAATAATCATAAAATAGAAAATTATAACAATGTACCATAATAAAATTTATGTGAATGTGGTGTTTGTCTTTCTCGCTCTTAAATATCTTGTCGTACTGGACTCACGGGAAGCCACTCGGGCTTCTCCCGGGGAATCCGAGTCGCCAGCACCACTGCTCTCCCGCTGTGGGGTCGTTATGCAGTCAAACAGCGCTGCTTGCACACAGCACTGCGACACCACAAAAGCCCCCCTGGGAACCCCGTCACTGCTCAGTGACTAAAGGGGTGGAGCGTCCAGCGCGGAGAGGCTGGACACACAGGTGATTGATGGCCCACGTGCGACGGGGTGGGACTTGCGAGATTTCCTGCGCCATTTAAACTTATGAACTGTTCCTTTCTGGAATTTGTATTTTCTGCTGTTGACCGGATACCTGAAATCTCAGAAAAACGAAACTGTAAGGACGGGTGACAAAGGCACACGGGCCACACTGTCCCAGAGGCCCCGCCCTCCAGGCGAGGAGCGCTTGGCGGGGGTCCCCTGACCCGTGTGGGGCCATTGCAGCGCCCACAGCCTCACTGCTGGGAACTTCCCAGCCGTCTTCTTCTCTAGGACAGGCTCTCAGGCTGGGCGCCACCACTGGCTCTGGTAAATACTGAGTGAGAAAGGGAATTACTGGGAGCCGAGTGGCCGCGGGGCAGATTCAAGGCCTGTTAAATCACTTTGCGCTGGAAAACGAAAGTGTGAGAGACACCGCCTCTAGAGCCGTCCACTTCACCTGCCTCACACATTGGTTGGGGACGTTCCCCAAACACTCACAGTTTCCAAGACACGTGGTAGGACCTGTTCCCCAGGACAGCAGAGAGCCCCACTGGCAGGCACAGCTGTCAGGGGAGTAGACTGGTTACCTCTGCATCGAGCATCCATGTCAGAGCAGCCTGCAGGCAGATGAGTGGATTTGACTTTCTCTGTGAAGGGAAAGGGCAGGGAACGAACGCTCACCATTCTAGGTCTGGAAAGACCTTGGTCCTCACAGCGGAAGGCAGGAGTGTCTGGTTGGGGTACACAGGTGCCAAGGAGATGCAGCTGTAGTACAAATGCAGGCACAAAGGAGGGTGGGGTTAAAAATAAAGTGGGAGTGTTTTTTCTGTATTTAACTGTGCTCGTTCTGATACTGCATTTTTCCCCCATGATTATTTTTCAGACATTACCAGGAGATTTCAAAGCAAGCATAAGCATTAGCTTTTTAAGGTATGAAATAATCATAACATAGGGAGCAAAAACAAAGGCAAAAAAGCAAGGAAATATGTTGTACAAAGTACAGTTAATGCCGTCAGTAAGCAGAGCCACGTTTTCTGATGGATATTCAAGGTCTTCTTCCATGTAGAACTTGGTTTGCCCCGGCTGACGAAAACCACATGCAGGCAAAGAATTGCTTGTTGTCCAAATCACAACTGAAAGTTGAGTCACATCGTATTACATCATAGAATGCAATGTTAACTGTGTGAGAACATGAAAAGCCGTAAGATCTAGGTCTCCTTATGATGATAGCACTTCACGTGTACTTTATTACAATGAACGCCCACAATATTTCCATGAGATAAGTCAGTGTCATGATCTTAGTGGCACAGGTAAGATGGTCCAGGAACACAAAGCAATTTTATCCATAGAGACAAGTATTTGTGTGACCTTGGCTTAGGCTGGCAGATTTAGATAAGGACATTTTGCCAAATGGCTGCTTTCCTCTAGTGTCACTGATGATGTGGCCATCTCAAGGCAGAATTGACTTTTTAGATCTTCCTGGAAATTAAATGGAAAAATCTCAACTGTTGTCTTCAAATGAGGCAACATTTGAAGATTATTCGATTTTTCTGAGCTCTCTACCCTCTACATTTCGTACTTCTCTTTACAATAAGAGTCTTTCTAGGAGAAGACAATAAAGACATTACAGAATACCCCTAGAGTCGGTTTATTCACCTGTTTAAAAGTAACCTTTCCTGTAGTAACTGTTGGTAGCTTGAAGCTCAAAATATATTATCAGGTCTAAAAATGAGCAGTGACGATGGGACAGAAGGAAGCATGTGTGTGTCCCGAGCACAGCAGCTTCGATGGCATTCTGACACAGCTTGTGTGTGTGGGGGGTTCCCTTCACTGCCACCTCTGCATGTCCCCCAGAATGCTGACACTGTTCTGTGAGGTACTCAGAGAACGTCTACTGTCACTGTTTTTTATTTCAGTAAAGAACTCCAGATGCGACAGAAAAGAAGGCTTGTTTCCATCTGTCAGCTCCAGGCGCATCACGATTTCCATTCTTGGGCAAGATTTGGAATGGCTGTGATATCTGCCGAAGGGTGCGGACGAGGTGAGTCTAACCTCAGCTGCTCGTTATCCTGGAAACCTGGGGACTCTGGAAGCTGTGAACTCACTTTATTGACTAACGGAGGGACTCCAGGCACTGTCTGGTCACTGTAGATGATTTCTGCAGCCCAGAGATGCAGAGGTGAGGCTGTCAGTGTGCCTCCCTTAACTCTGCTCCTGACTCAAGCCAAAGGGGGCCTACAAGATTGTGGTGGGTGGGTGGGAGATATGCTTGTTCTGTGGCTAAGAGTTTCAATGTGGGGGAGGGAGTGCTAACCGCAGTGGGAGTCCTTTGTAATGCCCGAGCCCTGACTTCTGCTCACAGCCCCTCAGTGTTGGCTCTGGTTAAATAGACCATTAACCGTAAATCAGATTTCTTAAACATAGATGAAATCCATTTAGCAGTCTGCTTCCTCAAAGTCTTTGATGTGACTTTCTTTTCTCAGATTTAGACTGTCTCACTGCCTACTGAAAAGTTCTGACATTTTCAAAATGACAAGGGTGAGTTAATGTAAAATGAAGCCGAATTGTAAGACAGTGTGAACTATTTGCAGACTTTGCAATAGGTTCCAAGGAGGCCATGAGCAATCAGTCTCACTATTTAAGTTTCATTTGCCTCATCCTCAGCTTTGCTTTCCCTTCCCATGTTTTTCAGTTGAAATGTATTTGACATATAATATTGTATAAGTTTAAGATGTACAGCATGTCAATGTGATACATTTATATGTTGCAGTATGATTGCCATTGTAGCATTAGCTAGTACCTCTATCACATCACAAAGTGATTTCTTTTTGTGGTGGGAATAATTAAGACTTAGTGTCTTAGCAAGTAAAATGTAAACTTAGAATTCTGCATACAGAAAAATGAAGTAGAGGTATTTTCCCCTATTCCTCCCACTAATTCTTAGCAAGTAAAATGTAAACTTAGAATTCTGCATACAGAAAAATGAAGTAGAGGTATTTTCCCCTATTCCTCCCACTAATTCCAACCCTGGACATTATATATAGCAAAATCGCAAGAAGACCCTAAAAAGTTGAGCAAGGCGGGCAGACCAGCTACGGAACTCAGGATGCAAGGAAGACACATCAACCAAACAGCACAGAAAAATCTGGTCTCACCTCATCCGTGCCAGCAAAGACAGAGTGGGAAGCGTGGACTTCTACTCTAACGGCCTAACCAGGCACCCTGATACCCCACCCACCTACATGGTTTCAGAAAAGGTCCAGCAGGAGCTGGAGACTGCTCACTGGGAAGTAATGGGCCTGCACTCCCACTCACTCCCCTCCACAGTACTAATGGAGCCTGACTCCACCCCACGGGTAATAATGCGGCATCCAATGGGGTGATGTCAGAGGAGGCCTACTATTCAGTCAGGAATGTAGTCACCATCCTGTGGTAACAGACCACCCACACAATGGTATCAGTAGAGACATAGGGAGCCAAAATTCCCACCCCCATCTGGAAGTAACATGAGCTCCCTGGTATCAGGTGTCAGTGAGGCCAACCGGCAAACCTGGATTTCTACCTCCCATTAATAATGAGGCCTCACCCTTCACCGTCTCCTGCCAAAACCAAAGCTGAATCAGAGAAAGCCAGGTGAAACAAAGTTTAAATAAGATACATCCTCGTTACATAATATAAAAATGTTCAGGTTTCAATGGGATAAGTCATACAAACAACCCAGAAGATCTCAAATTGAATGGAAAAAAAAATCAACAGTTGCCAACAGATGTTAGAATTATCTGACAAAGTTATTAAAGCAGCCATCGTAAAATGTGATTATGAACATACTTGAAACAAATTGAAAAATAGAACATCTCAGGCAAGAGGGGTAATTTCCTCAACTTGATAAAAATCATATACAAAAAAGCCTACTGCTAACAATGTACTTAATAATGAAAAACGATGTTTTCCTCCTAAAATTGGGAACAATTCTAGGATGCCTGCTCTCATCGTTTTTATTCATCATAGTTCTGGAAATTGTAGCCAGCAGAATAAGGGAAAAAAAGGAAATAAAATGCACAAATATCCAAAAGGAAAAAATAAAACTTCTTTAAAGATGACATGATGGTCTATATATATAAAGTCCTAAGGAATATACAAAAAAAACAAAAACAAACTTTTTAGAACTCACATGCAAAAGAAAGAAGGTGGGCCCTTACCTGACTTAACACCATATTAACTCAAATTAACACCACATTAACTCACTCAAAATGGATCAAAGACCTAACTGTAAGAGTTAAAACTATAAAACTCTTAGAAGCAAAAACAGAGGAAAAGCTCCATGACATTGGATTTGACAGTTATTTCTTGGATATGACACTGAAAACATAGGCAATAAAAGAAAAAAAGAAAAAAGTTGGACTTCATCAAAATTAAAAACTTCTGCACATCAAGAGACACTATCAACAGAGTGAAAAGGTAACACGGAGAATAGGAGAAAATACTAACCATTGTCAGCCTAGTAAACTTTAATTTTAAAAAAATTGCATATGACATATCTGATAAGGAATTAATATCCTATTAGAATATATAAAGAACTACAACTCAACAACATAAAACAATCCAATTAAAAATGGATAAAGGACTTATTATAAATAGACATTTCTTCAAAAAGATATACGAATAGCCAGTAAGCACATAAAAAGATGCTCACTAACCATTAGAGAAATGCAGACAAAACCACAATTAGATACTACTTCAAAACCCACAGGAAAAACCAGAGTTGAGAAGGATGTGGAGAAACCGTATCCCTTGTGAACTGTAGGTGGGAATGTAAATTGGTGTAGCCATGGTGAAAAACAGTATGGCAGTTCCTCAAAAAATTAAACATAGAATTTCCATATGTTCTGTAATTCCACTTCTGGGTTTATACCAAAAGAATAGAAAGCAGGAACTGGAAGAGATATTTGTACACCCATGTTCATACGAACATTATTCCCAACAGTCGAAAGGTGGACGTAATCCAAATATCTATCGGTGAATGATGGATAAACAAAATGTGGTCTATCGCATATACAACAGACTATTATTTAGTCTTTAAAAAGAAGGAAGGAACTTCATTCCAGTGGTATGGCAGTTTTAGTTTTTGCTGTATCTATACAATGTCTGTTCTGCTTTATGAAAATTGAACTTTAAAAAATTAACCAGTGGGTTTTTTGCCTCCAAAACACTGGGCAATGAGCTAGTTCAATCTGAGGACAGAATTAAGACGTCCATGTGTTCTGGTATTATAGAGAACATGCTAAACCATGGATGAAGTAAAGATATTATGCTATGGAAAATAAGCCAGATGCAAAAGGACAAATACTGTATGATTCTACTTATATGAGGTGCCTAGAATGGTCAAATTTATAGCAATAGAAAGTGATTACCAGGGACTGGGGGAGAGGGTTAAGAGTGAGAGTTATTGTTTAACAGACACAGAGTTTCAGTTTGGGGTGATGGAAACATTCTAGAGATGGGTAGTGATGATGGATGCACCACAAAGGAGAATACTTAGTGCTGCTGAACTGTACACTTAAATATGGTTAAAATGGTAAATTTTATGGTAAAATTTATGCATATTTTGTCACAATAAGAAAAACCTTCTAGAACTAATGAGTGAGTTCAGCAAAGTCATAGGATACAAGATAAACATACAAAAATCAATTGTATTTCAAATGAACACATAGATAACATTTAAAATAAAGTATCATTTATAATTGACTCAAAAATGAAGTATTTAGATGTAAATCTAACAAAACATATATAGGACTTGTATGTTAAAAACTACAAAAGCTAATAAAAGGAATTAAAGGTGATATAAATAAATGGAGAGACATACCATGTTTATAGATTGGAAGATCAACATAGTAAAAATGTCAACTCTCTTCAGGCTGATACCCAAGTTTAATGCAAATTTCTATAAAAATCCAGCACAATATTTTGTAGATATAGACAAAATCATTCTAAAATTTATATGGAAATGAAAAGGAACAAGAATAGCTAAACCAGTTTTGAAAAATAATAAAGTGGGAAGAATCAACCTACCTGATTGTTTAAGATTTATCATATAGCTAGTCAAGACTGGGTCATACTGTTAGAGGGATAGCACATTAATGAGTGGAACAGAGTAGAGAACTCAGAAATAAAGCCACACAAATACAACAAACTAGCATTTGACAAAGGTGTATAAATAATTTAGTGGAAGAAATATAGGCTTTTCAACAAATACTAATAGTGGAGCAATTGATATCCATAGGGGGAAAAAGAACCTTAATTTTGATCTAAATTTCATGTATTATACAAAGATTAATCAAAATGGATCATGGACTTACGGGTAAAACATAAATGTATGAGACACTTAGAAACAAAAGAAAACATTTGTGATCTAGTGCTAGGCAAACAGTTTTTAAACTTGATATCAAAAGAGTGATCCATAAGAGGAAGAATTGATACATTGCATTTCATCAAAATTAAACGTTTGCTCTGTGAAAGCCTCTGCTAAGGGGAGGCCCTTTCTTCACATACAACCTGTAAGGAAATGTGAAAGCCCACCTAAATACAGCAGGTAAAAGGAGACCTGCAGATGTTTGGATCTGGGAGTCGGCAGGGGTTCAGGCAAAGTAGCCCTTTATGTATGGTACAGCCCAGCTTCCACAGGAGGCCCCTGGGGCACTTTGCAGAACCACTCGGCCTCTAGGAAGAGCAGGGAGAGAATCATGGCGTGGGCAGGGAGAGGGCCCAGTAAACAAAGGGTAGAGAGGCAGGGTTGTCCAGACACATTAGAAATGGAGGTATTCGGAAGACAGGTGTGATCTTAGAAAATAATACAATGTATTCAACTGTTAAGACATCAGTTCTTTAGTGTTGGGGGGTAACTCTCCATGAACCTTGTCTAGTCAGACACTCTCAGCCTCCGAACCAAACTTACTTGCAGCGTGGGTTAAGGATGATTGAATGCAAACATGCGTTGGAAGTTAGAGATTGTGTATTGCTCTGGAGGAATGTTAAGTCTTATCTCCTCTGGAGCAATTTGCTTACATTCAAAGGGGTTTTAAAAAATAAAAATAAAAAAGCTAGGGGCCTTCCCTTCCTCCCCCAGAGAGTATTAGTTTACATTCCAGAGCATAGTCCTCTCTCTCTCTGTCTCTCTTGTCTCTCTCTGTCTCTCTCTGTCTCTCTCTCTGTCTCTCTCTGTCTCTGTCTCTGTCTCTGTCTCTGTCTCTGTCTCTGTCTCTCTCTCTCTCTCTCTCTCTCTCTCTCTCTCTCTCTCTCTCTCTCTCTCATCTCTAGCTCTGTCTCTCCCTTCCTATCCACTCTCACCCTGCCCCAAAGAGGAAAGGAAGGGCAGATGTCCCAGCCGTGTACGGAAGCTCAGAGTTTCATAGCTTCGGGGTTAGTCTCCTGTGGTACAAGCTGTGGTGCAGACGCATCCAGCCCTCCTCACGTGCCCCCATGGGGAACTGGTACTGCTAAGGCGCTCTGTGAGCAGCAGTCTGTTCTGTGGTCCAGAGATCTCATGTTTCCTGTCCAAGTAGATAAATATAGATATAAAAACGTAACAGACAGGTTCTCTTGCAAGGCTCGTCTTACTTTCTGACAGCAGCACTAGTTTTTAATGCATTTCAAAGTGGAGGGTTAGTAATGAACGTCCCTATCAGGTTGCGTGTTCTCACTGACCATGCACCGACTACTTCCTGCAGACCGTCCACCTTCCTCTCGTGTCTCGAGCACTGATATGCTCGTCTGTGATTCATCGCGCTCAGCAGATCTGCACCTCTAGAGAGTCCTGTTATGATACCGAGCTGTCCTGCTAGGGGTCTCGTGTTCCTGTAGATACTGCTGAGGATTTGACACCCCAAAAGAACCGCAGTCTGTAATTGCTTCTTTTGTTTATTCCTTCTAGGTATTTAGGGAAATACAGTATGCTGTTGAGGGGGAAAGAACATGCTCTGTAAACCCTTCAACTACATGTCTTCTCAGAAGTTCTGGGGCCGGTGCCCACCACGGGGTGGGCGCATAGTGAGAACGCGCTGCGTTACTGCTGGGGGAGAGCGTACATGAATAAAGGGGTCCTAGGCCACATGTTCACCTGTCTCTTTTAATTTATTGCCACTGCAGCTTCCACTGGCCTCCTCTTTTATTGGCTGCCGTTGTTGGCAGCATCTCGGTGCCCATTTGTCCTGACTGCCATCAGCTGGTGTTGTGATAGCCTCATCCCCTTCCAGTGCCAGCTTCCCCTCAGAGTCTGTGCTCGTGCCAGTTTAGGTCCTGCCCTGCTGTTTCTGATGTCCTCTGCCTCCCGCCTCCTTTCTACCCCACCACCTGCTCTGTACCAATTTGACATTCATTTCTAGATTCTTCAGTCATTGTCTCCAAGCTGCTCCCTTGAGTGACGCTGTTCAATCTGAGTGTTCTCTTTTCCCCGTCCCCTGCGTGGTTTGGCTACATCTCACACTGTATCTTTCTTTTTCTCTCAGGTAGATATTTTATATTTTGCTATTACGTGATTTTGATAGGCAATAGAATGGGAACCACGTCCAATCCTGCCTTATTTCTTGTGTCTGGCAAAAGCGAGCTGAATATATGCCCAAGACAAGCAAGATATGGGGGGAGCAGAAACTTCCCAATGTTTTGATCATAATGAGTAAAAAAGTGGAAATGAGGATAGGGAATTAACATTTATTTTATCAACAGATATGTGTTGAGTTCCTACAATGCAGCGGGCACCATTCTAGGTACCGGGACACATCAAGCGCAGAACACAGAACGCCTTGGCCTCACAGCACTTACATTTCAGGGGCCACTTATATGTGCCAGGCCCCATGTAGATACTTTACATATGTTATCTCATGTAATCCTCACCCGGATTAAGGCAGGCACCATCCGCAAAGGGCACTGGGCATGTGCTCTTCATTGAGTCCTGGTTCTCTCATCTGTGATAGGTGGTTCATGCCTGCCTTGGAGGTAAATGTTAGGAGAAGACACTAGTGGTGATTGAGCACCTACTATGTGCCTGGCATTTTTGCCCTGTACTTTGTAAGCTTTTCCTCACCAACTCTATCAAATGAATTGTCCTATCACATTTTTCAGGTGTAAAAATTAATTCTCAGAACAATAGGTAACTATCTAAAGCCACATGGCTACTAAGTGGCAGCGACTAATTCAAACCAACTCCTGCCTGGTTCCGCGCACCAACTCAAAGGTGATCCAGGTGCCACCTGTTACTTACTGAGTATCTCTTCTGTAAAAAGTAAAGTGACAGTGTTGAGATAAAGGGGCAGAAGTTATGTTCCTGCCATAAATAATTCTACAATCTACTGGGGGAGATAAGTGTCATTCCAACTGTTACAATTAATGCAATTTATTAGACTACGGAAACGTAAGCTAAAGTCCGGATGAGTTGATTGAGGACAAATTCATCTTCTCTCCTGGGCCTGGTGCATAATGGTTTTGAGGGACTGTCAGGACATCTAACAGTTTATGACCAAAGGGCAGCTGGGCGTCTGGTTGTAGATCTCAGACACGGGTTCTAGGCAGATACGCGGCTGTGGGACTTGTGGCTGTGGTGTGGATGGAATTGTCCTGGACAGGTCTGCAAAGTAGCAGGAGAGGCTGGCCCACACGGGAGGACAGGGACACCAGCACCCGAGGCAGTGGTCCATCCTCAAATCTGACTGTGCATCACAATTGCCCAGGGCAGTGCTTCCCAGCCGTTGTCACCTCGTGGCATCCACAGAAATGACCCCATTGTGCGGAAACCTGGGATAAATGAATGTGGGAGGACCTTCTTGCGGGAGCACCACCAGCCCAGGGCCTTGTGGCTTCCTTTGCCACCGGCCACTAGAAAGCTGAGGGGACATCTGTATCTTGTTCAATTCATTTGTGGCTCGCTGGCTAGGAGGTTCTGACCGAAAATGTAAGCTAAAAATTCAGGTTCTCAGACCATCTCCCCAGCAATTCTGGTTCAGTAGGACCAGGGCTCTAGATTTTTAAGTAGCCCTTGCAATGATTCTGACCCAGGTGGGCCAGGATCTTCCTTTAAGAAACACCGTTCTAAGGGTCAGATGGAAGGGAAATGTTTAATTCTCTGAGAAGCAGTGTCCAGAAAAGGAAAAACAACAAAAAAAACAAAACCGAGAGGGATGTGATGTCATAAAAGCCAAGCAAATAGTGTTCGAAAACAAAAGGAGAGGCTGAGTCCTGACTGCTCCCAAGAAGCCAGGGAAGGTGTGAGCTGAAGGTGTGCGGTCAGTTACCAGCAAAGGCGGTGAAGGCGACTCTAGGGAGCCGAGGCGGCTCCAGCAGAAGGTGGGAAGCCGAGAAGTGGAGACGGGGTTGGAAAGCAAACCTTCCGTGGTTAAAACAAGCTTAGCTGCCTTCAGGAGGTGAGGGGTTCAGAAAAGATTTTTGTATCATTTTTAAGGATGGACGACACTTGAACACCTGAAATGCTTGAGAAGGAACCAGTAAAGGAGAGGAGGTTATAATTTATGGGAACGATGGGATAATTTGATCTCTAGAAGTCTCTGAGGGGATGAGAGATAGAGGAGGGTGAACGGGGCTTCCTCCAGAGGACAGCTACAATCATTTTAAAGCTGTGCTTTCCCAAATGCACAATCATCAGAATTACCAGGGAACGGAGAAAACAAATCAAATTTCTTCTTTTTAACCCCACCCCGGGAGAGTCTAATTTAATAAATATGGAGATTGCAATATAATAAAAACACAGTAACCATATTATTTAAAAGCCCTCCAAGGAAGTCTAAGAATTAGTCAGGCTTTAAAACTATTGGCTTAATGTTCATGAGTGCATGAAAAAGCACTTTCTCTTAATCTTTCCCAGAAAATGAACACTTAAATGCTTCCTTGGGGTGAAAACAATATATTGTGAGACTGAGAACAGGATCAGTGAACCTTTGTTCAAACACCTTTCAGAGACCAAGGCTGATCTATTTCCAAAGCACAGTAACAGCCTTCATTAGCTTGGGGCGCCAGTGACCCGGAGCATGCTTGTATTTTGTCACTTATGGTTGTGGGAGCAGAAGAGATTAGGGAAATCTGTTTAACAGAGTTCAGCCCGGGGATGGCCTTACCTTGATCTCACTGTAGAAACACAAATAGAGCCTGGCCTGGGGTGGGATGGTGACAGGAGGGAAATCAAAACCCAGAAGCTTTAGCATCTGGTACAACCAGGGCTGCGACGTAGAGACCAGGTTCGATTTGCAGTGCAGCCTGTACCTGTGCGTGTTATTAGCAGCCAGGCATCAGTTTTCTGACCTATGTAATTGCAGGTAAGAGTTCCAGTCCCTACCTGCCTTTTGGGATGGACCTGGCATGAACATGGCATCATAGATGCACTGGTATTTGGTATAAACATGCCGTATAGACACAATTATTGTGCTGGCCCATGGCCTCAATGAAAAATTCATCGCTCAGAATAGTTTGCAAAATTGGGCTGTACATCGTGAATTGGCTTTCTAGATGACATGCCAATTCCATCTACTTCCTATCAATGGAAATAATGCAGAAGCATTTTCTGGCCCTTTAACAGTTTACTAGTTATGGTGATATGGGATGCATATGACATAACGCTTTGTATAAAGCAGCAGCATTAACCTTATTCAGTTTCTTCAGCTATCAGTTTCCAGGATCCCTGGCTCCCTGATAGACCTGGAACAAAAGCCTTTTCATAAGCCTTGCGTTTCAAATGAATATTAAATCTCCTTTTAACTCCCCTTCTCTTAATTGCCTCTTAAAACATATAAGATGGGTCTAAAATTGCTGTCTTGGCAACTACAGAGTCTCTTCTGTCTCAGCAGAGGGCCTCATCATCCTGCCTTTATGCTTAAAGCAAAGAACCAGCATTTATCCTTTTACCTCCTGGAACCTCATACCTTTTTCTCCTTCAATTCACTAGCTACCAATACATTGTATTCTCTTCCGTTGCTCAAACAAGCCAAGCCTTTTCTTTCTTTTTTCATACTTCTAGGCTTTTGAACTGATGTATTACATCAATGCTAAGGCACGTATTTTAACACATTTTCCTATCTCTGGAGTCAAAATGTGTTTTACAATCAATGGTGATTTACAATGGTAATTACATTTTTTTTTTTCTTTCTTAGAGGTATTATAGCAGTGTCTTAAATCCAATGGGAAAACACCCAAACCAGCAGTGCCCGCTTCTTCCCCCAGGTCCTTGCACAGCTGGCTCAGTCGCAGCTCCAGGTGGCTCGCTCCTGGCTCAGGTGGACCTCTAGTGCCACTTGCTCTGAAGTTCCCTTCCCCCTCCCAGGTCACTACCACTTTATTTCTTTGATGACGCCTTTGCAATGTAAAAACCCCATCTATTTATATGTTGATTGTCTCCCCTGCTGCATGTAAGTACCACAAACCAGGGCTTTCGGCTTGTTCTCATTCATGTCCCCAGATCTGGAGGGTGACCAGTGAGCATTTCTTGAAGGAATGGCAAGGCAAGGGCATCTCTTCCATAGATTACGTGGCCCCCTCCACTCTCTGTGTCTGAGATGAGCAGCCCCGCCGTCCTCCCCAGGCCCCCGCCCTCCACCACAGCGACTGATGTTTAAACCACCACCATCTGAACCGTAGCAGGACTTCGGGTGTAGTGGATACTATTATGAACAGAATTCCTACAGGAAAAGGCACTTGGCGAAAAAACTTACTATTTCAACTATCTCTGTCCTTAAATCCATTGTTGGGATGAAGGTGAGGGAACTCAGTTCTGAGGCTTGGGTAGCAATAGCTGAGAATAAATCTTCTCTAATTCTGTGGTGCGTTAGCTTGTGGTTGGTTGGCTGGCTTTATAAATCGGATGGAAGAAAGGTATCCTGGTGTACACATTAAGAAAGTCTGTTTCTTGGAGGCTGACTGATACAGAAACAAGTGGGCATCCAACGACTGGGATTTGCAGGCAGGAGTACCCTCCCACGCCACCCCCCTGAGCCCAGCCAGACACGTCCAGAATTCCTGAGTTTGCAGGGACAAGGCTACAAGATGACATCTGTCCAGACCCTGCAAGGTGCATGAAGAAGTCTCTTCCTCAAAAGAAGAGTCAGTTACCGAATTCCTTAGCGTGAGAGTTCCACGGAGACCAGATCACGTCCCTGTCCCTCCTTGATGCATTTTCCTATTGGTGTGAGTGTGTGCTCACCTATTTCCGGTGAACACATGGACAGCCCAGCACACCCCAGGCTGTGCAGGCTGCCTGAGCACAGAAACACGTGCGCTCTGCAGGCCGCTCGGCTGCTGCTTTCACGCCTTCCCTGGGTGGCCTGTTCTCCTCTGAGTCACTCTGGAGTCCTATGAAATGTGAACATATGTCACATTGGAAAGGAAAATGCTCTGGGAAACTCACGACGTGTAAAGACAAGCAAACACACCAGCCTGTGCCAGCAAGCCCGGAGCAGGTTCGCCGGGCTCACCTGCCATCCTTCCCTCCCCAGCCCCAACCCTGGGGCCTGGAGCTGGAAGTGCTATTCTCACCCGGGGTCCCAGGGCCTCCGGCTCGCAGAGGGGGCCTCGTCTGGCTCATCCAGCAGAGGAGGCCACTCAGGCCTGTGATTATATTGTTTTTAGGCGATGATACGGTATTTTTTCTCTCGCCCCATGAGCTCTTCTGTCTCTGCTCTCAATCTCTACTCTCCTGTTGATTCTGACATTTAAATTCTGTCCAAACCAAACTGAGGCCCAGATGGAAAACCAAGGCAGTCATTTGTCCAAAGCTTCACTCAGAGTTGGTGGTGGTGTGACAGCTGCTCTGAGCTCTGGCTGTTGACGCTGTGTATAAAATTGGATGAAAAGCCCACTCGTTGTAGCTGAGGCCCAGTGTTACTGATGGACGCAGCTCGGAGTTCCACGGTGCTGGGAGGATGTACTGGTTTCTGTGGGACCCTCCACTCTGCCCTTAGCTCCACCGTCCATGCATCCAAACGGTTCTCCTACGGACTGCAGGTCCCACATTTCTATTAAGGGGCCAGCACTGCTGCAGCCCCCACACAGATCCTTCCCTTACATTCCCGACCCCATTGTCACGGTGCTCCCAGGACCAGGGAGCTGCTGGGAAGGACACTGTGAGCCGACCTGTGGTGCAGCTCTCAGGGGACAGGGGGCTGCTGAAGGCAGGCTTGCGGGCATGGGTTCTGCCCGGTGAGCGGCCCGGGGGCACATTGACAAACGGTACATTTACAGTTTAGATTAAGTCATATCTGGGTGAGTCATTTCTCTATAAAACTCACTATTCCCTTATGTCAGCAAGGCAGAGGGCCAGCAGAGGGCTGGACACGGCCAGGTAACGCCATCTGATAAAGTGCTTTCTGTTTAATGACTAAGGTAGTCTGAAAAGTAAGTGCTACAGTCGTCTGCACTCCCAGCCTGGCTGCATAGTGAGGCCCCTAGACACCCCCACAGCCAGTCAGGGTGTCCTGGGGCATTCACTGCTGTTCAGGCAGCCGCTCTGCAGCTGTCACCAAGGTCACCCCCTGCACCATCACTAGATAACCTGTGTCACTGGGAAAGGAAGTAGAAACCCTGAACAAATCAATCACCTGACTTTACCTCCTTGTTTGTTTTTCTTTTAAGATAGTCTCTAAGGTCAGGAGACTAAAGAAGCTGGAGGTCTGTAAGGGGAGGGTCTTACAGACCCAGGGGAGCCACTGACAGAGCCGTGGAGACGATTACACGGCCAGGCAGCCAGCAGGGTCCCACAGACAGTGCAGGGAGCAATGAGCCCTCCTGCCCTGGGAGAATGGGGCCTGCTTTTGGTGACTTGTCACACACTGGCAGACCGTCACAGAGACCACAAATCTCATGGCCTTACAGGTGTGCCCACCTGGAGTCAAGTGGAACAGGTAACCCCCTGTGCACACGCAGGACAGCTGCCCCTCTGGCAGTGCTTCTGTCTCCAGCCCCGAGGACGATCCCACAGTTGTCCTTGGAACGGCCCATGAGGTGCCAGTTATTCCACCTGGTGCACGGCAGACTAGACAATGCTCCCTGCCAGGTCTTCTCTCTGATGCCCGTCCCTCCTAAGGAACAGAGTGAAGAAACAAAATGGAGTCATTACAGTCAAGCTGCTAAATTACTAAAATCAAGGGAGTTGGGATATGAGGAGAAGATTCTGTTCTTGTTTTAACTAGCCTGGGAACTTACACTTGTGAATTTTCCTGTCCTGTATCAATGCCTGAATAATCATCAGACCTCCAGCTAATCTTCTCATCACGCCCAGAGGGACTCACATACCCGGGTTACCTGACGTCCATTCTCCAGACCACCAGTCGTGTAGAGGATTATTGTCTCGGACGAATCCAGAAGCTGAGAATGCAGCACTGATTCTCCTGAAGAATATTTTTTTTTTATTGTAAGAACTCTTAGCTTTTCATTCTTCTTCAGAACATTCAAGGTATCATCTCGTTGTGTTTCTAGATTGCAACTCCTAAGACCCTTGAACAAATCCTTATCATTTATTCCTAGGAAGCCTCCAGACCCCTTTTGGGTCTTTATTCCTTGATCTTTTCCACACTGCCCACCTTAGGACCCTTCTAAAATGCAAATTTTAAGATGCCACTCTGGGGCTCTGCAATACCTGCCTGATGAAATCTGGGCACATGGCGCATGAGGCTTCTGAGAGTTCAATCTCCCCAGGCTCATCTGTACCAATTCTTTCCCAGGACCCTCTACAATCCCACTGCCCGCTTCCACCATAACCACTGAGTTTGTGCCCAGCCACAGTAAAGGGACAGGACTGTCACTCTCCACAGATTCTCACACTGGGATGCAGAGGCCTCTGATGGCGGCTGCATCTGTGTTTGTGCCCAGGAAGACTGGGAGCCAGGATGATGCTGAAAGAGCAAAAAAAAAAAAAAAAGAAAGGTCTTTTCTCCTTTTCTCCCCCTCTGTGCTGGAAACCTTTTAATGCCTCTATTGTGGAAGGCTCAGTTTGCATAACAAACCCAGTCTCCCTTCTGAGCCCTTAGTTCCTGAAAAAATTTTCCCCACTGTCAGAAGAGGGGCGGGGGGAAAATCCTTTCAAGAATTTCCACATTGAAACACAGCATGAGGTGACTACTTCCTTGCATCCTAAAGAAATTACTGCTGCCTGTTTAGAAACAAATCACTGCCATTCCCTCAGTAATGATGTACCAATGAAATAATACTATTTTTGGAAACAGTGCTCTAAACAGCACTCTTGCTCAACCCTGGTTCAGATGGAAAATTCTTCACTAAAACTGATGATATAAGTACGGAAAAAAATGTTTGATGAGGAAATACGATATCGTTTAAAAAAATATATATATATATATATGTATGTGTATATATATATATATATATATATATGATTTTTAACGAAGCTTCTAAATAGGGAAACTTTAATTCCATTTAAGAAAGCTTTTGGTCTAATTCCACCTTTAAATTTTTCAGAATTTTAAATTTCAATTTAATTTTAATCATAGATTTCGTTTTTCAAAACAAAAAACCGAGCTGTTTTTTGTTTAAGGTGTTTCCTGTTTCCTATTGCTTCAAAATTAAAACTTGAAAAGTAATACACTAACATTGAAAACCCCAAAATGAATGTGCCTTGATGTTTTTAACATTGGACTCTCAACATTCACTAGGTAACTAGAAATTTCCTAGAATGTCCGATTTGATAAAGCAAAAGATATTTAAATAAAGCCTCAGAGAAATTGTAGTTTCCTATAAACATGAACAAATTCTGGGATTTGGAGAGGAGCTCAGCAGCTGGAGCACAGTAGCGCTGCTGGACCATGAGGGGACACATAAGACGTGGGGTCAGCACCAGCTCAGGCTTTCTGACCTCTGGTCTGTCCCGAGATTGCAGCCACTGCGGTGTGACCCTGAGGCCACCAATCAGGACGTTGGCTTCCTAATTGTCCAGCCTCCTGACGGTGGCAGAGTTAGCAGTTATTTGCGGTGTAGTCTGAGGATCCTTCTAGCAATTCCTTAAGCCCCTGGCCCCCTATCCTAAACCCCTTTTGATTAAAATACTTGGAGTGGTTTCTGGTGTCTCATTCTGACTAATACAAAGCTAATCCTTCCCGTAATATTATAAAGTAGATATTATTTGCCCCATTTTACACATGAAGAGTTTGAGGTATCCTGTTCATTCATTTGCAAAATTTATCCCTCTTCTCCGACCCTCTTTGCTCATGGAAAGGTGCTTATGCCTATATGAGAAGTTATGGCTCAGAGCCGGGAGAAGTATGAAAAGTACTTACTCATGGATGAGAAAATATGTGGGACGCTTACTAAATAAATTGAAATTGGACGTAAAACAGACTGACGTCAGAACCTATAACCACGCTAAGGAAGGTAAAATGCAGACATTCTGAAGGCTGGTCGCGGAGACAGGAGTTAACCCAACGGGATGACAGTGTGTGTTTAAATAGTACCAGTGTTCCTCGGAAACGTGTTTTCTTTATTAACCTGCAGATTTGTGCATTTGTCAGACAATCGCCCCTGCCAAAGCCGTGCTGCAGGAATTGTTAGTGTTGCACATGAGGCAGAGGGTTATATATATACGGGGGGCCATGAGAATCACCTCACAGAACCCCAACCACAGGGCGTGTAATTGATCGGCGGCTGTGCCCAAATCATTGGTGCATTTGCCTGGAAGCTAGGTTTCTCTGCCAATGACTGAGAGCAGCAGGGACCATAATGCAGGCCCATTCCTACGAGCCACCGGATGCCCCTGACATCCGACTTGGCCTGAGAACTCCCTGATGAGCCTTCATCAGATGGCACTGGGCACTGCCATATGGCACGGATGCATCCACCCAAACTCCTCTCTCCTTCACTCGGTGTTGGAGGTCACAGAGCTTCCCTGGACTTTCCGAGCTGCCTCCCCATGCCCTCTCACAGGTGTGGCTTCTGATGCAGTCCCTGATGTTTAATCCTGCTCTTGAATTAAAGCGGTTGTTCCTCCAATAGCTTCTCCAGCCTCTGGCTCCCTTCCTGAGGGGGGCCAGGCACATGGGAGGGGGTGGTAGGGCAACCTGCAGAGAAGGCAGAGGCTCGGGGTCCTTTCCTCCTCGTTGTCTGGTCACTCACAGCTTGTTCAGAATCCCGCAGGGCTAATAGTGGTTACTCGGTCCTCATCCTGGTTCCTGCTGGTGTAGGTCCCCAAGCCTTGGTCACATCCTCCATCTGGCCCCTTAGCCTGGCCCCTTAACCTGCCATGAGGTCCCTTGGCCCTGCCACAGCTGGTGTCAGGGTAAGATATCTGGGTCTCATCTCAGTATGAACACTCTGTGGGGACTAAGGATGCTGTGACAGTTAATTGTCCCAAGGTGACGTGGCCCTGTCCTAGTAGACAAAGAGGCGTGTGAGACATGATAACTTAGCAGACTTTCAGTGAGGGGCAGGGGACCAATACCTCTACCCCCGCCCTTGGTGTAAGCTCCCCTGTCTATATCTCCCCCACCCTCATCACACACACACACACACACACACACACACACACACACACACACACACTGCTGTCCAAAGCCTGAGAAGAAAAATCGAGACACATACGTCTGAATGTCTATCTGTGCTCTCACTGTGCTTCCTTCTTCCCACCATTTCTCCAAGACTTTGGGGAGCAAGCTTTCTCTTATGTTCTATCCTGTTTCAGACTTCAAATGTCCCCCTAGCCTTATGGAGAGCAGCAAGCCCTGCTTCAGACCTGTGTGTTGGGGGAGCAGGGTAGCGAGTGTGCATTTTGTGTGCACAGGTCTGGGCAGAGGTAGTGTGGTTTTGGAGCCTGCAGCTTCCAGTTCCTCAGACAGCGTCCTGGTTCTACAGCTCCTTGTTGTGAGGGGCCATGCATCACAGAGGCTCAGCTAGAGTCTATTCTTTGGCCAATGGCCAATGATTGTATAAACCAGGTAACACCCTGAAATAAATTTCTTCCCACTTAAGATAGCAACAGTGGATTCTGTTATCTGCCGCTGAACACGGACCAAAGCAACACCATATTGAAGTTGTGTAGTCACCTGTCTTCCTCACTTCACTGAGTTCCTTGAAACAGGACCGAGCTTTGGTTTCTGTAACCCCAGCAATGAGCAGTGCATTTGGGCCCTGGTGGGAATAGGAAAGAGCTCTTCCCCTGGGGGAGATAAGATACCAAGGGGATATGGAGCAGAGTCAACTAGCAACTTTGTAACTTTTCACGCTTCCTTTAGTGCTACCTCCATCATCCCACTTCCACTGCGTAGTTTACTTCAGCTCTGTATCTCTCTTTATTAGTCTTGTGGGTAAAAATCCAATAAACTGTGGTATTCGTGTAATATGTATTTGCTTATATTTCGTTAGATTGGTGAATTTGTGGTGCTTGTAAATAGATACTTTATTTCTTTATATGAACTCATTTTGTCTTCTTTCAAGGGTCTCCTGTGGATTTGTTCAGTCTTCTAAAAAAAGAATGATTTTATTACAATTGTAACAAATATTAACCTTTCTCCCCAGAATATCTTAAACTCACATTAACAAACATGTTAAGAATTTCATATGATGTAGATTTTTACAGAAACAGTCTGAAATCTTCTCTAAATAGTTACTATCAAATGAAATTTTCCTAAAATTTTCTTGGGGGGAGAGAATTGTTTTTGGGGAGCTCTAAAGATTTTCTCTTTATTGGTGATAGGCACAAAGGTCAGGCTTCTAAACATCAGTTTAGTAGAATGTTTTTAAAAATTTTTTTCTTGAAAAAACATGTATTTGTTGCAAAGCTTTATAATAATAATCCTCTAACTTTAAAACTAACCTTAAATCACTAGCTTTTAATCGAGACAAACTCTCTGCCCAGAAGGCAATATTAAACCTTTCCTTCTGCAATCCCGGATTTCTCTATTGTGCTGTTACTAAATCCACGTTACTATGCTAATGGATTTAAAGATTTGAGAAGAGGAGAGGAAAAAGTATTACAAAATTATTAAAACCCTCTCTGTCTCCCTGACGACGCAATTCATGGTTTTGATCCCCAGACTACAAGAATAGCTGTTGTGAAAATGATCGTGCTGATACCAGCATAAGGTCAAAGGAGGGTGACTGGGTTTGCTGTAGAGGAAACAACGCTAGTTGTGAGTGTCCAGTTACACACACTGTGCTTCACACACTCAGTCGTGGAATGTGCACTGCCTCCCCCACTTCTTCCTCCCTCAGCTCCTCTCCCCTTCCCACCCTCTCTTCCTTGCTTTCTTCTTTTTCCTTTCTCTCCTACTTTTTATTACAAAATATTATTTTACTAAGCCTCTTTAGGGTCCTCAAACTAAGAATGGTAAGTTTTGACCTCTTTATGATTTTGCCTACCTTCTAGCATTGATTAACAGAAAACTCTGTGGAAAGGCGTGTTTGCATATATATTAAAAATTAACACTATAGAAGATACACAGCAAAAAAGTCCACCTCTTTCTCCATGTTCTATGACTCTCAGTATCACCAGAAATATCAAAAAACTTAATAACCTTAATAAATACATTCATATGTATATAATACATATGTGTATACATACGTAATGATTAGGTATATATTTGTGTGTGTATGTAAGGATGGCTTCGGGGGGTTTTGTATATAGATAGATATAAATACAGATGTAGCTTTATATACATGTAAATAACGATAAACATATTTTAAAGTTCATAATAGCCATTATTACATAGTCTTGATGTTTTCATCTAAAACTATATTTTGGACTTCATTCTTCGTCATTGCTACATAGTATCATTGTATGGATATATAATAATATGGGCGGCTACTCTTTTTTTATTTTGTGTGTTCCATTTACAAGTCATTTATTCTCATTATTGAAAATTTGGGAAATACAGGCAAGAATGATGAAGAAAATGAAATCCATCTACCATGGTGCATCTGTACTTTAGAACACCTGACAGGGCGCTCCCTGGAATGCATCTCTAAGGAAATTAATCATCCAGCTTGGGGAGAGTATTCTTCCTGAGAGCCCTTCTCTAGGGCTCAGATGGGTGTCTGAAGAGACACTTCACCTCTGAATCCAGTACAAACTGTATAAGTGACAAATACCAAAAGGTGTTTTAAAAAGTCTTATCAGGAGTGATCATTGTTTGGCTTAATCAGTAATTAATTTCCTCCAGAGTACTTGGTTGGCCTTGGAGTGGGAAGTATATGGAGGAGTGATTACTTGTTGGCCAAAGAAATCTGTGTGATATAGCAAAGAATATCTCTGGGCTTTGTCCCTGGCTCCTGACACAGAGCTTCAAACACCCTGGAATTTTCTGAGTGAAGGGAGAGTCCTTGTTATGCTAATGACCTGACTAGAGGTTGTGCCCTAGGTGGTTCATGATGGAATCTGGTCACCAGAAACATGAACCAGCTTGTCTGTAGAGGATTGAAAGTTTGGGCCAGCTTAACCTCCAGGAGACCAAGTCAGTCACGTGACTGACAACTTAGCCAACATGCTTGTGTAATGAAATCCCAGTTAAAGCTCTGGATGCTGAGGCTCTATGCCCGCATTGCTTTGTCAACTGAAAAATCACGTCGACTAGGTGTTTCATCACCAGAAGGATTTATTCAGGGAAAAGAATGGGTTGCAACCCAGTCATGCAGCCATGCAAAGCCATTTACACACTGTGGCCTGCATGCCAAGATAGAGGGGGTATTTATAGAAGGGAAAAGGAACTTAATGAAAGGGGAAGTGAGAACCATAAAGCTTTATTATGAACATAGAGGTCTTCCTGGAGGAGTCTCACAATTACGGAGAGTGAGAGACTTTCCACAAGCCCTTGCTCCTCCCATAGACCCTCCCAACTGATGTTTGCTGCTTAAAGTTCCAGTTCGTCTGTCACCTCGAAAGCAGAAGTCCCAGAGTTAGTATACTGGATTTCCCTGAAAATAAGACTGGGTCTTATATTAGTTTTTGCTCCAGAACACATTAGGGCGTTGTGGGGACAGAGCCTCAGAAAGCAGTTTCGAGGCTCTCGGCCTCACATTGAAAGGTGTTGGCTCAGGTAGTAAATGGCCATCAACTGTGATTGGATGGCCATCAGCTGTGGCTAGTTGGCCGTCAGCTGTAACCAGTGAGCCATTGGCCACTAATATAACTGCTGTGGCTATGCTAGCAGAAAAATGGGGGCTAGCAAGAAGATGGTGGCTGAGCTGGCAAGCGCGGATTGCAGTTAGGATGGTGGGTTGCGGACAGTGTGGATCCAACCTCCAGTGAGACTATAGTGCCGCCAGCAAGAATATAGTAGTATGACTCCCCTACCTATGGCTCCGTGGGTGTTCCTTTTTGGCCTCACCATATCCTGCGTTCTTATGTGGGGAGCGGGAGCAGAGACCCCGCAGGCTGCCCCACCTGACACCCTGCATGACAAATGGCGCAGCGAGCAGGGTACGGTGCCGGCCAAAGCTCTCTGAAAGGCAGTGGAGCAGTTTGTGTGTATGAACACTCAGTCTCAGGAAGACCAGGAGGAGCAGCTGCCGGAGGGCTGGAACCCCGTGGAGGGGTGGGAAGACATGGATGGTTCCCCAACCAGCAAAGGCAGGAGAAAGCAAAGGACATTGCGGCCCTGTGGGCTGGGAAGTGCTTGCTGAGGCTGCCCGGATGCAGGACTTGTAGTCCCAGGAGGAAACGCTTGCTGAGTCCTCCGTGGGAGATTAGGGTGAGGTCAAGGTCGTCCCTCGCCCCCAGGACAGCCCTGGCGAATGACTATGGACTATGGGGAATTGCCTTCCATCCCTAATTTAATGAACTGCTTGACTGTTTGCTTGGGAATGTACCACCGTAGTGGAACTGGTGGATGCTTGCTTTTGTGTCTTGACCGGCTGCCATCGAGAATATGTAAGCACCTTGACTGTGAGCCGCTATTGTTCCAGCACAGTACCCTGAGAGGCCCAGAGAGAGTGGCAGTGCCCTGAGAGCCCTGGCTGAGTCCAGGAAGCCTGGCTGTGCCCAGAGAGAGTGGCAGTGCCCTGAGAGCCCTGGCTGAGCCCAGGAAGTCAGGCTGTGCCCAGAGAGTGTGGTGGTGCCCTGAGAGCCCTGGCTGAGTTCAGGAAGCCTGGCTGTGCCCAGAGAGAGTAGCAGTGCCCTGAGAGCCCTGCCTGAGTCCAGGAAGTCTGGCTGTGCCCAGAGAGAGTGACAGTGCCCTGAGAGCCCTGGCTGTGTCCAATGGGGAAATCCAATGGGGTTTCCCTGCACATGTTCGAACACTGCTTGCTGCACCATTTGTCGTGCAGGGGACCTGCGCGGGGTCTCTGCTCGCTGCGCCATTTGTTGTGCAGGGAGTCACGCAGGGTCTCTGCTCCCGCTCCCCACATAAGAACGCAGGACATGGTGAGGCCAAAACGGAACACCCACGGAGCCATAAGTAGGGGAGTCATATCACTATATTCTCGCTGGCGGCATCCGCCTCTCTGCAATCCGCTCTTGCTAGCTCAGCCACCATCTTCTTGCTAGCCCCCATTTTCTGCTAGCATAGCCATGGCAGTTGTATTAGTGGCCATTGGCTCACTGGTTACAGCTGACGGCCAACTAACCACAGCTGATGGCCATCCAATCACAGTTGATGGCCATTTACTACCTGAGCCAGCACCTTTCTATGTGAGGCCGAGAGCCTGGAAACTGCTTTCTGGGGCTCTGTCCCCACAGGCATATTTTCAGGGGTTGTCTTATTTTTTCATGTACAACAATCTACATTTATTCAAATACAGTTATGTCATCTTTTTCTGGAACATCATTATAACGTATTAAATGCATCCTTCTGGCTGACGATCTTAACTGGGGCTTATTTACAGTGTAGGTCTTATTTTCGGGAAACACGGTACAGGGTCTGACAATTAAATTCATGAACTCATCCTAGAAAAAGTGCTATATCCCTCATTGCTAAATATCACTATGGTCACCTTCAAAATACTCCCCTTGGGAAGCTGTGCACCGACACCAGCACCTAGTCCACCCTTCACAGCAATTCTGGGACTCGTTTTCTGGAATGGCCATCAGAGCTGTCCCCATATGACCCTTGATGTCCTGAATGTCAAAATGTCTTCCCTTCAATATTTCCTTTATCTTCTGGTAAAGAAAGAAGTCACTGGGGGCAAGATCAGGTGAGTAGGGAGGTTGTTCCAATACAGTTATTTGTTTCCTGGCTAAAAACTCCCTCACAGATAGTGCCATATGAGCTGGTGCATTGTCGTGATGCAAGAGCCATGAATTGTTGATGAAAAGTTCAGGTCATCTAACTTTGTCATGCAGCCTTGTCAGCACTTCCAAATAGCAAACTTGGTTAAGTGTCCAGTTGGTACAAATTTGTAATGAATAATCCCTCTGATATCAAAAACGATTAGCCATCAAAATGGCAGCTTGAGGTGAGCCTCTGTAAAGCTCCCCTGGAATTTACAACTAATCAAACAACAATAACTCCACAAAAGACTCCCTGCACAGCAGACAGGCAAGACGAAGAGGCCCACTACTGAATTCACCTAAAGGTGGGCAAATCATGCGAGCGGGGGAGGAGGGAAGGGAGAAGTGCGGAGACGGAGCCCCGCAGGCGCAGAACGCAGACCTAGCTCAGTGCTCTGAGCTCGCTGCATCCCGGAACTACCGCAGCTGCAGGAGAGGGAAGAACTCGGACTGCTAGGGCTCTGCTTATGGCCCACGGGGCTGAGGGGACAGCATATAACACGGCTGAACCCAACGCTCACGGCAGAGACCTTGGAGAAAAGACTGAGGGAAGAAAACGGTGGTTTAAGCCCTCACTGCTGAGCAGAGAACGGAAGCCTTAGGCACTGAGACTAGCCGCCCCCTCCCTACCCTCCCAGAGCTCGCCCCGCCCCCACCTGCCCTGTGCTAGAAATGGAACAGTAGCAGTGTCAGATCAAAAGAACAGAATATTTGCTGTTCTGAGAACTGTGGACCGCAGACACAGATTCGCAGCCCAACTAATTCTGGCAAAGGGGAGGAAGCTGTAAAAGCAGGACCGGCTGTGGTGGTGGTGGCCGCCATTGCTCTGGGCCACCTCTCACAACTGACCCCGCCCTTGCCCCCACCTATCTGGGCAGATCCCTGCAGGAGTAAACAGAACTGCTGAAACATATGGGCTCTGAATCTGGTGCAGGAAGAGCTTTGGAACTTCAAAAGCTCTCCGCATACCCACATGGACACTATGCCCTGTGACCCAGGCAAACTATTAACAGAGGAGAAGCCCATCTCCCAGGGAATCCCTCCATTGTGTGAGAAGCTAGAATAGTGCAGAGAAAACATAGCACTACCGTGTGAGAGAGAAAAAAAAGGCTGCAGTTGGAGAGAAAACAAAACATTCTACCAACAAGTACTGGAAAAAAAAAAGAAACACCTCTTCCTATCATCCTGTTGCAGAACCCACTCCTGTAGATGTCTAGGAAGAGAAATAATACATCAGTAATTGCCATGAATAACCAAGGCAACAGGACAGCTCAGAAAGAACGTGAAAAGTCTCCAGAAAAGGAACTTAAAGATATGGAAATATGTGACTTAAATGACAGAGAATTCAAGAATGCAGTTCTGAAAAAACTCAACGAGATGCAAGAAAACACAGAAAGGCAGTTTAATGAACTCAGAAACACAATCAAAGAACAACATGAGCATTTTACAAAAGAGATTGAAATTTTAAAAAAGAACCAAATAGAATTTCTGGAGATTAAGAACTCAATGGAAGAAATTAAGAATGAAATAACCAGCTTAGGTAGTAGAGTTGACCAGATGGAGGAAAGAATCAGTGACATTGAAGACAGAAACCTGGAAATGACACAGATGGAAGAAGAAAGAGACTTGAGACTTAAAAGAAATGAAAGAACTCTACAAGAACTTTCTGACTCCACCAGAAAGAGCAATATAAGAATAATGAGCATACCAGAAGGAGAAGAGAGAAGGGAACAGAGAATATATTCAAACAAATTGTTGATGAGAACTTCCCAAACTTGTGGACAGAACTGGATCCTCGAATCCAGGAAGCAAATAGAACACCTGATTACCTCAATCCCAACAGGACTTCTCCAAGGCACATTGTATTGAAGCTGTCTAAAATCAACGACAAAGAAAGAATCCTCAAGGCAGCCAGGGAAAAAGAGATGGTAACCTACAAAGGAAAGCCCATTAGATTATCATCAGATTTTTCAGCAGAAACTCTACAAGCCAGGAGGGAGTGGAACCAAATATTCAAACAATTGAAAGAGAGAAATTATGAGCCAAGAATAATATATCCAGCAAAGATATCCTTTAGATATGAAGGCAGAATAAAGACCTTTCCAAACATACAGAAGCTGAGGGAATTTTCTAATACACGACCTGCACTACAAGAAATACTAAAGGAGGCTATTCGACCACCATCAACAGGGACAATTTGTGGCAACCGAAACATAAAAAGGGGGAGAGTAAAGGCCTGAACCGGAATATGGGAATGGAGAAAGTAAGTGTGCTGAAGAAAATGGAATACTCTAAATATCAGACTTTCTTTTACATAAACTGAAGGGTAACCACTCAAAAAAATCCAGATCTGAAATATGTACTGTAATAAAAGAAGAAACAGAGAGAAACATCATAGAATACCACCACACAGAAATAATAGACAACAACAAAAAGGCAAAGAAACAATGGAGACACAGCCTTACCAGAAAACTAAAGATAGAATGACAGGAAATCCTCACATATCAATAATCACCCTAAATGTAAATGGACTGAACTCACCAATAAAAAGGTACAGAGTAGCAGATTGGATCAAAAAACTAAACCCACCATATGCTGTCTCCAAGAGACACATCTCAGCTACAAGGACAAGCATAGACTCAAAGTGAAAGGGTAGAAATTGACACTCCAAGCAAATGGTACCCAGAGAAAATCAGGTGTAGCCATAATGGTATCAGATGAAACAGACTTCAGGGTGGAAAAGATAGCAAGAGACAAAGATGGACATTTCATAATGGTAAAGGGGACTATACAACAAGAAGACATAACAGTCATCAATATTTATGCCCCCAAGCAGGGAGCACTGAAATATACCAAGCAACTACTAACAGAACTAAAGGAAGAAATTGACCAAAACACAATTATACTAGGGGACTTAAATACATCGTTGACAGCTATGGATAGATCATCCGAACAGAAAATAAATAGCGAAATAGCAGCCCTAAATGACACATTAGATGAAATGGACATAATCGACATATATAGAGCACTTCATCCTGAAACATCAGACTATACATTCTTTTCTAGTGTACATGGAACATTCTCAAGGATAGACCATATATTGGGACATAAAATCAGCCTCAGCAAATTTAAGAAGATTGAAATCATACCAAGCATATTCTCTGATCACAAGGCTTTGAAATTGGATATCAACTGCAAAAAGAAAGCAGGAAAAAACACAAATACATGGAGATTAAACAACATACTTTTAAAGAACGACCGGGTCAAAGAAGAAATTAGAGTAGAGATCAAAAGATACATAGAAACAAATGACAATGAAAATTCAGCTACGTGCTGTTTATTGTATGTCGATTATATCCAATAAAGCTTTTAAATACCATATGCACTATTATGATTCCCAAATTTTTATCTTTTATTTTGACCTTACCATTGAACTAAAAATTCACATACCCAACTCTCTGATATCGCTTCTAGAATTTCCAAAAGACATTTCTAACTTCACATATACAAAGCTTGATATTCACCTTAAATCTCCATCTTTTGTAATATTGAACATTTCCATAAATGGTAACTTATTTTTCAAGTTTCTTAGCTCAAAATCCTTATAATCCTTTTGATGCTTTTATTTTCTCAATAAAATACTTCTCAACACCTTCATGGCTTGCACCAGTCTATGTGGTCATCATCATCATCTATCGTATCAACTCATTTCAGTAGCCTTTTAACTGTCCAGATTATTTCCACTGTTATCCCATTCTATCCCTCTCCATTCTATCCCATTTTCCATCTCTCCCTTTCTCCATCTATCCAATTCTCCATCCTATCCCAGTCTCCATTCTATCCCATTCTATTCTACTCTACTCTACTCTACTCTACTCTACTCTACTCTACTCTACTCTACTCTACTCTACTCTACTCTACTCTATTCTATTCTATACACAATAGCCAGGTTGTCCTGTAATGTATTTATATAACTGTGTCACATTGTCAGTTCCTCCTGTGTCTTCTAATCTTTACAGAATAAAAACAAAAAAAACCAAAACACACACACACACAAACAACTTTTCTAGGCTTTACATGATCTGGTGCCCCTACTCTGACCTATTCTATTACTCTCCTTGTTCAGGCCACTCCAGCCACTTTGGAGTGTGCTCTTTCCTGAGACATCTGCACTTTCGTGCTCTCCCTATAATATTCTCTACTGATATATCCACATGATTCCCTCCATCTCTTTACTTAGGTCTCTGCCCAAAATTCATGTCTTTGGTGAGGGAATCACATGTAAAATGGCACTTTTTCTCACCTTAGTCATTGTCTTCATAATATGTATCATTAAATTTGATTTCACAATTGGTATACTTACTAATACAGAGGGTGCCAAAAATGTATACACATTTTAAGAAAATAAAAAGCTGTATTAAAATTGTAATACTCAATGTATACCGATAACAGAAGATAAATACAAATCTTGTTTCACTTCCTCAATTACAAGAGGTGCTCAAAGTGGTTACCATCAGCGTCCAGACACTTCTGATTACGGTGAATTACTGCTTGAGCAGCATTGACCAAAGTGTCTACTTGTACACTTTTTTTGGCACCCCCGTAGTTTGTATCCCCAAAATGAAATGCAATCTTCTTAAGAGCAGAAATTTCATTCTTTTGTCTACTTCCCTTTAGTATCTTTGTTGTTTGACATGAATCAGTTGTTTTAATTAATCAGTCAATCACAGTCAATCAGCACAGCGTAGCACTATCTTGGAGAGCACAGAGCTACAATTTTTGGCTTATAGAGCCAGCTAACATATATGTCTCCCAACTGTTAACCATAAAGAAAACACCTTCACGCTCCCAAATTATTCAGATTCATCCCCCTGCACTCTTTTTAAAATAGCAAGCAGACCAATACATTTGATCGACCATGTAAGAAAATAATGGCAAAAATGCTTTTCACTATCATTTGACTAAACGGGATGTTTATGTGACTATCATACCAAGTGTGTTTGCTTAAAACTGTTTATATGTTAGTGCCTTATTTATTTTCAGCATTGTATGAACAGTTAATAAATCATATTAATAGACTTTGCTTTCTTTGAAATTAACTAACACTGCTCCCCTTACTTGCAGCAACCCTTTAAAACATTTAACTTTTCATGTTGTCTTTGTAGATAGTAGATGTAAGTTGAGCAAATTTTGGTTTCAGAGAAAGCATGCCTTATTTCATTCTCAATGTTTTACTCATTAGGTTACATACACACACACACACACACACACACACACACACACACACACACACACATATATATATATATATATATATATATATATATTATATTTGTATCTAAAGGTTAAAAACTAGCAAAACATACATGCTTAAACATAGCATTACTTACATGTGAAAAACTTAATAGCAAAACTTAAATGTGAAAATGTCCATACAGCTAATTAAGAATTTAGAAATAAAATCAATTAACAGATATTTTTTCCTACAACTAACATTTGTACCTATATCCAGAGTTACAACATACAATCTTAGATAATGATTCTGTTATTCCAGTAAATTTTCTTAATTTATTCTGTGGAATGACATGGTAACTAAGAAGATGATCACTATTGTAACTTTCAGCTATCAATTTAAATTTAATGCTTGGTTAGAATGTTTTTTTTTTAAAATGTATAATTATATAATATTCTATTTCATTGTGATTAAAGTTTATAATTTAAAATTTATATATATATGTGTGTATATGTATATATATAATATATATTAATATTAATATCAATCTATATCTATCTATCTATTCTTCCCTTAATGTTGTTGGGAGAGGCCATCAAAAGGACATGCAGCCAGTTGAACATTGAGCTGGCCCAGACAATTGGAGGCTTATCTTCTCCCCTGTACGTGAAGTGCACATTTCGCTTACTGTTGCTACCCTAGCTGCTGTTTCAAGGACACAGCCTTGAGAAAGTAATATGTTACTGAGACCATCTGGACTGGATACATGACTGAATGCCATTAAGGCTTCTATACAACTTTTAAGATTCTGGCTGGTGAGTGTGACAATTTACTCATCTTGAGTCACCCAAGACAAGCCTCCTATGTCAGTTCCCTTGCTTATTAAAATTTCCACTCACCCATCTAGAGTGGTCTTCCTCTTTCTTTGTTATTTGCTTGCTTTCCGGGTATGGTGTCCAGTTTTGAGTTTCAACTGGGGAACTCCTGAACTGCAAATCAACAAATACGTGCCTGGAATAAAGTTGACATTAAAAATTAATTAATAATAAATTCTGGACTAGAAAAAGTGTTCTGATATATTTAAAAAAAAACGACAATGAAAATACATCCTACCAAAATTTTGGGGATGAGGCGAAAGCAGTTTTAAGAGGGAAATTTATATCATTACAGGCCTATCTCAAGAAACAAGAAAAATCCCAAATAAATTACCTCATGTTGCACCTTAAAGAACTAGGAAAAGAAGAAAAGGTGAAACCCATGGTCAGCAGAAGAAAGGAAATAACAAAAATAAGAGCAGAACTAAATGAAATAGAGAACAAAAAAACAATAGAAAAAATTAATGTGACAATGAGCTGGTTCCTTGAAAAGATTAACAAAATTGACAAACCCTTGGCTAGACTCACTAAGATAAAAAGAGAGAAGACACTAATTAACAAAATCAGAAATGAAAAAGGGTAAGTTAGCACGGACACCACAGAAATACAAAGGATCATCCAAGAATACTACAAAGGACTATATGCCACCAAATTCAATAACGTAGAAGAAATGGACAAGTTCTTAGAAACACATAGCCTTCCAAGGCTGAACCATGAAGAACTGGAAAATCTAAACAGACCTATCACCAGTTACGAAATTGAATCAGTCATCCAAAACCTTCCCAAAAGCAAAAGTCCGGGACCAGATGGCTTCACTAGTGAATTCTACCAAACCTTCAAAGAGGATCTAATACCAATCCTGCTCAAACACTTACAAAAAATTGAAGAAGAGACAGTACTCCCTAACTCATTCTATGAGGCCAACATTATCCTGATACCAAAACCTGGTAAGGACAACACAAAAAAATAAAACTACAGACCAATATCTCTGATGAATACAGATGCAAAAATCCTAAACAAAATTCTAGTAAATCGAATACAACAATGCATTAAAAAGATGCATTCATCACGACCAAGTGGGGTTCATCCCTGGGGCACAAGAATGGTTCAACATCCGCAAATCCATCAATGTGATACATCACATAAACAAAATAAAGAACAAAAATCATATGATTATATGAATTGATGCAGAAAAAGCATTTGACGAGATACAACATCCATTTATGATTAAAACACTTAATAAAATAGGTATAGAAGAAAAATACCTTAATATAATAAAGGCCATATATGACAAGCCCTCAGCTAATCTCATAATTAATGGTGAAACACTGAAGCCCTTTGCTCTACGTTAAGGAACACGACAGGGCTGTCCCCTATCATCTCTGCTTTTCAACATAGTGTTGGAAGTCCTTGCCAGAGCAATCAGGCAAGAGAAAGAAATAAAAGGCATCCAAATTGGGAATGAAGAAGTTAAATTATCACTCTTTGCAGATGACATGATGCTATATATAGACAACCCTAAAGACTCCACCAAAAAGCTATTAAAGAAACAATGAACGAATACAGTAAAGTTGCTGGCTACAAAGTCAAAGTACAAAAGTCCATTGCATTCCTATACACTAACAATGAAATCTCAGAAAAAGAAATACAAAAAACAATTCCTTTTGCAATTGCAGCAAAAAGAATAAAATACCTAGGAATAAACTTAACCAAGGATGTGAAGGACTTATATGCTGAAAACTATAAGACATTTTTGAAAGAAATTGAAGAAGACACAAAGAAATGGAAAGACATTCCGTGCTCATGGATTGGAAGAATCAACATAGTTAAAATGGCCATATTACCCAAAGCAATATACAGATTTAACGCAATCCCCATCAAAATCCCAATGGCATTTTTTAAAGAAATAGAACAAAATATCATCAGATTTGTTTGGAACCACAAAAGACCCCTAATAGCCAAAGCAATCTTAAGAAAAAAGAACAATAATGGAGGTATCACACTCCCTGACTTTAGCTTGTACTACAGGGCTACAATAATCAAAACAGCATGGTATTGGCAGAAAAACACACACATAGACCAATGGAATAGAATTGAGAACCCAGAAATAAAACCACATAAATATGGACAGATAATTTTTGACAAAGAAGCTAAAAACATACAATGGAGCACAGACAGCCTCTTCAATAAATGGTGCTGGGAGAATTGGATAGCCACGTGCAAAAGAATGAAACTGGACTGCTATCTGTCACCATGTACCAAAATTAATTCAAAATGGATCAAAGACTTAAGCATAAGATCTGACACAATAAACTGCATAGAAGAAAACATAGGTACTAAACTTATGGACCTTGGGTTCAAAGAGCATTTTATGAATTTGACTCCAAAGGCAATGGAAGTAAAAGGTAAAATAAACGAATGGGACTATATGAAACTTAAAAGCTTCTGCACAGCAAAAAAAAAAAAAAAAAAAAAAAAAAAAAATTGACAAAATAAAGAGGCAGCCAACTGAATGGGGAAGATTTTTGCAAACAGTGCCTCCGATAAGGGGCTAATATCCAAAATATACAAGGAACTCATGAAACTCAACAACAAAAGACCAAACAACCCAATTGAAAAATGGGCAGAGGACCTAAAGAGACATTTCTGCAAAGAGGACATACAAATGGCAAATAGACATATGAAAAAATGCTCAACATCACTAATCATCAGAGAAATGCAAATGAAAACCACAATGAGATATCACCTCACCCCAGTCAGAATGGCTATCATCAACAAGACAAATAGTAACCAGTGTTGGAGAGGCTGTGGAGAAAAAGGAACCCTCATACACTGTTGGTGGGAATGCAGACTGGTGCAGCCGTTATGGAAGGCAGTGTGGAGGTTCCTCAAAAAATTACGAATAGAATTACCATATGACCCAGCAATCCCTCTCCTGGGTATCTGCCCAAAAAATCGGAAAACATTTATACATAAAGACACGTGTGCTCCAATGTTCATTGCAGCTTTGTTTACGGTGGCCAAGACAGGGAAACAACCAAAATGTCCTTCGATAGATGAATGGATAAAGATGCTGTGGTATATATACACAATGGAATACTATTCAGTGGTAAGAAAAGATGATATAGGAACATTTGTGACAACATGGATGGATCTTAAGAGTATAATGCTAAGCGAAGTAAGTCAGACAGAAAAAGCAGAGAACCATATGATTTCACTGATATGTGGTACATACACCAAAAACAACAAAAGAACAATACAAACAAATGAGAAACAAAAACTCATAGACACAGACAATAGTTTAGTGGTTACCAGAGGGTAAAGGGTGTGGGGGGTGGGGGGTGGGAGATGAGGGTAAGGGGGATCAAATATATGGTGATGGAAGGAGAACTGACTCTGGGTGATGAACACACAATGGGATTTATAGATGATGTAATACAGAATTGTACACCTGAAATCTATGTAATTTTACTAACAATTGTCACCCCAATAAATTGAAAAAAAAATAAATAAATAAATGGAAAATATCCACATAAAAATAAATAAATAAATAAATAAATAAACGGTTAGCAACATTTTTGCAACAAGTTCATGAACTTAATTGTCAGACTTCGTCTGTCAGCTTTGCCTTATTCCTGAGATATTTAATATGGGCTCTTTACTGAATTTTTACAATGACATAACCCGTGTTATGTCCCCCAAATTACACTTCCTGGTAGTGTTAGTTACTAAGTACAGTGGAATCAGCAGAACTAGTTTCCTGTTGTCTGTTTTGAACAAACCTTGTGATCTGTGTAAGTCACTTCACTTGCCTCTGCCTTAGTTTCCTCGTTCATAATCGAGGGAGCTAATACAGTGAGGACTGCAGAACAAGATGAATGAATGTGGGAAGTGCTTCGTGTGTTAAAGACTCTTCATCACTACAACCTTCATCTTCAGTATCCAGATTAGTCCTGCGCTGATTTACAACTCTCTACGGTTTTTGTATTTGTATTAATTTCTTTCTGAATTTACATATCATGAAGGTTAATTGAATGCTTACTGTATGCTAGCTAGATGATTTGCTGTGGAATTTCTTTTTAAATTTTTATCCTAATTTTCACAACAGACCGTGAAATAGATGCTCTTATTGTCCTGAGTTCACTGATGAGGAAAATGCAGTTTAGCAAGGAGAGAATTGAGCTGCTCAGGGGTGTCTAACAGTAAGTGATGGAAATGCAGTCTGTCAGCCTCCAGAGCCCTGTCCTTTGCCGGAACCCTCCCCACGTCCTAAAGACATGCCAGCATACCAAACCCCCAGTCCTATAAAATGGGGAGACAAAGGCAAACAGGTTGCTTGTCACCCAGTCTGTTCTTACTCTTCAGTTTCCATGTTTGTTCCAGCAATAACATACTCTTTCAATAACATTGTTATTCCGTTTTGCTCAAGTAGGCTTATTTTTAAAAAGCTTTTCTTGAAGAGGCATTAGTCACCATTTTAGCAACCAAATACCTTTATTTGAAAGTATCAGAATTATACTTAATTGCATTCATTGTTAATTAGTGCATAGGTTATATCGTAGTTAATTGTCTCCTACTATTTCTGAACTCCTGTGCAGAGATCACTCTTTTTTTTATGCAAGGAACTGGATTGAATAGAAATGCTGTCATCTGTTTAGTAAACAATTCCTATGCTATTAGCAAAATAAAACCTTTAATCCTATAACTATGCTATCTTAGAAATTATCCTTGATTTGTGAAGGATATTGTAGCGGCTGAAAGTATTCAACGTAAACATTTTTTTCAGTGTGGATGTTAATGTCTTTCAAATGGAATAGACGCATTTTGAGAGCTTTGTATTTTCTGTACAAACACGCAGTCTGCTGGGAGAGGAGCCACGGGGCCCTCAGGGGCTCCGCAAGCACATCCGAAATGTTGCACTTCTTTTCCAACAGTGTCATTTGAAATAATAGAACCCTTTTATTTTTCTCCTGGACCATCCCAATTATCAGATATGGGAAAAAGGACTAAAGAGTTATTAAGAAGATGATGGGGTTTTCTGAGTTCCTGTATCAGTTTAGATAATGCAAGCTTCTGTACAAAGAACTCAAAATGCCAGAGGTTTCCAACGACAGATTTAATTTTTACGGCTGTAACAGCCCAACGTGGGGAATGGGAGGCTGTGACACAGTGACTAAAGATTTGGCTCATTCCATTTTGTGCCTGTCGGGCTTTCAGTTGCAGCCAGAAGATAACAATAGGATTCTGCCGGATACAAATTTTGTTTCAGTGTCAATAGAAGCTGATCAGCAGCAGGTTTCCTGAAGAGGAAAGTATGCAACAAAAATGTCAGTTATATGACATGAATATTCAGTGTCATCAGGCCCTGCTGTGTCCACCTCCGCAGCGGAAGGGGTGGAGTCTGCAGGAACGTGACTCTCCTTACAGACAGTGGTTGGGTGAACACAGAGGACTCTGAAACTCTCCTTTTTATTGCTTGCATTGCTAAATGGGCAAAGGACTTGAACAGACATTTCTCCAGAGATTTACAAATGGCCAATAAGCACATGAAAAGATGCTCAACATCACTGATTACTAAGAAAATGCCAATCAAAACCACAATGAGATATCTCACACCCATCATGACGGCTACTATCAAAAATAAAAAAAATGGAAAACAGCAAGTGTTGGAAAGGACGTGGAGAAATTTGAACCCTGTGGGTAGGTGGGAATATAAAATGGTGCGGCAGCTATGGAAAGCAGTATAGTGGTTCCTCAAACAATTAAACATGGAGTAACTATATGACCCAGCTCTTCCACTTCTGTATATAGACTCGAAAGAATTAGAAGCATGGTGTCCAAAAGATATTTGTACAGTCGTGTTCTCAGGAGCATTATTCACAACAGCCAAAAGGTGGAAGGGGCTCAAATGGCCGTCAACAATGACGGATAGAGAAACTGTGGTCCATCCACACAATGGAGCATTACTCAGCCTTAAGAAGGAAAGAAATTCTGACACACACTACAACCTAGAAAACATTATGCTGAGTGAAGTAAGCCAGTCACGAAAGGACAGATACCGTATGATCACACTTACATGAGGTCCCTCAGATAAGCAAATTTATGGAGGCAGAAAGTAGAAGGGTGGTTGCCCAGGGCTGGAGGGAGGGGCGAAGGGGGAGTTATTGGATCATGGGACAGAGTTTTAGTTTTGCAAGATGAAAAGAGTTCTGGGGATGGATGGTGGTGATGGCTGCACAACAGTGAATGTACTTAATGTCACCTAACTGTACACTTACAAGTGGTTAAGATGGTACATTTTATGTTATGTGTGTGTTTTTTACCAAAATTTAAAAATAAGTGTTTAAAAAGGTGGGGCAGAGAGGGAGAGGATAGAAAACATGTTAAATCCATTCACTTGGTGAACGACACATGAAGTACCCACAGTGAGTCGGATGCCAGAGATGTCGGCAGAAGCGGGCACATCCTCTGGGCAGACCCCGCCAGGCACCTCTAGGCCGCAGGCCGTGCGGCCACGCTGTGTACACAGCAGCTGTGCAGAAAACGCCTTTCTAAAGTCCAGCATGTTTCGACACCTAGGATTGCCTTGTCCCAACCCAAGAGGGGAATCGACCCCAGTGATGTTTGGTGCTGCACCCACACGCATCCTCGTGTCCCGTGGTTTGCTTACCCGAGTCGTTCCTCTGGAGACAGAGGGCCCTGGCCCACCCGTGGCCTCCTCCCCATGGTACCTCTTCTCCAGAGGCTTTTCCATTTCCGGGCCGGCTCGAGGAGGCGGAGTCTTTGTCAAAAATAGGAGCTCTGGGACTGGATCTCATTCCCCTGGAACCATTCACTCTTCCCAGAGGCCTCTTTCCCAGAGGACCTGGGGACGGTCCTCATTGATCAAGAGACCTGCAGTTCTCCCTGCCTGTTCCTTGTCACTTTGCTTCCCAGTGACGTTTTGTTCACCCCTTCCCCCAGGTATCCCTGGCAGCACTGGAGGCACCCCTGACTTCAGGCTGCTCTGGTTTGGCAATGTGCCCAAGCCTCTGAGCAAGAGATTGCACAGCCTGGCTGCTTACTGGACGTGGGGAGGAGGCGCCAGGTATGGGAAGACAAACCAGTTAATTTTTTCAATAAGGCATCTTGCCACGATGACCGGTGGACCCAAAAGCAGCAATGCTGGCTTCTTGTCTGAGCTTCCACCTTCCCTGAATGACCAAGCTCTCTGGAGGGTCAAGGTATTGAGTCACAGGATGAGTCGGTGATAATTCAGTTCTTAAGCAGTGTTGACAGCCCCTCCCATTTTCTATGATCCTCTCCCCGGGGGAGCTCAGCAAGCTTCAGAGAGGGGGCAGGAGGAGCTGCCTTGTCAACAGGATCCCCTTGGGTAGATTTTGGTACCTGTCAGAGGAGCACTTGGCCTGGCTAGGCTGACGCCTGTGCTTCAGTGTCTGTACTTACGTCCAAGCAAACAGGCCTGTACAGCGGGAATTCCAAGTCCGAAAGTTCCACTTCCAAGAAGCCTTCCCAGCGGTACCATCACCAGAGTGTGGGTGAGGCCCCTTCCGTTAGTGACCGGTGTGCTCGGCTGCTGCCTCGGCCTTTCCTGGGCCTGTCTTTGATGTTCAATATCTTGCCAAAGAACATTTGAACCACAAGAGTATCTCTCCCAGTGCCTTCTGAACAGTCAGCACTGAGTATTTGTTGAGTGAATGAACGGCTGTCCTCAGGGTCCCTGCGTCTGTAGTTTGATCAGGCTGCTTATCCTGCTTCGCAGATGCTGTTTCCCCAAGGGATCATTAACGCCCTTGTTTCTGTGATGTTCCTTATGGAAGGTGCTAAGGACAAGCAGCCGGCTCCGCCTGCATAGGACACGGGTCCCTCAGTGATGTCTGCCCGCCACCTGTGGCGGCACATCAGCCACACGTGCTCTGGGCCAGGGCTCATGTGCACGGCCAGACGGCACCTGCCCTCTGACCTCCAGCACTGCTGGCACCAGAAGCGTGACTCCACGAGGGAAGTACTTGGCACATGCTTGTGAAACCTGCTCCAACTTGTTGACACTTGAGCCATAGTCAGAAACCAGGCAAATACCTGTCCTGTCCCCTCTGGAGGGTCAGAAACACAGGAGCTGTGGCTTCCTCTGGCTCCAAGTTCTCTAGGAGGAGGGAAGCAGGCAATACTGAGCTGTAGTTCAGCACGAGAGCCTGTCCTGTTCATGCAGAGAAGGGGACTGCTGGCCAAGCACACCCAGTAACCCAGCATCCCAGAACCTGGCTGGGCTCGTCTGAGGGAGGCCAGGGCGCTCTGGGCAGCTGGCCCTGGTGTCTGCTCGTGGGTGAGCGCAGGAAAGCTCTACCCGTCTGCCTGTCCCTGTCCACTCTGCACAACTGGGGGCTTTAAGTTATCCCGAGCTCTGCATTCGGAACAACAGCCGCTTACCAGCCACTTATTAGATGCTGGGCACGCTCCTGAGACTTGACAGGCCATCAATTCACTTAGTCTTCAGAACAGCCCTAGGAGTGAGCATTTTTGTTAAGGATTGCCTCTCTTTTCTGGATAAAGCATCACAGGTAAGTAACCTGCCCGGTGATGAGCAGAGCAGGTAGACTTGAACTGAGGGCTGCAGGCACCAGAACGTCGGTCTCCGTGAAATCTGCCTTTCATGTCTGTGTTTTTTCTGACTCACAGGGTACGTCTGTGCAGATGCCTTTGTACATGACTGAGAACCATAATGCAGGCAGGGAAGCATGTAGCATGTATACACAGAGCTATAAGCAAGCCTGGTCGTTTGGAAACCATGCTGACACCGCGCACTTCCTGGCCAGCTCGTTTCTGTGTCCTCGTGCCCGCAGGGCCTGCTGGCTGGGACCCCAGGACGTGCGCCCCTCGGCTTCGAGTCAGCGGCAGCTTTCCTTGACTGTTGGGCAGGAGTCACGGGCTAGGCTAGGAGGAAAAAGCTGTAAGTTGTGGAGAAATAGCTCCAGCTTCTGCCATTACCTGAAGGGACCCCCGGGTGAGCCTGGATGGCCCAGGCGGCTTCGGCCAGTGACAGTTCACTCTACAGGCCTCCAGGCAAATCAGTGCCATTGAGGACAATCTGCCGTTTCTCTGCTGTGGCCGTCATTTTGTCACAGAGTCCTTGTTTCATGTGAGGTTCTCTTCTCATAGCAACACCCTCTTTCCTTGAGATGCTTTCATATAGGTGATATCCAGAGCAGTGGCTCTCAGGGCTCACGTTCTTTGTTTAAAAATCCAGCTCAGCCACTCCTGCCTGCTCCCAGGCTGCTGAGAACCTGATGCAAATAGTTACCTGGCCGCCGGCAGGGAAATGATGCCGCTGTGTCCATACTTAGCGCTGGTAAGTTTTCATGGATATGTTATATTCTGATTTGTTGCATAATCTGTTTCAATTCCATGTAGGTCCTGGAATCCTCACACAGTCCAGAAAATGCTGGTCCATTGCCCTGGGCAGTGACTGACCGGTCTTTTCAGACACTCAGAGCAGCCAAGATTGCAGTTTTCAAAGTGTCCCTCTATATTTAGCAGGCCGAATTGCCAATGGCTCACTCTCGCTCTGTACTTGCACCACCTGAAAAAGCTCACCTTCACATGCAAGGTCGCTCAGATTGGGCAAACATTGATTCTGTTGCCTGTGGGACCCAGAATAACTGCATTATGCAAAACGAAGCACTGTGGGGACAACGGAAACAATGGATGCTGTTCCATTCCACTTTGGCAAGTGCAGAAACAGGAGAGAATGAATGTGAGTGAGGTTAGTGCACCTCTCAGGCCGGAAGGAAGGCTCAGGAGCAGAGGCTTTGGCAAAAGACCCTAAAACTCCCACTCCCACTCCTCTAGCTCCAATTCTTACCTTTGTCTTCTGTTATTGTTCTCTTCTTTTGTTCTCCCTTTTCCTCCCTCCCTCCCTCCCTCTTTTCTTTCTTTCCTCCCTCCCTCCCTCTCTTCCTTTTCTCATTCATTAAGCTCTGACTGTCTTTTGTGCAGTGTGTTATTGCACCAGTGTTATTACCAAAGGTTATTAAACCAAAACTCTCCATCTCTGTTGGAGGACTAGACACACAATCAGGCAGTGATAACACGGCATCGTAATAGGGTGTCACAGAGGGAGGGGGGCACGCAGCTAGGCTGAGAGGTGCCAGGGAAGGCCAGGCAGTGAGGGTGGCGCCAAGCTGGGTTACTGTTCTCCCCAGCAGATGAATCTGGCCCAGTCTTAAACTACCAGGCGCCGAGGGGGCATTATCCTTACTTTTCCTCTGTAAGCTCTGTAAGCCGGGTCAGGAGCCGTCACCCTGCTGAGCCCAGGCCCAACTCTGTGTGATCACTGCTCCTGGCTTCCTTCCCCTCCTCGCATCCTGGCCCATGGTGACAGAGCCCACACCTCTTCTTAGAGGTTAAGAGAAGGTCTAGCACTCAAAAAACAAACAAACAAACAAATACAAACAAAAACCAAAAGGAAAATAGTCATACTCTGTGATACAAGACAAATATCCTAAAACTTATGACCTACACTTTCAAGGAGTGAGAGCTCTGGGAGTTAATGATGTGTGTCCAGCTGCAATAAATCAAACATGAACTGCTAAAGGAGGGAATAGAGAGATCTAGAACTGAGTAAGCTTTGTTTGTCCACAGTGAGTCTTTTAAATAAGGTTTTGCCCTTGGTTAAAAGCTGGTTAGAAAATTAGAAGAGGCTGTAGGGTATCTGTACACAGCCGTGGGTTAGAGCCACTTGGGTAAGAATGATGTGGGACTGAGGTCTCCATTATCTTGTGATTCTGCTGGTTAATGAGTGTGTGGACGATTAGGTCTGTAGAGATGTAACTTTTTCTCTGAAAATGAATCTTACTGAGTTCTGAAGTCCCCACAGAATCATGCCTGCTCAAGGAGATTTGGTTAGAAGTCCATCCTCTTTTCGGTCAATCCAGGCTTTATACTCCATGGAATCGAAGTTCACAGTCTCTGTGGCTTCTCTTCTGTCTCCCTCTGTCTCCCCGGATGGCATCTCATGCTGGGGGCTCCTGTCTCGGAGCCGTCGTCTGGGTCCCGCTGGCCCCACTGGCTGGATTATCACTCTTGATCTTTGTATGGCAGTCTCTAGTCCCACTTCACGTGCTCTGTGTGTCCCAGGTCCCACGTGGCCTCAGGTGGATGCCTGCACTTGTTGCTCTGGTTCCTGTCCCTGTCACATTCCACAAAGTCCTCTTGCCAGTCCCAGGCCCGTTCAACGTCCAGCCCCCTCTACAGGCCTGTGATCCCCACCGAACCTGCGGGAACATCCCCCAGTGCAGGCCTCGGTTGCTGGGCCTTTGCTTTCTGTCACCCGCCCTTCTGCCATTTCTGTGCCACTGTCCCCACCCATCATAAGGCTAGGGTAGTTTTTGAGGTGGTTTCCTTCCACGAGTGCCAAACAGGAAGTAGGAGGCAAGTCCCATCAAGTCTTCCTGAGCTGTCACCTGCCTCCCCTTCCATGCTCACACCCACACATACGTACAGGGTGCTGCAGGCGCTGGGGCCCAGCTCCAAATCTGTCCTGCATCCTTCTCCAGGCCAGGAAGGGTTTCCATGTCTTCCTTTGAACCAGGGAACTTATCTTGCATTTTATCCTCATCGTCATGCCTGTGGTTTAGTTTTTAAACCTGGGCACCACGAAGCGTGGACTGACTGGGGCTCCCAAATTCCCCTTTCCACCCAAGAAGTCTAGCTCTAGCCTTTTGCAACTTTTGTCCCCGAAAAGGGCTTCAAAAGTGATTTTGGAGTCACAGGTGACCATTAATTCCTTTGTCCTTGTTTGGATCTTGTCCTTCCCGTGAAGCCAGAGACTGTTCCTGTGTTAATGTGTGGACAGCCCCAGGACAGCCCAAGTGCCAGAATGGAAAATGCTCTCAGGCGTATTTCAAAATCTTAGTCAATGGCCTCCAGGCTCTCTGACTAGGTGCTAGTCCATGGCCGGCTGGCCCTGTCCTCATGTCCCCAGGCCCTTGCCACTGGTCCATGGCTTCCTGGCCACAGGCAGCTCTCCATTAAAGGGAGAAGTGGTGGCAAGTTGTCTATTCCTATGCTCAGCAGTTCTTCCTCCATCAGAAGATGAAAGGGAGTGTCAGATTGTGCCACAGGTTTTATCTAGGTCAGAAGATATATGGGCCTGCCATACGTTAAGGTAAAATTCAAATGAATAGATTTGAAGGGCATGGCCCTTCTGGGGTCCAATGAAAAGCAAGGCATGTTTTTGATAGGCAGTGCCATGGCTTTACTGACTGAACGGAGAACCAAGAGGAAGACAAAAGAGCTGTTTAGAAGTATATTTAAAAAACAGGGATTTATATATTCAGTTGACAAAAGAATGCCTAAATGAGACTGTTAAATTAGATACAAAGTCTTAAACCTCTGGGAGTAACTTTTCTAACAGTTCTTAACATATGAGGCCAGACAATTAAGTTCACGAACCCATCCTAGAAAAAGTGCTACATCCCTCATTGCTGGATATCACTACGGTCACCTTCCAAGTACTCCCCTTGGGAAGCTATGCCCTGACGCCAGTGCCTCATCCACCCTTCAAAGCAGTTTGGGACTCTTTTTCTGGAATGGCCATCAGAGCTGTTGTCATATTACCATTGATGTCCTGAATGTCATCAAAATGTCTTCCTTTCAATATTTCCTTTATCTTTGGGTAAAGAAAGAAGTCACTGGGGGCCAGATCAGGTGAGTAGGGAGGGTGTTCCAGTACAGTTATTTGTTTACTGGCTAAAAACTCCCTCACAGACAGTGCCCTGTGAGCTGGTGCATTGTCGTGATGCAAGAGCCATAAATTAGATAAAAGTTCAGGTTGTCTAACTTTTTCACGCAGCCTTTTCAGCACTTCCAAATAGTAAACTTGGTTAACTGTTTGTCCAGTTAGTTCAAATCCATAATGAATAATCCCTCTGATATCCAAAGAGGTTAGCAACATCGTTGCAACAAGTTTACAAACTTAATTTTCAGGCCTCGTATGTCTTGTCTTTTCTTAACTGATTAAGCAGTAAGTGCTTCTGTCAGCTATGACTTGATAAGCAAATATCCAGTGACAATATAATGAAATTGCCACAGGCCTGTGATGATGATCAATTAACAAACGGCAAATCTCCATTTTCTTCAAAGAGGCTCAGTAGAAAATGTTCTACTGTGGTATAGAAACTGGAGCAATAGTAATTTTTCTTTTTAATAAGTTTAGGAAATATATATGTAAATATATCAGAGAAGAGCAGAGTTTGCCACCCAAAGTATGCATTTTGGGGATATTGATTGTTTTAAGCTGGTTATTTTTAAGAAGCAAAAGACTCAGGGCAGAACCTTTGACCTTCCCCCAGCTGCCTAAATTTAGATGGAGGACCTGCTCCAGGAAGGGAGCTCTCATCGTAGGTAAGTACAGTTTAATAGGAACTGTGTGTGACGAATGGGGAGGAACCAAGCATGGCCCCTTTGGTCACAGCCCTCTCTGTGTCCCCTCAGTAAAGATGGCCCAGCAAACATTTATTTACCAAACATTTGCTTTTCCATCTCTATGGGAATTGCTTCCCTCCCCTTTGAAGTGGCATCTAAGCTTTAATTGCACAAGACCTGTCCTCTGACCCCATATTCTTATGGAATCCCCATATGTACATATGTAATTAAATTTGGTTATTTCTCCCTATTAATCTGTCCTATGTCACTTTAGTTATTTGACCAGCCAGAAGAACTAAGAGAGGAAAGGGGGAAATGTCCCCTCCCCCACAGCATTTTTTATATATGTATATATATATATATATATATACACACACATATAGAATGTAAATACATTGTCTATATTTATACATTTCCTTTCTTAGATATGCAGAGGCTAAATCTCCAAAAACATCATGAAACTTACTGTTGAAAAGCATGTTACAAGGAGACAGGTGTCATCACCCTTCTGAGCCTGCACATCTCCAAAGGTGTCTTTCGATTGGTTCACCTTGAGATGACCGGGTGGTGGACACGGTCTGATTGTAATCCAGCTGTTCTTTTCCGACTGGAAAATGCTCCTTCTGCTCCAAGAATATTGGCTTAATGGGAGCTGCCTGTCCTTAGAGCACAGACCTGGGAGGGGGAGGAAGGCCGAGGGCGCACGACCCACAGCAGGTCGGAGTCTTTTTCCAAGACTCCAAACTGGAGCCAGAGAAAGAAAGTCAGTGTCTCTGGGGTGAAGCTAGGAATCCCAGTTTCACCATTTTTACCTGTGTGACCTTGACAACCTAAGCTTTCTGTCTTTCTGTTTCCTGGTCTGTAAAATCGGGACGGTAATAGCGCTTACCTGACAGGGTTGTGGTGCAGTATAATTAGCTAATACGTCTACGGGGCTTAGAAGTGTGCGGGGCACATAATAAGCTTACAGTCAAGTTTTGAAAGATGAGAGCTGTCAACACTCGTGTTCCCTGCCGGTCTGAGAAAGACAGAGCTGATGAAAGCTGCAGGGGAAGAACAGCAGGGGAGATGGAGGTAGGAGACCCCGAGTGCCTGAGGGCCTGGCTCTGCCTCTCAGTCCCGTCTTTCCCGGGGCTATGTTAGATCTCCTATAAATTTCTGCTTTTGCCTATGCGTTGCGCTTGTCAGTCTTCTACTTTTAACCTACTTTTAACTTCCAGCCACTTAAAATAAAGTGGGTCTCTCACAGATAGCATGTAGCTGGATCTTGCTTTTCTTAGCCAGTGGCAATAATGATGATGACCATCTATTAATAATGGCTCTTTTATACTAAATTGCCATATGAGATTATATACATCCTCCTTCATTGGATGAGGAGACCAAGGCTCAGAATTTTATTGGCTCACTGAAGAACTTGCACTTAGCTTAGTGCAGCTAAGACGAGAACCCCAGAGCTAGAAATCCCATTTGTTCTTGGTTTTCCCCCAACAACATAGTTGTTCTAAAAGAAAAGGGGTCAGAACCTTATAAAGCAAAAGTTAATAGGCAGAAACCAGTGGCAACTTTTCACGAAGAGTTTACTTCTATCAGGAAGAAAATTGCCAGTCGTTCGGTTCCATCCTTGGGAACCATCCTCACGGGCTTCTACGTGTTAACTGTTGTTCTATCTGGATCCAACTTATACGTTAAGCAATGCTGAAGGCACATTCACTGTGGCGCCTGTGGGGGGTTTCTGGTGTCATGCATGTGTCTGCCGTACCCATCACCACTCCTGCTTCCTGGTGTCAGATGTACCCCCAGGAACTCCACCCAAGGAGGAATTAAACAAAGCTTTTCAGGACTCCTCAAGAAGTTAGCTATCATTGGAAGTGCCCTTGCTCTGGATATTAAAATCATTCCAGGAAGATACTGGCATTTTGAACTTCAACTCTTGCTCTCTATGACTTCTGTGAAAGTGACAATGTTTTCATTTATTTTTCTCACACATATTAATGGAACACTTGCTGCACAAATTGCAAGCATGACAGATATGGTACCTGCCCTATGGACAAGCTTCTTGCCCCGTTGAGCTGACTGTTTAATGAAGTACAGTTCATGCAGATGTATACTGAGTACATGGGGCCACGTATTGGTTTAAGGGCTGGGGATCTAGTAGTGGGCAAAGCAGACGCCTCCGCTCACATGTGACAGCTCTGATAAGCAGAGAGGGCACCCAGGACAGCACAGCACTTGTCTGGCCCCTGCTGTCCCCTGTTCTTTTCCTCCTACCTCCCCACACCCTTGTAGGATGTCCTACTTAGGTTGAAATAAAATAATTCCCTCCAGGGATTACACAGTCACCAAAAGGTTTTTATTGGGGTGGGAAGAGAATCTCAGAGAATATTTAACCCAACTCCTTCAGACTGCATTTATAGAAACTGAGATTTACATAGGTTGTAACTTGGCCCCAAATCACTACTGCATGACGCAGCCAACATGGAAAACTGGGCTCCCGGATTCTGTCCCCTAATTCATTCTCCGTGGTCCACTGCTCATGTGAGAATAGCTGATGATGGACGTATAGGCCACAAATGCTCAATGATTGACCTTTACAATAACAACAGACATTTTTTTCACATGAAACTGTGTGTTTGACTAGAAATTAATTCAATGTAAAAAGCAAGCAAAAAGGATGTTTGTATCAGAAGGAAGCATTTTTATCTCCAGGGAATGTTAAGGATCAAATCTTAAACCTTGAAAATCGTCATGATTTACATTTGTCCCTTGTAATTGACACTTGGTTTGGGGCTTCTATGTATTGTAGAATTAGGTCATTGCCAATAAGCGATTAAGTCTAGCTTTAAACATTTGTAACCCCATGTTCTTGGGTTTGGAGGGAGGTTGTTTATTATTTATCTACACATTTGTTATTTATATACTTGTTTACTTATTTATAATAATCTTTTCCAAGATGAACATGTCATACAATGCAGAGTTAATAAAGAAAATGCTGGAGCCTCCTTAGAGCCACCTAGTTACAACAACAGACACCAAAATCCAGAATCATAGGTTACCTTGTAACTTGCAGAGGAAATAAAAAGGCCTGGCAGGAGGTGGGAGACCAGATGTGCATTTCAGGGTCCAGCACTGGTTTTTTTGTGACTTGGGGAAACTTTTCAGCAGAGATTTGCCCTTCTTCGGAAATGCATACTATAATAAATAGAGCAACGCTGAGCTGCTGACTGGCAAATGAGAAGGTTAGCTGATTGATGGAAGTGTAGCATGAGAATGTTCTGGAAGGCACTGGCCTCTCCTCTGAGCACCAACATATCTGTGCACTTCAGGGGCCAGCATCCTGTTCTCAAGGCATTGGATGCATTTATGCTGCAAGACAGGGACTGTGGCAGAAGCAACAGCTTTTATTAATTTAATTCTTATACACATAACATGTAAGGGTCAATCTGAAATATAACAAAGTGTAGCCATTTAAGTGTGGAGGCCAGTGAATTTTGACACATATGCAACTACTGCCCCGGTGAAGACTGGAACATTCCGCTACCCCAGGAAGTCCCCTCACTGGCCCTTGCAGTCAATCCCGTCACTCAAGTCAATTGCTGTTCCATTTTCTAACAATGTAGCTCAGTTTTGCCTGATCTGGAACTTTCTATAAATTGAATCAAACACGATGGACTTCTTTTTGCCTGGTTTCTTTCATACCACATAATGATTTTGAGATTCATCTATGTTGTGTTGGTAGTTCCTTCTTATCATTGAGTAGAATTCCACATGAAATGTATTCTCTTGTTGACGTTCATTCCGATGGTTTCTATTTGGGGCTATTATAAACATTCTTCTACAACTCTTTTCAGGGACATGTCTTTTAATTTCTTTTGAAGAAATACAGTAGTTTGGAATTGCTGGCTTGTGGGGTAGATATATGTTTAACTATTTCTTTTCAAATTTATAATTTCAAAAATGGTTGTATTATTGTATGCCCAGCTAGTATGAGAATTCCATTTGTTCTCCATCCTGTGAGCATTTGGTATGACCAGGTTCTCGTTTGTTTGTTTCTTTCCCTTGCTGTTATGGTGGTTGGGCAGTGGTATCTCATGCTGGTTTCACTTAGCATCTTCATAACTAATAATTTTGAGCGTCTCTTCTCATGCTTGTAGACATCTCCATATATATGTTTTTGTGTGTGTGAAGTGTCCTTTTGCTCAATTTTTATTGGGTTGTTTGCTTTTGTATATTGATTTATAGGAGTTCTTTATATATTCTGGTTACATATGTCATATATACCGGGAGTGCCAAAAAAATGTATGTAAGTGGACACTTTGGTCAACATTGCGCAAGCAGTAGTTTGCTGTAATCAGAAATGTCTGGATGCTGATGGGAAACACTATGAGTGGCTCTTGTAATTGCAGAAGTCAAACATGACTTGCATTCATCTTTTGTTATTGGTATATATTGAGTGTTACAATTTTAATACAGTTTTCCTTTCTTAAAATGTATATACAATTTTTTGGCCCTGATAACACCTTAATTTTAGGTCTCTAGCCTCTAGAACTATGAGACAATAAACCTCTGTGTTTTAAAGCCAAAAAAAAAAATTTTATCGTTAAATTTTTATCTTTATTTTTAAATGTTGGCATTTAATGCAGTAATTTTTATTCCAAGTGCTGCTTTAATTGTATCCCACAAAATTTGATATATTTTCATTTTCATTCATTTCAACCTATCCAATCATAATCGTGTAATAGTTTCTTTCTCCCTTTGGTTCTGTGTAGTTCTCTAATTAGATACATAGACACATAAGATTTTTGTATCTTAGTGAAGTCAACCTTTCATCATTACTAAAGGCCCTTCATTGTCTTGAATGCTACAATGTTTGGTATTACTACAACTATAAAATCTTTCTTATGCATGGTGCTTGCATGGTATAGTTTTCAGATCCCCTTGAGATTTCTTCTTTGACCCGAGGGCTTTTAAAAATGGTATTACTTAATTTCCAAATATTGCAAGATATGTTGGTTATCCTAATGTCACTGGTTTCTAATTTGATTCTCTTGTAATCAGAGAATATATGATTTCAATCCTTTCAGATTTCCTGGGACTTGTTTTGTAACCTAACATAGAGTCTATCTTGGTGATAAAACCATAAAGACTCTAGATCTTGTGTAGACTCTTAGTTTTGGGTTTTGTAGAGTAGGTCTCTTTCTTTTTTCCCTCTAACGTTAAGGTAGGGAAACTACTCTTGAGATGTGATCTTTACTCCTAAAGCGTGGCCCTTCTGGGGTCCAATGAAAAGCAAGGCATGTTTTCCACGTGTCTCTAACAGAGCTGAACACACACCCAAACTTAGCCTCCTCAGTATGAGCGGTGCTGAAATCTCTGTGTAGCCATCTCAGCCTTTCAGAGTAAATCCGTCGATTCACCCCACACCTAGGCAGTTCAGGCGCAGCCAAGGATTTGCAGCTCCCTTTTCTGTATATATTTTTTTCCTATTCCAGGATTTCTCCCCTCAATTTCCATCTCCTGGAAATGTGACTGGATCTTTCTACTTGAGCTCTATTAGAAGGTGTGCAGACTAGAAGTGTCCTCAGGGGAAAACTGTGTAAATGTGTGTCTCACAGATGTGGTGCCCATCTCTGAACGCATCCTCCCGTTGTCAGCTTGCTTTCTTTGCTCTTCAGTGCCTTCCAGTAGCTGTTTTCAGTATTTTATCCAGCACTGATAATTCTTGCTTATAGAAGGGAGTCAGATGTAAGTTATTATTGGAAGTCTGAACCTGCGACTTACTTTAAAATGCAGAGGGAGTATAGACCCCACATCTGGCACCTTGCTCTGGACGTCGGATCTGTGCCCTGGCCCCGTGCATTTAGCTGTGGCATCTGGGCCAGTCTCTCTGAGCTCCAGTCTTCTCACCTGTAACATGGAATCGACAACACTTCCTACGTCACAAGGTTGTTGTGAGAATGAAATGAGTTAACACATGGAAAGCTCTTGGAACAGTATCTTATTCTGGTGTTTAACATTAGCCAATATCTATTTGGGAGCCTGTTTTTCCATTGTGAACAGAAATGGACTGAATTCCAGAATATGATTCCAGCTAATTAGGGTTATGTTAATTTACATAACTTTTGCTAGTTCCTATTCTAGTATATTGCACTTGAGATAAGTGATATTGAATATATACTTTTCCTGCCAACAGAGCTCTTATTAATGATGTGGAGTTCAATGACTTAGTTATAGATATTTCCCCTGAAAATTTAAGATTTACTTTTCACTGAGGGCATATTTAATGTGCTTCTCTCTTCAAAATGCATATTGAAAAATCTTCAAAGCTGACAGTTTATAAGCAGCATGCCAGAAATAAAGGAACCATCATATTTTTGCTGCCTCCTTTACTTTTTCAAATAGAATCAAGGTAATGTTTTTGAACTTTATTGTCGTGCTGCCAGATTGGGAGTTTTAATTTTTTATCTTCAAACAAGCACTTTTTTTCTTTTAGTCTAAGCTTAAGTAGCAATGAATCACTACACTAAAAAAAGCAAGTTCCAAATCCAGTCAGATAAGAAAACAAATTATACTAATGGGGTAGCATGTGAAGGGTAGCAGAATATACCACCCCAAAATATGACTGCAGGAGTTCAGGGCTTGTCACCCCAAACATGCAGCTTTGGTATATTGATTATTTTGAGCGGTAAGCACTTGAAAAACAGCCAGTGCTGGGAGAGGCTGGCTTTCTCTGAACTGCCCTCATCTGCCTGAAGACAAATCCTTCTAAAGGAACTCAATCTTCATAGATGCTCCCCCGGGGAGTTTCATCAGCCAGGGAAGATTGGTTCTGATCACAGGGGAAGAGACTAGAAGTCAACAGCATGGCAGACAGACCCTGGCCAGACTCCCATTCCTCCCACCTATTCTTTTAAGGGTCCATCCATCTTTCCTAAACACCATTTCCTCTCCCCTAAGAGCCTACATCTCCCTTTTCCCGTTGAGATGGTATTGAAGCCTGAATTCTAAGTCCCCTTAGGGAGTTACTCATTTTCCCCTGGGTCCCCCCCATGTTTACATAAGGTAGATGTGTTCATAAACTTCTGTTTGTTCTTCTCTTGTTAACCTGCCTTTTATTACAGGGGTCTCAGTCAAGAACTGACAGGGGTAGAAAAAGTGATTGTTTCTCCCAACACCTGTAAATCACGTCCAGCTAGAAATTACTGTGAAATGTCTCGTGCTTATGGGAGAGCTGATTGGTCTTTTGACCTCTCACACTGGAAGAGGATATCAGGAAGGACAGAGAGGGAAGGCTGTGTAATCTAACAACCTACATGACTAGCACATGGCAGATGTAAAATTATGTTTGTGAAATGAACAGATGTGGGGAAGGATGCTAAGTGAAGGTGCTTCTATTATGTGCAGCCTGAAAACTGGGAACTCATCTCTGCAGGGGTGAGTGTGGCGGAGGGAAGGAGTCTCTGATCTGATCTATAGCGACCTCAGGCTTGACAATGGAAATTAATGGTTGCAAAATTACTTTCCTAGGATCTTTGTGAGGAAAAACTGAAACAACAGATGCAAGACGTACTGGGAGGAAAGGAAAGCGGAGTACAAACATAAGACAGTGCAGTTACTTGTATATATAAAGCGGGAGATTCCAGTTTAGGAATTATTCTGGTCTCACATCTTCACCACTGTCTTCCATTATAAATTTGTGTACAGCCATATCCTCATATCTGGGAAAATGTTAATTTTCCTGAGTCACATACAAAATTTGTAGCAGGATCAAATCTACCAGGTCTCTTTTTCTAACGTCTAATCCATGAAACAGAATTAATTTTTTTCAGGATGTTCTCCCCTTCTGACTATATTATTAGTATAATACAAATTTGGGGCTGTCTCCTCTTATTACTACATTAAATTTGTCACTGTCTTCATTCTGTGATATGTTCCCAATGCCTGTATTTTGCTTCTCTCGGACTCTCCCCACTCACATACAGGGTTGCCAGATACAAAACAGGATGCCCCTTTAAATTTGAAACTCAGATGAAAAATGAATAGTTGTTTAGCATCAGTGTATCCCACGGAATATTTGGCCGTGGGTTTAGTTTTCTATTATAAATCTGGCAGCCCTAATTTAGAAGCTTTGCTGGTCCTGAAGAGATGAAGGAAGAGAGCGCAAGCATCAGGACCCGGAACACGAGAAAGTCTAGATTTTGCTTCACAGACAATATTTACTGTAATTCTCAGTGGAAAAGGACAAACTATGAGAGTAACAATTTATAAAGACTGGATATCTATAAACAGAGCTTAATGTTTGAATAAAATAAAATTGTGGTTGAGTGAATGTGGCATAGACACTGGTATTCTACAATCCGGTCATTAGAGTCTAGTGACCAATCATTTATCATAAAGGGAAATTGTTAATATTGTATTTACATAACGAATAAATCATTTCTGCGTGTAGTGGGAAGAAATAACTTTTGAGAGAGGATAAGGGAGCGGAAGGAAAAGTCCTTGACCTCTGGGCTCTCACTACATAATGTCGTTGCTATTCGGTGTCTCCATCTCCCACAGTCTGAACTCCATGAAGATGTGCTCCTGCTTTTCCTTAAGTCACATTGACTCTAAGATGACAGTGATTAACTTTCTATAATGCTACATATTTGGAAATGAAAGACCTTAAAAAAATCCCCTTAAAATAAGCTGGAGCTTTGGAAATGGGGAGCTAATTTTCCATCTTCTCACCCCATGCAATGGTTGCAATTATAGCTTTCTCTATATGCGTGTCTTATTGCTGTGTGACTGTGCGCTCAAGAGCTTCTTCCTCTGCCCCTTGACTCTGGACTAGAATTGTTTCTTGCTCTGACCTGTAAAAAGGCAGCAGAACTGATGTAGGGGTCCTAAGTTAGATCTGGAGAGGTCTTGCCGCGCCTGCTCCGTCTCTCTCATAGCGCCGCCCTGCTGCCATGGGAACAAGTGTGGGCTGGCTTGCGGGAGGGTGAGAGTCAGGGAACACACAGGGGCCTTTTCATGACCTGCCTTCACCGATCACCTCTAGCTGACCCAGCAGCTGAGCGGAGACACATGAGCAAGTCTGGCCGGGACCAGCTGAGATCACCAGAACTGCCTCGTCACCACACAGACTCAGGAACTCAGTAAATGGTGGTCCCTTCACTCCGCTAATTTGGGTGGTGGTTTGTTGCATAGAAGTACGTAACTAGCTGATACAAAAACGGGCACCTCCAAGTGAGGTGCTGCCATAAAAAAAGTCTCACATATGAAGCATTGACTTGGAGACTGAGTGATGGGCCAGTATCATCTTGTAATTCTGTACTTGGAAATAGAATAAACAAGGCCCAAGAAACAAGGGAAGTAAGTAGCTCCCTCTCCACCTGTTTCTCCCCTCGACAAAAATCTTCTTCTAGAACTTACTATGACCACAGTTAACCTATACTTCAAAGGAATCAACAGCTGGGAGCAGGCAAAAAAGGAAGGCCTTCTGGGGTCACAAAGTTTAGAAACAACTACGTTTCCAGGGCGGTGTAACAATGGGGTTCACAGATGGTTTTCCATACACGTAATGTAAGGCTGCAGTGTGGCAGGTCGAACGTGTGTGGGATGCTGTAGTGAAAGGAAGCGAAGACTAAAGAGCCTGCGAGCAGCAGTGCTGCACTGACGAGGAGAGGATTGGTTCATCAGGTAAGGAGGGATCCAGGATGGAGCGTGTGTGCGCATGCGCAAATGTGCACCCACCCCCAGCAGAGGCAAGCCACATACCCAGGCATTTTTCAAATCCCATCTGCTCTCTCTGTGCGATCTATCCTGGCTTATTCTGTCTGGAGTGGTGAGGTGACCATTACTGTGGAGATGGCCATGCGATGTCATTTCACTGAAAGTCACCCAGAGAGGAACAGAAACCATGAGTCCAGGCATTTTGGGGTTAGCCCTGCATTTGCACAGGTTGGCAGAATCTGTGAGAACAGGGGTTTCCTTTAAGAGGAGGTCATCAGAAATGCAGCATTTGCTCTAACAGCAAGAATTGCCTAGCTTTTCTAAAAAGGATACCATGGGAATCATTCTCTAAGCCACTTATTTGCTGTTCTTTGAGGTTTTTTTTTTCGGTTTTTTTTTTTTTTTTTTTTTAAATTAGATTCCTCTCCGTAATCCAGAAAAAAGTACGACTCAACAATTTTGTGAAATGTGACCCAAATCATGCACCTGCAGAAACTATTTCTGTGAGAGGTACAGAAATAATCCCAGATGGAAGTCCTGAATGACTGACAATTTATTATGTCCATTTGCACCACAGCCCTTCAAGACAGGAAAAGAACTGCAATTTTCCACTGAAACAGCGACAGCTAAGGGACAAGAACGTCTAATCCCAGTCAGATGCTTCATGTTTCTGGCTTCTGGACTCTGCTTTGCAGCAATCTCTGTTATGACCTCACTTCATCCTTTACTGACCCGAAAGCAATTGGCTATTTCCAAGAGAGAGTTTTAAGAACGAAGTTGCCCAGGTGTACCAGGCAGGGCTCAGCAGAAACGAGGCATCCTTCTCGACTGTTTTCCTCTGACTGCGTTTTCAGTTACTTCCATTTTGCATCTAATTCAAGTGGAGAGGAGTGTAAATAAAATACAAATCTCAGTATCATAGTTTTAGGCATTGGAAGAAATAGCAGCAGGCATCTGATTCTAGCTGTGTGTCTGTAGGAATAGCACATTCTCCCCGGAAGAGACATTGTGAAGTCTTTGACTCTCTAAAATAATAAATGATAATAACTTGGAGAAAAACTTAAGAGTTAAGCTCCACTACGCTTATGCTTCTTAAAGCATCAGTGTGTCAGAGGAGAAGTTATCAAATGGATTTAAAATCATAAAAAGCTATGTGGAAAGAAATGTAGTGCAATCTTATTATTTTAAATATACTTATTTTGATGAACTTCTATATACACCAGAGCCAAACCCACAAACCAGGCAAAGCCCAAAGTCATAGAATACACTTGTGTTTACAAATCTACTCACATGCCAATGATGTCTGGTTTCTGGCATTTTTGAAACATAGAAGGTTTGATGCAGATTTACCTTAATAATTTGCTCCTAATAATGGGAACAAATACAAGTTAAATTTATTATTCCAATACTATCTTAATATTTAACACCTTTATTGAGATATAATTTACATATCATACAATTCACCCATCTAAAGAGCACCATTCAGTGATTTTTAGTATATTCAGAATTGTGTAATCATAACTATTAGGTTGGTGCAAAAGTAATTGCGGTTTAATAGGTTAAAAATAATTGCAAAAACCGCAATTATTGTTGTACCAACCTAATACAATCTAATTTTAGAATATTTTGGTCAGCCAAAAAGAAACCCCATATCCATGATCAGTCAGTTCATAGTCCCCTCCCCAACCCTCTTCACTTCTACTCTAAGGCAGCCACTAATCTGCTTTATGTCTCCGTATATTTGCCTATTCTAGATATTTCGTATAAATAGAATCATATAACAGGGTTGTTGTTTTTTTGTGACTGGTTTCTTTCTCTTAGCATAATTTATTAAAGACTCCTCCATGTTATAGCATAAATCAGTACCTCATTCATTCCATTTTATAGCTGAATAATTGCCGTTATTCAGCTGTTATTCATAGAATATGAATAGATCATATTTTATGTGTCCATCAGTTGATGGATATTTGGGTTGTGTCCACTTTTTGACTACTATGAATAAATACTGTTATGGACATTGGGGTACAGGTTTTTGTTGGAACATAACGTTTTAAATTCTTTTGGACATACACCTGAGAGTGTAATTGTTGGATCTTATGGTTCTTCAGTTCTTCCATGTTTCACATTGGAGGAACTGCCAATAACTGCCCCATCTCACATTCCCACCAGCAATGTAGGAGGCATCTGATTTCCCCACATCCTGGCCAACACTATTGTTTGTCGTTTTGATTATCCATTCTAATGGGAGTAAAACGATATCTAATTGTGCTTTTGATTTGTAGTTCCCTAATGACTAATGATATTGAGCATTTTTTTATGTGCTTACTGACCATTTGTATATCTTCTTCGGAAAAATGTCTGTTGAGATCTTTTACCCATTTTTAATTGGGTTATTTATTTTTTATTACTGAGTTTTACAAGTTCTTTACATATTCTGGCTACAAATTCCTTATCAGATATACAGTTTGTAAATATTGTCTTCCATTCTACGGGTTATCCTTTTACTTTCTTGATGGCATCATTTACAGCACAAGTTTTTAATTTTTATAAAAGCTAATTTGTCTATTTTTTCTTTTATAACTTCTGCTTTTGGTTACTTGTGCTTTTGTCTAACCCAAGTTCTTGAAGATTTACTCTTATATTTCTTGTAAGAGTTGATAGTTTTAACTCTTACATTAATGTCTGTGATCCATTTTGAGTTAATTTTTATGTATGGTGTGAGGTAGGAGTCCAACTTCATTCTTTTGCATGTGGATATCCATTCATCTCAGCAGCATTTGTTTCAAAGCCTGTTCTTTCTCCCACTGAATTTATTTGGCATCGTTGTTGAAAATCAATCAACCATAAACAAAAGATTGTATTTCTGGACTCTCAATTCTGTTATATTTTCTGTATGTCTGTCCTTAGGCCACACCATATAACTGTAGCTTTGTAGTAAGTTTTGAAATCAGAAAGTGTGAGTCCTCCAAATTTGTTCTTTTTAAAGATAGTTTTGGCTTTTCTATGTTTCTTAAAATTCTACATGCATTTTATGAAGGTTTGTCAGTTTCTTCAAAAAAGATAGCTCAGTTTTTTATAATTGCATTGAATCTGTAGATACATTGGGGAGTGTTGCCATCTTAAAAATATTGAGTATTTTGACCCATGCACATGGGATGTCTTTCCTTTTATTTAGCTCTTCTGTAATTTCTTTCAACAATTTGTAGTGTTCGATGTACAAATTCTGTACTTCTCATATTTATTCTTATATATTTCATTCTTTTTGATGCTATTATAAATGCTAGTGTTTTCTTCATTTTATTTTCAGATTGTTCATTGCAAGTATATAGAAATGAAATTGATTTTTTTTAAAAGATTGTATTGGGAAAGGGGAACAGGACTTTTTTTTGGACTTTATTGGAGAACAGTGTGTACTTCCAGGACTTTTTTCCAAGTCAAGTTGTTGTCCTTTCAGTCTTAGTTGTGGAGGGCACAGCTCAGCTCCAGGTCCAGTTGCCATTGCTAGTTGCAGGGGTCACAGCCCACCATCCCTTGTGGGAGTCGAACCGGCAACCTTGTGGTTGAGAGGATGCACTCCAACCAACTGAGCCACCTGGGAGCTCAGCGGCAGTTCAGCTCAAGGTGCCATGTTCAATTTTAGTTGCAGGGTGCTCTGCCCACCACCCCTTGTGGGACTCGAGGAATTGAACTGGCAACCTTGTGGTTGAGAGCCCACTGGCTCACATAGGAATCGAACCGGCAGCCTTCGGAGTTAGGAGCATGGAGCTCTAACCACCTGAGCCACCGAGCCGGCCCCTGCAATTGATTTTTATGTTTGTCTTATATCCTGCCACTTTTCTGAACTTGTTTATTCTAATGGATTTTTAGTAGATTCATAGATTCCTTAGGATTTTCTATTAACAAGGTCATGTCATCTGCAAATAGAGGTAGTTTTAATTCTTGTTTTCCAATCTGATTCCTTTTAAATTTTTTTCTTAGCTAATTGGCTTAGCTAGAATCTCCACTACAATATTAAATAGAAGTCATGAGACAAACATCCTTGTCTTTTTCTAATACTGAGAAAAAAAACATTTGGTTTTTCACTGTGGTTATGGGTCTTGTAGATACCTTTTATCAGGTTGAGGAAGTTCTCTTTTATTCCTAGTTTGTTCAGTGTTTTCGTTATCAAGGGGCAAAAACTTGTGAAGCAATGTCCTTACCTTTAGCCTTTCTCCCTTCCTTCTTTCTGCCTGTAACTTGGATTCAATGCTGGCATTGCAGTAGCTATATTTTAAAGATAATGACAAAGTCCCGAAGCTGATTTTTAAATTTTTAATGTTAAAAATAAATGAAGCCCAAATGTTTGATGTCATTACTGAACAGTTGCACTAGTCCTGGATGCCCCACCTCTGAACTTTCTGCTGTGATTAAAAATCAACTTGAATCTGAAGCCCTTAGTAAGGTTACTTTTAAACAGCATATTCTTTATTGACACAGTTGTGGTGTCTCATAAAAGCTAATTAATCTCTCTGAATCTCAGTTTCCTCACTTTTAAATTAGGAACAATAATGTCTACTTCACAAGCCTATTGCCAGGCTTAGCAGTGATACACATAAAGGTACTCACTAAATGGTAACTATTATGATATTTTACGTGCATGCTTAAAATTAGAATAAATGGGTCAAACTGAAGATGTTCTCTAATGGCCTCAAAGATTAAGTGGAGACATGGACCCTACTTTTGCGATTTGAACATATTATTATTATTTAAAAATAAAGCCAGTGTTTGATTATCTGAGCTGATATGCTCCGTAGAGAGCATATAGTATTATTTGCAGATATTCTGAAACGGATTTTAGCTGGAATGTTGCAAAGTTTACCCCACCAAACCATAAATATATGCTGAATGCCGGTGTTAAATTGGCAACTTGGATGTCACCTTCTCGTGATAGAAAGAGGAACTCTCCAGAAAAGAGTTGGAAAAATGGATGGAGGCTAGCTTCTACTTTATGTGCAGTTTGCACATTTATGATGGGATAGAAGAAGCAGTAGTGACTGTGGTTACTGTAAATTTTTCTTTACACCTTGAAGTTTTGTTTGTCAAGCCATAATTTATCCAGCGTTTTCCTCTGTCCAGCATTCAAGGCCTTCCACAATGTGCCTCATTAAATCTTTATTTGCCATTGTACAAACACATGAATATATGTTCCAATCAACTGAGACTCTCCACTTTCCCAAATGCCCAACTATTACACATGATACTTTCACTTCCAAATTCATACCTGTCTCTCCCATTAGTCTGTAAAACCATGAAATATTTAACCTTTATCCTGAAATACCTACTGTGTTTCCCCAAGAATAAGACCTAGCCGGACTATCAGCTCTAATGCATCTTTTAGAGCAAAAATCAATATAATAACCAGTCTTATTTTAATATAAGACTGGGTATAATATAATTTAATATAATACCAAGTCTTATATTAAGGCTTGCTCCAAAAGACGCATTAGAGATTATTATCTGGCTGGGTCTTATTTTCGGGGAAACACGGTAGCAGAGTACATGATGCATAACATATGTGTAATAGCGTCCTGTTAAATAAAAGAACAAATGAATGAGAGAGATTTCCATCTCTTTATTCATTGTCATTTTATTTTTCACGTAATATTTATATGGATAGTTTTTTTAGTTAAAGAAAACCAATTCCAATTTGTTCAATCACATAGCAATTTATATTGCAGGTTAAGTGTAGATTAAATAATTTTATTAACAAAATCCCTTTTTACATTTTTATATCTGTTGAAGAGAGACTACAATACACTTGGAAAACACATTTTGGTTTGAAAATAATACAAAGAAGTAACTTTGTATGTCAAAATATTCTCAAGATATAAGGATTTCTTTTCTTTTTTAAATATTATGCAGACAAGCATCAAATCAACAATTTAACATTCCACCTTAAGAAGCTAGAAAAAGAGAAGCAATGTAAACCCAAAGTATGTACAAGGAAAAGAATAATAAAGATAACAGCAGTAATCCACATACCATAACAGAAGATAAAAAAAAAAAATCAAGAAAGCCAAAAGATGTGTTTTTCAAAAGAGTAGCAAAATTGATAAACTCCAAACAAAATTGATTTAAAAACAGAAAAAGAAAAAAAAGAGCTAACACAAAGCACCAGTATCAGAAATGAAAGAAGAGTTATCACTACAGATCCTACAAACATTAAAAGGAGGTTAAAGAAGAAATATGAACAGCTTTAAGTTGACAATTTGACAAATTAGATGAAATGGGTAAATTCCTTGAAAACTAAAATTTGCCAAGATGAGAGAGAAAATCTAAATGGTACAATATCTATTAGAGAACTTGAATTATCAAAAACCTTCCCACAAAGAAAACTCCAGATCAAGAGGCTTTCACTAGTAAATTCTATCAAACATTTAAGGAGGAAATAATACCAATATTATAAACTCAGAAAATAAAGGAAGTAATATTTTTCCAATTCATTTTATGAGACTAGCATATGAATACCAAAATACCAAATTCCAAAGCTCAACAAAGACTCCACAAAAAAAAGTAGAAAAGAAAAAGAAAATTACAGATCAATATCACTCAAGAACAGAGACGGAAAATTCCCTTAAAGAAAAAATTAGCAAATCAGAACAGAAAAAGAATAATACATCATAACCATGTAAGGTTTATTTCAGGAATGAAAAAGTTGGTTTAACATTAAAAAATTGATAAAATTCACCCTATTAATAGAATAAAGAAAAACCATATCATCATTTCAGTAGATGTGCTAAAAATAATTAGTAAAATTCAACATCCTTTCATGATATAAGTCAAACTAGGAATGCAAGAGAACTTCCTCAACCTATTAAAGATTGTCTATAAAAATGTACAGCTAACATCATACTTAACAATAAAACGTTGAATTCTTTCCCCTCAGATCAGACACAAAACAAGATGCCCTTTGATTACTTCTGTTCCATGTTGTATTACAGGTTCAAGCCAGTGTGATAATGTAAGAAAAAAAAGACAGGAAGTTCAGAAAAGAACAAGCAAAACATTCTCTATTTTCTTATGGCATTGTTTACATAGAAGAGTCTCAGAAGTTTATAAAACAACTACTAGAACCAATGAATGAATTTAGTAAGGTTGCAGGATGTCAGGTTAAGTGATGTATTATCCTTTTTATGTTCTGATTTGATTTGCTAACATCAATGCGTTGCCACTATGCACCCACCCAAATGGTTAGCATAAAACAACAACAAAAACCTAACTTTCATATACTGTTGTTGGGTGTGTAACATGGTACAAACTCTTTGGGTTTTTATAAAACGTAACGTTTCCCAAATTTTACCACTAGGTTTTATCCAAGAGAACTGAAATTATTTGTTCATAAAAAGGCTTGTGTAAGAATGTTAATTTTATTTAAAATAGCTTTATTTAAAATAGCCCCAAACTGGAAACAGCTTCAGTGCCAATCAACAGGAGAACTGTTATCCATTCATACTGTGAATACTACTCAACAATAAAATGGAATGGATTGTTGATACGCGCACAACACTATGGATGGATGTCAGGAAAATGCTGAGCGAAAGATTATATCCTGTATGATTCTATTTAAGTGAAGTTCTAGAAAAAAATCAGAACTTTGAGGGAATAGGGATGAAGAGTTACTGGCAAAGGGTACAAGGGCACTTTTGGAATAGAAGAAATGTATTGTATCTTGATAGAGGTTTGAGATTACACTTAAAAGATTGTGTTTTATTTATTTCAATTTCACTCAAAAGAAAAAAATCTGTAAGCAAATGTGACGTTCTAGTTAATGATATGCATACTAAAATTTTATGAGGAGGAGTGTCTGATGTCTTCAACTTATTTTGAAATGCATAAAAGTAAGATGGATTGTGGTTGAATAGAGTGATGGAGAGATGGATGGATATATGATAAGTACAGAAGTTTTAATTGTTGAATGTAGGTATATGGGTTTTGAATGTAGGTATATGGGTGTTGAATGTAAAATTATTTCAACTTTTCTGTACTTGAAAAGTCTTATAACAAAATGGAAGACATTGGGTGATGGTATCACACCACGTTGGTATTTAGGCTCTACTGGGATGAGATGGAAGTGAATTTCAGGGCCTCACACCCATCATGGTGCCGTGTAGGGGTGGAGGCCGGGTTCTCCCTGGTGCCAGGAAGCCTTTTGTGCCGGGGAGTCATCCCTGATATTATGCTGAAGGATTTTGCTTTGCAAGCACTAGTATCAGTTTTTACTCACATTGATAATTAGAGCTAATAATACTGCATGTTGCACACACATTTTCTCGTTTGTTTTTTTATGAACAATATTTGGATAGGCAATACTTCTAGATGGCATGAGATTCAAAAGGTACGAAAAGGTATAGAGAAGAAGATAACACCTCCTCAACTCTCTGGTCCTCCAGTTACATGATTCTCCCATCGGGGACCCCATGCCAACAGTGTTTTGCGTACCCTTCCAGAGGTGTTGTTTGCACATATGTGTAATAGTTTTTACACAAATCATTGCAAACTATACATGTTGTTCTGCACCTGGCTTTTTTCATGTATCAGTATAATTCAAACATGACTCTGCATCAGGATCTGTGGAGCTGGTTTGCTCTTTTTAACAATTCCAGGGAGTTTCACTGGGTCTCTGAACTGTGACTCTCTTAACCCAGCCTCTTTTGATGGCTATTTAGGTTGTTTCACTTATTTTTCTGTCATAACGCTATGATTAATATTCACATTGTCCGTGTGTGTGTGTGTGTGTGTGTGTGTGTGTGTGTGTGTTGTCATTTTGCACGTGTCAGTATCTCTGAGAGAGCACGTTCTGGCGAGTGGAGTTACTAGGTTAAAGGACACGTGACTTTGTAATTTTGAAAGTTTTTGCCATATGTTCCTTCAGGAAAGTGGCAATGTATGAGACTTCCTGTTTGCCCATCTTTACCTGCACAGTGTATTACTGACATTTTCATCTTTGCCAGCCTCATAGGTGAAAAATGCTCTCAATCTGATTAATCTGCGTTTAAAGATACTCTTATAACCATCCACCTCTCTTAATGCGCATTGCTACCCTGTTAGTCAGGCACAATTTTGTTAATTTTGTCTATTTTACTGATGAGAAAGCCGCGATTAGAGAGGTTGGCTGATTTGCAGGTCACCCAGTTAGAACATAAACGCAAGATGTTCTGCGTCCAGATGCAGCTCTTTCCACAGGAATTCGGCTGCCTTCAGTGGGTAAAGTGACATGGCCCAGGGAACAGGAGTGTTAGTGTTCTCTGGAAGGAAAGTCTAGAAGCCTCAGAGGAAAGATAAGGCTATAAAACAGAAATTGGTTACTGGAAAGTGTCCTGAGATCTGGAAACTACCATAGTTCTCCTGACAGCCCCGGGAGACCCACATATGGCGTCCATGGACATGCGTCAGGAGGCAACATGGCAGCACCTAGAGCCCAGCTGCTTCCTAGGGAGCCAGAGCTCTTCAGGAAGGGACCCTCTGAGGAAGCAAAGAGGCTGGAAGGGACTGCGCTTTCCACAAGTTAGGGTGCAGGAAGAGGCTGAGCTCCAACGATGTTCACAACCGAAGGACCTTTGAGGAAAACAAATCTGCCCCTGCAGCTTCTTGTTGGAGCATCAGTTGCCACCTTGCAGCTGTCGAGAGCTCTGGAAGCTCCTGTAGTTAATTCATTCCTCAAGCAGACTGGCCAGAACATATGGTGGCTGTGAAAGAAGGACTAGTGCTCAGGGGTTGGCTGGTCTTCATCCAGTTTCCGCCACAAGTGAACCCTGAGACAAGAGTGCAAGTTGTTTTCTTGGGAGATGCAGAGAAGACTAGTAAGGGAGAGGGGAAGTGACACAAGGATGGGAAGATGGCCCATAAGAGTGTGCTATTAAGCCAGTTACCACAGTGGGCTTTGGGGGCTTAACCCCATGGAGGCGCTCTGGGAAGTGGTATAAAACATACATCTCAGAATTATGCTAACCGAGGGGTAAAACAGCTGGAGTATTTATACACCAACTCCCAGAGTCACTGGTAAAGGGCTGCTTCGAGAGGAGGTGACCTTCCTGGAACTTTGGGCTCACCATGCAGGAAAATGGAGAGGTTTCCTGTGACCCAGAAAAGGGCCCAGACATGCCAATCTTGGCAGATACAAGATGGCGGACTGTATGGAAATGACCCAGCGTGAGGGACAAGGGCAGGTCACAGACAGGACTGTGATGGCCAGACCCCTCAGAGTGGTCACTGGAATATGCCCAAGGCACTTTCGGGCAATGACATGAGGGCAGGGAGCTGCACTGCGCTCTTCACTGCTGTCCTGCCCAGGATTGAAGACAAGTCTGTCTACAGAGCCTCTGTCTACGCAGCATGCCCGCACCTCGCCTCTACTGCAGACTCGACCATTCCTAACTACCGTTGCTGCATGTCCGCACCCAGAAATTCGTGAATCACTGGAGAGTTCAAGGAAAGCTGAATTTCTCCCACAGATATAATATTTTGAATCTAATGGCGGAGGTTTCCCAGAAGGTCAGCTGTGGACCCCTGGGAGGTCCTTTGGCGCCTCTGAGCTAGATGCGCCTTCCACCTGAGTGCACTGCCGCCTTATTCTGATTCTCAGCGTCAAACACTCCTCCTTATCTTGTTCCTAACACTCATTACCAGATGGATTGAATTGCAAGGTGATCGTTTCGATGGTGGTATTGCCTCGCTTTCACAGTGTGATTCTTTCCAAATTTCATTAGGGGAAATTAACAGCAGTTATGCAAATGTTCAGCCAGGAAATACATGACAGCTTATAATCAGAGGTAGTCCTAGCAGTCAAAGACGTGAACTTAATTAGTGTTCTCCTGGTAGGAATTTGTATAATGTGCATTTGGACATCTTTTTCAAAACCTCGATGCTCTAATTGTGTCTTACTTGCATTAAGTTGGGTTTTTCTTTCGTGAATGTCACTAGTATTATTAACCAAGGCGCATGAACTGCTGATGCTCCAAGAATTTATTTACTGGAATAATATACTAATGCAAGAGTGGTACTGTGTGAATCATTGCTAGATTGCCAGATGCCCTTAGCGCACAGGCTGCAACTCAGTTTCTCCATGTGTAACCCTAGATGAGTAATGCTCACTCAACTCTCAGGAGAACTGATTAAATCACTGTTTAATTTCCAAACTGCACTTTCTGGCCAAATCAGAGAAAGTCTAATTTGGGGGAAAAAAACTAAATAATATAAAGTAAAACCTTAATCATTTCCCATGTGCTACATCGCTCCTGAAACTTGCCTCTTCATTGTTTTCTCTACAGAGCACGCTGGGAGTTACAGAGGAGATGAGGCAGAGACCAAAGGAACTGTGTATAAAACGGTAAGGCAAGACTGAGCTGAATGGAGTTCAGACGTCATTGTTGGGTGTGCCTTAGGGATACAGACTGAAAACTGATCTTAGTGATCTTGCCATTTACAAGGTGGCCCTCTAAGGTGATGGCATAAAGCTGGGAGGACCATGCAGGTGTGTGTGACCGCACCAGCAGTTAAAGCTCTGACTGATGCAACCCAGACTACATCAATAATTCCCACTCTCTACGCATACCCCATCCCCGGTCCCAGGACTGGGAGGGTGGGAAAAAATATAATTGAGCATTTGTCTCACTTGACTACTTATTTAGCAATACAGAATCCTAGATTTTCTTATAACTTACATTTATTATTTTTATTTCATTTATTTATTTTCAAATTTTTAAAAAAGATTTTATTGGGGAAGGGTGTGTACTTCCAGGACTTTTCCAAGTCAAGTTGTTGTCCTTTCAATCTTAGCTGTGGAGGGTGCATCTCAGCTCCAGGTCCAGTTGCCATTGTTAGTTGCAGGCGACCTTGTGATTGAGAGTCCACTCTCCAACCAACTGAGCCATGTGGTCAGCCGGGAGCCGAGCGGCAGCTCATTGACTTCATTGAACCGCAGCCCCGTTGCCCAGAGCTCATGCTCTAACCAACTGAGCCACCCATCTGCCCCAACATTTATTTTTTAACTTTATGATATATCCTTTCAGGTACTACATAGCAGGTCGCAATTTTTCCATGCCTTTATAGAGTTAAGTAATGCCAACAGTGATATAACAAAACATAGAATGTATGTCTTCTAGCAACTCATGTATCACTAATGACATAATTAGCATAATTTGCGTAGTGCAGTTGACTGGCTTCCACTTCACCTAAGTTTTCGAATTTATGAGCACATGCTTATCCACAGTATTCCCTTATTGGCCGTTTAATGTGTCTAGGGTCTGCAGTGATACCACTTTTTTTGTCCTGATATTGGTAATGCGTACATTATTTTGTTATTATTTTATTACTTTGGTGACTCTGATTGGCAGTTTATCGATTGTATTGGTCTTGTTAAATAACTAACTTTCAGTTTCATTGATTTTCTCTATCGTTTTCCTGTTCTCAACGTTATTGATTTCTGTGCTTTAATTTTCTTGAGACCTTTTCCTCTCTTAACACAAGCATACCGCTATGATGTGTTCTCGAAGCATTGTTTCAGCAGTATTCCACAAATTTTGATATGTTGTGTTTTCATTGTCATTCTGATCAAAACATTTTCTAATTTTCGATAATTTCTCTTTGAGCCGTGAGTTATTCAGGAGTTTCTTGTTTACTTTTCAAATAGTTGAACATTTTCCAGGAATTTTGCAGTTACTAATTTCTAGTTTCATTTCATATGGTCAGAAAACATATTTTGAATGAGTTAATTATTTTAAATTTATGATTTCTTTTGTTGAACAGAATATGGCCTATTCTTGCAAATGTTCCGTGCACCTAGAAAAGAATGTGTTCTGCTTCTGTAACTGTCAGTTAGACTAAGAAGTTTGGTAGTGCTGTTTGGGCTTTCTGTCTCCTTGTCCATTTTCTGTCCACTTTTTATATAAATTACTGTAAGAAAAATGTATTCCCTTTTAAAATTATGAGTTAGACAAAAATTCCAGTTATCACCATTTGTATCCAATGTCAAATCAGAGGCATTAGGCAGTACAATAAGATAGTAGTTAAGATAGTAAAGTAATTGGAATAGAAGGACCACAATTATAAATTATTCACTGATAAAAAGACTTTTTACATATAATAGTCTTAAACATCTGTAGGCAAATTATTAGACTAAATAAAAGGCAAGCAATTTTGCTTAATGCTAGATCAATACAAAGAAATTGCTTCCCATGTACCAGTGACAATGATTTCAAAAAAATAACTTTTCAAAAGTTATAATCTACAATAGAAATGAAAATAGATGACATTGAGGAATAAACCTGACAGCAAATGTAGAGAAAATGATAAAACTTTATTGAAAGTTTTATCAATAAACTTGGGGTTTAAGACCTAAGTAAATAAAAATGTTATGCTCATGGATGAAAAGCAAAAATCACAGAAGCTTACTATTTCCAAACTAATTTGTAAATTCCATGAAATTCCAATCCCAATCCCCAACAGATATCTGATAGGACAAGTTTTATCACCAGATACCTTTTTCAAAATTGTCTTGACTGTTCTTAGTCACTTGTTCTTCCACAAAGATTTTGAATCACTTGCCATGTTCAACACACACACACACATACACACATGCACAGTCTGTTGCCAAATCGGTGTGTATGTATAGATAGATATACACATATACATTCATGAACCATATTACTATAGTTTTTAATGTATACAAATATTAGTATTATTCTACAAATTGCTTTTCCCCCAACTTTGTATTTTTAAGATTTATTCTTGCTTAGATAATATAATTCTACTTCAGTCATTTTAACTGCTACATACTGTACTGACCCCAATTTATGTATTATTCTCTTGTTATTTTCATGCTTTTGCTATCAAGCAAAAGCATAAGAAACATTCATTCACTAATTTATCCCATTCCATTACTGAGCAGTAGAGCCAGGCATATGGCTGAGAAGAAAACAATGAAAGTCTGCCCCAAGGTGACCTTATATTTGGGAGGAAGTAATAAACTTAATTTTTAAAAATTATATGTTAAAATATAGTATCTAGCAGTTAAAAATATACATGTGTATATTTATAATAAAAGCATGTCTAAGGAATAATAAATACCAATTCGAGAGCATAGTTACCTCTGGCAGGTTAGGGAGAGAGTAGGGTTGAGGAGGGTAGACCGGAGAATGCAACTACGTTCACAGCAAATGTTCAGATCCGGGAGAGGTAAGTGCTGGCTACGTGGGTATTTAAATTTCTTAAAATTTGATTTCTTGATTAATAATATATTTTCATGGCTCATAATTCAAAATATGCAAGAAGTTATATGGTAAAAGTTTTATCTTCATCTATTGTATATATGTGTATGTATATACCTGTCGGATAAATTTCTAATAGTGGAATTGTCCCCCTTAAAAGGTATACATGTTTTGAATTTATAATTTGTAATTTATAATGTCTATAGATATGCCAAATTGCCCTTCATAGAACATTAATCAATTTGGACTACCACTAGCAATCAGTGAGTGTCAGCTTCCCCATATCTTTGCTAACAGATTATTATCAAATTTTATAATGTAAAGAAAAATTAAAGATTACTTTGGTTGAATTGTGGAAAATGAACTTGAGGGGAGAAAGCCTGGGAGGGCAAAGAAATTATTTAGTTATTGCTATCAATGAGAGAAATATGGAAGCAGCAAGAGGAATGGGGGGAAAAAAAGGATGTTTTTGAGAGGTAATTAATAGCTATAATTGACAAGGGTTGGTCACTTACTTTAATATATAAGCATTAATTTTGTCATCATTTACAAAATCAAAAGAATGAAAATGATCTACATTTTCAAAACTGGGAAATGTTTTAAATAAATTATAGTATAGTCCTATGATTTCTGTTATGCAGCTATTAAAAATTAAGTTGATAATGAACATATCTGATGAGAAAATATTTTTAATATATTGTTAGACACAAAGCAATCAGATACAAAATTGAAAATAGAATATCAGTCTTAATTTTGCTAAGTTATGCCTATATCATTATTTTTTAAGGAAATACACCAAAATATTAACATTACTTTTTTTTGAATGGTCAGATTGTAGATGATTTTAATTTTCCTTTATGTTTTTCTTAATATTCGTCACTTTCTTCACAAACATACTATAAGACAAAAAGCAGAACAACTGCATTACAAGGAGTGTATGACAAGAACCCTTTCCAGTTTGAGATCAGTGACTTATAAATCCTGGGCATCTTTACTTACCTTTCTTAAAAGCTAGTTTATCTTTAAGAATTTTAAAATGCGATTGAATTGTGTTGCCTATGGAAAGGTGATTTTGGTACTTGTAAAATGCAAGGCCTGAGCCCTGTATGATGTACGTGATGGAAATAAGTTCTCCAATTATACATAAATACTCTTAAAGAGCTTTCCTAAAAGTCAGACTGTTTAACTCTTACTAATTGAATCAAAACCAGTTTTGGTTCTCATTATGTCTATAATTGTACAGTTCTACCAAGAATCTGATTTATTGTCTAAGACACATGAGGTGAATGAAACATTCTGAAAAATATGCTTTATTTTTATAGTTTCTGCATTCATTTCCCCAAAGTTGTTGCACTGGATGTCTTTTTAGTAAATTTATATTCAAATTTACTACAAAAGAAAGAAAAGACAAATTAGATTATTTTGTCTATTGTGTCATTTTGAGGTAGGAAAATGTACTTTATAGACATGAATAGGTTAATTCTCTCAATTAGGCTATAACTGGCTGTGGGCCCAAGGAAGTAAAGATTATCGTAAAGAAGGAAGCTGACATAAAATAAGGGGCTGAGTTCAGTAATAATTTATCCTATTTATATATATATATTTTTGTTGTTGTTGTTGTTTGTTTGTTTGTTTTGTTTTTTAATTGGGGAAGGGGAACAGGATTTTATTGGGGAACAGTGTGTACTTCCAGGCCTTTTTTCCAAGTCAAGTTGTTGTCCTTTCAGTCTTAGTTGTGGAGGGCGCAGCTCAGCTCCAGGTCCAGTTGCCATTTTCTAGTTGCAGGGGGCACAGCCCACCATCCCTTGTGGGAGTCGAACCGGCAACCTTTGTGGTTGAGAGGATGCACTCCAACCAACTGAGCCATCCGGGAGCTCAGCGACAGCTCAGCTCAAGGTGCCGTGTTGTGTTCAATTTCAGTTACAGGGGGCGGAGCCCACCATCCCTTGCGGGACTCGAGGAGTTGAACTGGCAACCTTGTGGTTGAGAGCCCACTGGGCCATGTGGGAATCGAACCGGCAGCCTTCGGAGTTAGGAGCATGGAGCTCTAATGCCAGAGCCACCGGGCCGGCCCTATCCTATTAATATTTTGAAACAAAATTTCTTTTTAAAAAACGCTGTCTACCCTTAATAAAAGTTTACCCTTATTATGTTCTCCCAAAATGGAACTTTTAGTTCCAAATTATTAATCTTCATTGTTTAATGCATCATAAAACACATGTTTTGTCCTACAACACATTGAAGTTTTCTTTTTTTAATAGCAAGTATTTAAGGTGCCCTTCTCCTAGCACCGGAAATCGAACTGTGCTCTCCCTTTTTCCAATGCTTTGGCCCAATCACTGTTATCCACTTCGTCTCTGTTGTGATTTATGGAATAACAACTTTATCTCAGGAGTACTCTTCACTGCAGAATAGAACAAAATAAAGCAGCCGTGCACAGGAAGACACTTAAGGCCTTGAATTTATTGACATCTGTTAGCTACAGTGGAAGCCTGGATGCTTCATAAACTATTGGTGACTGTGGAGGCACATCTGTATGTGTTCGCAGTTAGAAGACACGAGCCACTGCCAAAACAACAACAACAACAAAAATAGAGCCATAAAGCATTTCATTGGGCCTGAAAAGGGCACTGTTGTTCTTAACAAGATGTGACATTTGCAGCAAGCCGTGTTAGCCAAATACAGCTGAAGTCTGCTAGCAGGCCAGCCATTTGCCAGTGTTACCATGGCTGTTCAACATTTTCATTCTGTTCTCTTTCCCTCTGGTAATACAAGGATTTCAAGAATCCCAGTAATAATATGCTTTTAAGGATATGCAGTAGATAATAATAACATTTCTAGAACTGAAATGTGTCTTTCATATAAAAAAAAAATAAAAGAATCGCCTGGTAGAATATACAATGTATTATGGTACCCCGAGAATTCAGTGGGTAATATCCATAAAACTATCTAGGACAGAATGCAGCAATAGAAAAAGCATAGTTGTTAGCAGTCCCTTAAAATAGACCTCTCAGATTGTACTGAGCAGTTAGAAAAAGAGCCTAGGTTGTTTGTCACTTTCAAAGGAACAGAATACCTTTCACTGTATAATATGAGGCTCAACAAAATTGTTAGGGAGGAAAATTTTTTAAATTGACTTAGTTTCAGTGCAGGAATACTGCTGAGTATGTACCTTCTGTGCTGAAGTCTAAAGGGGAAAATAATAGGATAAACTTCACGCAAGCATGGGGTACATGCACTGAGTATCCTAAGACTTATCAAGTATTTATTTTCTTTGAAATTGTTAGTATTTTTTAGGTGTGAAAACGGCATTGTGGTTAGGTTCTCTGTTTTTTTAAAAACACTCTTATCTTTTAGAAACATACACTGGAATATTGAAAGACGAATTAATACAACATCTGGGATTTGCTTCAAAATAATGAGGACCGGGGGCAGGCAGAGTAGGTGGGGAACACATAAAATAAGATTGGCCATGAGTTGATAATTGTCCAAGCTGAGAGATGTGTACATGGGGCTTCATTACACTGTTTTCTCTACTTTTGTGTATGTTTGAAATTTTCCATAATAAAAAGTTAAAAAAAAAAAGTATTTTCCTTGAGATCCTGTGGGGACAGAGTCCCAGAGAGTAGTTTACAGGCTCTCGGCCTCACGTGGAAGGGTGCTGGCTCGGTGGTGAGTGGCTGTCGGCTGTGGCTGATTGGCCGTCGGCTGTGGCCGGTTAGCCAATTGGCCGCTGGTATAACTGCTGCGGCTACGAAGGATTGCGGAGGATTGCCGAAGATTGCCGAGCAGAGCCGAGGAGAGCGGAAGAGGAGAGCCGAGAGAGAGGAACAGAGGAGAGAGTGGAGAAGAGTTGTTGGTCGGTCAGTTGGCGGAAAAGCAGACGCAGGTCGGCGTCTGGTGGGCCCAGCCTCCAGTGAGACCGTGGTGGTATGGCTCCCCTACCTATGGCTCCGTGGGTGTTCCTTTTCGGCCTCACCATATCCTGCATTCTTATGTGGGGAGCGGGACCAGAGACCCCGCAGGCCACCCCGCCTGAAAGATGGCGCAGCGAGCAGGCCTCCCCGCATGACAAATGGCGCAGCGAGCAGGGTCTCCCGCACGACAGATCCTAACTAGTAAAACAAGTAACATAAAGCACTTAGGAATGGCAAGCATTGTTCTAAGCACTTTACCTGCTTAATACTTATAGGAGCCTCGTGAGATAAACACTGGTACTGATTCCAGTTAATATTTGGGGAACCGGAGCACAGGGGATAACTATTTTGCCCGAGGCAGCACAGTTATAAAGTGGATGAGCAAACACTGGAATCATGGACGGTGTAGCTCCAAGGTTCGTGCACATTAGCCACTAGTAAAGCAGCCCCGCTCTCTTGGCCCAGACGCAGGCCACTAGCCCAGAGCAGGAGACACGCTGAGCCACGCAACTCCATCCGGGCTCTCCTCGTGGGGTCCATTCCCGGACTCCTCCCATGATAAACTAGTTGTAGTTTAAGAAACATTTTGAAGGACTCATTTCCAAGGGTTTTGTGTTTTTATGTTTTTCCTGATTATTTATTTTACCAAAGGCTTTTTGTTAAATCCGTCTTCTGTAGCTGTGGGTTTGTGCTTGGGCCGGTGCATTCTGATTTCCTTATTTGTGCTTTATCCTTCTTCCTTTGTGTTCGTATACAACTTTGCCATCCTCATGTCTCCAGGATTCCTCATTTTTTAAAGAATTTTGCCTTTTTGGTTATCATTCTCTGTTTTTGTCCTTTTATACATTTAAAGTTATTTGTAAATTTTAAATTTTTTTCTTATTTTATTTTACTGTTTTCTTTTTCTTCCCTTTTCTGTTTAGGAGGTTTTACCGTTCTTCTTTATTTTAACATTTTATTTATATAAATAATATCTATTTTAAATTTCTTTATTAAAATAATATTTATTTTAAATTTTACTTATTTAAAATAATATTTTAAATTTTATTCATTTTGGCAATTTAGAAGACTCAGTTTTTTAATCTTTTTTTAAATGATTCTACTTTCTTAGTCATTTTATTGTTCTGGACATAATGGGAAACAAAAGTTTGCTAGTTTTCCCTGGATCTCAATGCTGAAGATGACAGTCAACAGAAATGTTTGTGCAGACCTGAGAAATTGATGGAGACACTGGAAGAACCCTCAAGGGCATAGGGGTGGTTTGGAGAGCTTTGTCCCCAAAGCCCTTGTTCTCTGACACTGCGCGGAGAGATGCACAGCCGCTGTGTCACTCATCTACAGTTGCACCAGCCTCACACCAGTGGGCGGTGGGGACACATGAGAACTGCCCACGTGTTCTCCTGTGACAAGCAGAATCACTGGCACAGGCAGCTGAGCCAGCCCCAAAGAGGCTGTGGCCTGGGCAGACCGTGAGTCTCACAGTCAGACCTACGTTTTCCTTCTTTTTGAGTCTGATTAGTATCCGAGGTGTAACTCTCCCAAGTCATGGCTGGAAAAGGTCTTAAAACAAAAGTCCCAGTTGTTGGTCTTTTAGATGTGAGGAAGGGTAGAGAGTTGTCGAAGATGGTTCTGAAGTCTGAAGTCTGGATGATAAAAGGAAATGCAGAAATCTCTAGAAGAAACTAGGGTTTCTTTTGTTTTGTTCTGATGGGGGGAAGTGGTAATGTATGAGCTCAGTATCAGAATTTGAGGAGATCCTGGCCCATCCTGTGCGACCCAGAGGTGATGATGCAGTTTTGGAACTCAGCGGAGAACGTTCCAGGCTATAGATACAGAGGATGGGGGTGAGGAAAAGGGTAACTTCAGCACAAGGGGGGGGGAGAGCACAGATGAGGATAGATGGAGAGGGGAGCTTGGAAACTAGGTTCAAACAGAAGCCAGAATGTATGCTACAGAGAGAGAGGCTGGTGGAAAGGGGACCACAAAGCGTGTCCGCGTCAGCTGACCTTCGTGATTTAGAAAATTGCAAGTGGGAATCATCAGCTTAGAGGCAAAATTGACACAGAGCTTGAAGGGTGGGAGACTTGTTTGAAGAAACCACTGTGGCAACTGCAGTATAAACAAGAAATAAATCTAAGAGAACCACACAGAATGTGTGAAAAGATCCTCAGAGAAATTGAGTTGGACTGAGAAAATGACTTTGCGAGTATCGGTCACAGCAGTGGCCACTCTCCTTTTGGACAGGGCTAATCTGTGGCTCTCCTTCCCCTGCCCAGCATCTGATGAGATTTCACAGATGGTCTGCCTCCATGTTTCTTTCCTCCGTTGTGCCTTGTGGTTTGAGTCAATTAAAAAACTCTGGGCTGATGATGTCCTCAGTTGGAGGCAGAATAATCACAACCTTTGCTTGCTGTCCTCCACACAAGTGCCCTTAGCCATGTTTCTTCCTCTGGTGACCTCCCACCCTCACTTGCAGCCATCCTGAACTTTCAGCCTCCTAGAATGTTTAGGCTGGACAGATTCTGGAGGAACCTCACAGATGCGATTCTGAGAGATGCTGTTATTTCAGATGAAGTAAAGGAAGTGACATGCTTCACCGTGTCCAGAATGGTTCCACAGCCATGATCTCACTTGATCCACAAAGTGGTGGAAAGTGATGTTGTCGCTATAAATGAAGAAACTGAGTGGCACAAAGCCCAACGTCACATAAGCGCCTAACACAGAGCAGAACCTATAAATGCCTGGTCTCCTGCTGCTTGTGTAACAGCTTTGGCTTTTGTTGTAGTTATTTATTTTATGTTATTGTTACACAAAAGGAATCATTTGAATTAGAGGTAGAGTTATAATGTTCTCCAAAATTGTGGCTTCCAGAGCCAGCATTTAACATTTTTGACAGGATGAGCTTAATAGAAACTGTATGTTTTTACCCCAATGGGAAAGATCGGATGCCCCGGAGCCCCACTGAAGCATGAACTCAGAGCTGCAAAGATGATAATATGAGACACAACACTGATTTGCATTTACACGCGTCCCTATCCTCTGGGGACCTCAGAGCTTGCGACAAACATCCACTTACTGATTTCCACGTTGAGACAATGGCCCGTTTTCAAGGTGCCCAGAGCAGTTTGCATGTAGTAATCTATCCAGTCAGCTATTGTGGCGTTTGTGGGAGTTAGAGAAATTGAGGGAAAGGTGGACTCTCAGGCTGCTCACGTTTCGGGGTCATCTGATCCTTGAACATGTACAGACTCTGGAGCCAAATGTACTGAGATTTTCCTAAGTGCTGTTAGTGAGACACAGTGTGGTGTCACTCACAGTGGCGTCAGGGGGCCACCATCTTAGAATTACCTGGGTGTTGAGTAAGAACGCGGTTTCTTTGTCTCCACCTCAGTCCACTGAGTCAGACTCTCAGAATGGCAGGGACCTGGAATCTGACTTGGAACAAGCTCCTTTGATCCTTGTGCTACACAAATGCGAAAACCCCAGGTGGAGTTTATCATAGTGAAAGTAATAACTGCCCAGAAAGGGGAAGAGGCCTGCCTGAGGTCACACAGCAGCTCATGGCAGAACTGCAGCTCTGCATCAGGACCCCAAGCCAGCCAAGCACATGTTTTCATGCAAAGTCCCTCCTGAGCTGACGTGGCTGTGTCCCCCTGTTGTCATCAGAGGACTTGTCATCTGAGGGCCTCCATGGACATGCTTCACCTGACAAACAGGTGTGCTATATTTTATAGGTGTGCTTACTTTTTCCAGGAAATTGACCCTCATCATACTCCATATGAGGGAAAAAAAATTGGCAGTCAAGGTTTATTTGAACTGCTGGTAATTATATTGTTTATTGTTGAGAACTGCATACCACATGCCCTGCACCGGGGTTATTCACTTTATAATGTGATCTCATATATAATGGGGCTGACAATAATCAGTCCACGATATAGACGCCCTCCTTCCATCCACATTCCCTGCTGAGGATGGAGAAGGGGGTGACTTACCCCAGAACATGTAACTAGTCAGGGGCAGCCGAGATTTACATTCATAATGATACCTCTAGTCCCTTGGACTCTCAGCATCACCCGGGAAGGGACCTGATTCAAGGTCAAACCTGACCACCCCATCAGCAGGATCTGTCCTCGATGGTCACGGAGCACTTTTCCTCATTGAGGTCATCCCTGACCCTTTAGCTGAAGCAGACACACACACACACACACACACACACACACACACACACACACACACACCCCACCCTCCTCATTCTCGATTCCCTCCCTGTTTTATTGTCTTCAGGGAATCTGCCGCTAGCTGAAATGGATCCGCTTATCCCTGTGTCCTTGCCTATCTCCCACTGGCATTTAGGTGGCATGAGGGCAGGAATCTTGCCCGTCTTGTTCACCGTGTATCTTCTTCACCTACGACAGTGCCTCGCACATAGACGGTCCAGTGATGCTGGAATCTATGTCCTCTTTCTAGAAGGGTAGATTTGGACCCACTTTCCATTGCTGACCCTCTAGGAGAAACCACTGGGCAGCATTTGAAAGAAGCCTGTGTGTGCATGTGTTCCCTCCCATCTCCTAGCACTTCTGATTCCTGTCTTTCTGTCTCTTGGCGTCCTTGGATGAAATAGGTAAACTGTCCGCTTGTCTCTTGTCCCTGTGTTGACAGTGTCCAGATGGGGAGATTACAGCCTCAGTGTCAGTGGCTCTGCAGCCGCGTTTAGGTCCAGTAAGAGGCGCTCCTTCCCTGGGCCCCAGAGTATGTCGGCCCTGTGCCTCTTCCCTGGAGTGGGGCGTCTGCAGGGCCAGTGGGGCGTGCTCACTAGCCTGCGCTACACCACCCAGATCTAAAACCCGGGAATTCCCTGCCCGAAGGTCCCCGACCCCACAGAAGTGTTGGGACCTGCATGGGCCCCTGTCCTGGGACCATCCTCCTGAAAGTGTATGTGTTGCTGTGTGCGCCCGACAATCACCCAGGCCAAGGGGATGTTGCTGGAACACGGCTGTGTTGTTCGGGGGTGCACACACATGCACGTAAGGACCTTGCAGGACAGGATGGACCCAAAGGTGGAGAGAGTGCTTCCTGCCCCATCACCTTCCAGCCCAGGGCGCTGAGCATTTTCCGGACCAACCTGGTCTTCAGGCCATTATGCAGGGGTATGTGGTGAGGCAGGATGAGGGAACACGTGGCGGGCAAGGCTGCTGACGTGGTTTCTAACTTTTAAACGCTGTAGTCACCTGCTATGTAGCCTCTATCTGTGCCCTTGCCCTGGGCCCTGTAGTGATGGGACAAGCCTGAGTGACTTCTGCAAGTTCTGTTTGATTGTAGCAATATTTAAATATTCCATGTGTATATCTTACCTGCCATCTGAATGTTTAGGTTTCCTATGTCTTTTCCTGGCTCAGTTATACCTAGCACATTAGTTTTTAACAACTGCTTCTGTACACACGAGCGGATCAATGTCTGGATAAACTAGGGAGCCAAATCCGTGGTGGACCAGACATGGTCGCACCCCTGGCCGGACCCTCAGCCCATCAGCATGACGTCAGGCACAAAACGCAGCGTGCAGACCCAGCCGTGCGTGTGCTTCCCTTACATGCCTGCTCGGAGGGAGCGCCCTTTGCAGCAAACACATTTCTTGTCCTAAAGTTTCCAGTCATTCTCATTATGTGAAAGGAAGTTATTTTAAGAATTCAGGTCTAACTGCATATACAATCCCCTTAACATTTATACTTATTTTTAAATGTCTTAAAGGAGATTTTTGCTTTGGCAAATCAAGTAATTTAGGGAAGATCATGCAGGTTTTATTTACAAATCCACAGATGCTAATACTGCTTGAAAGAAAAAAGTAACTATTCAGAGGGAGCCATGTCACCTCTAACTGAGGGCCACAATTGCTTTAGCAAGTTTAGTCTGGTGACTGATAGAGATTAAAATGTAAATAGGCCAGTCTGCCCCCCTCCCAGTGTTACCACTGAAGTGGTTTGGGGGGCTGGCAAAACATTCCATGGCCTTCAGATTTACAATGTCATAAGATGTTATATTCTCTCTTGTTTAGTATTGCTCAGAAAAGTGAGACAAAAAGGGAGTTACACATAGTCTCACAAGCACAAAGATGCTGATTTCTCTCCTGGGATTAATAATCTCTCTTTCTTTGCCCAACCCACACCTGTGATTGGCTCCTTCTCAGCCTCCCTGGAATAGCTTGTTATTTCCCATATAATTTTCTTAAAGGGCTGGAAATTTAAGTGATTTCCTAGTTAATATCCCAGAATATAAAAGCACAAATAATTGTTACCCTTTACATATATAGAATCTCATCAACAGGAATTTAAAAATAACCACCAGAGCCTAGGTGATCGGCATGGATTCAGGACCTACAAAACAGATACACTTCTGCCATGTCACCTTCTACTGTGCTTTCTCCCGATTTTTGGACAAGAGGCCAGGAAACGGGCTATGTGTGAGTGCTGACCACAGAAGACTCGCGTGCAGTGAATTTACTGAGCCAATGCTCTCTGTGAAGGACTCTGTGACACACGAATGTGCTGAGCACGTCACACTTTCTCTACTTTTAGCAGCTTTATTGAGGTATGATTGACATACAATATTCACCTTTTTTAAGTGTTAAGAGCGATGAGTTTAGAAAATAAGGTAGTGTAATCACCCTCACAATCCAAATACACATTTCCAGTACCCCTAAAAGTCCCCTCATCCCTCTTGCTTTCCTGTTTTTGAAAGAGGCCAGACAACAGATCCAACATCAGAGCCACAGACCTCCGCTGGTGGGATGGAGACACTGTTATGTACTTAGCCTTAACAATGAGAAGGAAAGATCACCTCTTTACACCTGAGATTTCATTCTCTTCTTTGAGAAAATAAACACCAAATGCCAGAAAGCCCCCATTTACTTGTGCGAGGATGTGCAGGATTTTGCAGTGCTGTTGCTCGGCCCTCTGCGGAGCATACAGGGGTGAGGCTGGGGAGCCTGACGCACGACACACAGGCCTCGGATCAGAAGATCCGCGTTCCAGTACAAGCTTTGCAGTTTTCTCACTACGTGACCTTGAGAAAGTTATTTAATTCAATAGTTTTCTCCTCTGTAAAGTAGTAATAAAAACCTCGTAGGACGATTATGAGGGCTGCACACAAGAGGCCGTGCCCATCTGCGGTGCAAGTCTCAGCAGGCCCGCTGCAGACAACACCTGTTTGTCGGCGGAGCCAGCTGCCGCCACCATGAGGCCCACCACCGCGCCACGTGGGGGCAGCAGCACTTGGAGCCCCATTGGTGCTTCAAGGAGGGCAAAGGAGCGGTCCTCATGCTGCGTTTCCACCCCATCAAACATGTGTCATCAGGCCACCACTGTCCTGCTGAGCCCGTCTTCCCCACAAGCCTTCTCCAAGCCTCCCTATGCGCAGACGCCATCAATCACACAGAGGTGACCTGGGGATGAAGCCTATTGTATTCCTGGTCTGTCCAGGAGTTTTTCATCTTGGTGTAAAAACCTACCATCCTTTTTTGGGGAAACAAAACCCAACTTTATTCATTTTTTTCTGATTTAAAAAACATACATTTTCATAGTCACATATGTGGAAATGTACAGAAAAGCACGTGTTAAGTTGCTCATTATCTCAAGACCCAGAGGAACCGCTTTGACTTAGGACACTCTTTCTACAGCCATTTTTTTTTTCCTAAGGCTATTTTTTAAAAATTATTTTAAAAATTTTGAAAAGCATTATAGATTCTTTTAAAGAAAATATGGTGGTTAATCAATTTAATAAATGGTTTTTCAGCCCTTGACTCTGTATTAAAAATGCAAAAGGACAGAAATATCCACAAGGCCCAGTCTTCCCTGCAGAAAAAGGTGGACTAGGTGGGAGGGAGAGATGAAGAGATGCCAACCTGAGACAAGCAGAATGTGATCTGTGTTATAGCTGAGTAGGAAGGGCACAGGAAATGGAGATATTAATTACAAATTAGTGACAGCGTGGGGAAATTGAGTAAGGATTCCTACAAGAGGTGACATTTGAGTTGAACCTCAAAGGTTGAGTAGAATTTCATCAGGAGTGATGGGGAAGAGGATGTGTTAGAAAAATAAAAGAGACGCACAGAATAGAGGTGTGTATGCAGTCTGGGCAGGCTGGGTTTGGGGGTGCCACGTTTTCTGTGATGGTTAGAGAAGGCAGTGAGTGGGGTTCAGTAAGAGGCAAGGCTGCTAAAGAAAGATTAGGAGAGACCCCTTGGAGATGGAACTGTGTGATAGTTCTATGGGAAGTGTCACAAACATGAAAATTCCGTGATTAAGAAAGTCGCCTGAAGATGTGCATAGGTTTACATCATCAAATGGCAATGCCAGAAGAGATGCTCCAACAAATACGTTGACCTGGGGCAATGCTGTGAGAATGTTTGTCTGTGAGGGTTGTTATGCTGTGAACAGAGCTTGGTGACCCCTCACAGCTTGTCATTCACACTTCTGTGTATTCAATGGGTGAAGCATCACGGGAGCAGGCCAGCAAATGGGTGTCACGGGCAAGCACTGGAGGAGGTTGGTGTTCACATTCAGACCAGTAATAACATAGAACTCCTGGGGGTGACTGCAGCATTCTACTCTCACCTGTGTCACCTACCCTGCATTTTAAATATCCCATCAACTGACTGTTGGGACTGTACTACTTTATCACCAGCTGTGTCACCTAGCCTTCATTTTTCTGTTTTCATATTATTGTTCTATTGCAGTGTTTCTCAACTTTTTCCCATTATTGCCCCCACTAAAGGGAAAAAAAATAAACTTAACTGTAATTATATATTTATTTATTTAACTTAATTTAATTTCTGTGTAATGTGAGAAATTAAATATTAATGAATAAGACTTTATAGGGTATAATGTAGCTTTGGAGGGCCACAAACTATTATAATATTTCAGATTCTTGTAATTCCACCCCCCCCAAAAAAAAACTGGTTTTCATCCCCCTGGTGATATCACCTCCACTGAGAGTGCATGTTTCATTGAGTATATGTAATAAATAAATAAATAAATACACACACTTTATCATAAGCTATCCTAAATTTTTCTAGAAATAAATTCTGTATAAATTATAAACTCCATTTAGGACATAAATACAATAATCTTCCAAAAAGCCAAGACTGAACTGGAAATACTAAACTTAGCCAGTAGGCTCATTTACAAGGAAACATTAGTCCATGAATGATTTAATACCCAACGGGCAATGTGAGCCTTTATTTTTTAATTGCTCCTATACAAAGTGTTCTGGGACTTCCAAAGAGCACCACATAAAAATAAAAATAAAAAATGGTAATGCCACTTTATTGAGAAATCGCAAACGATGCGTGCAAGTGATATGGCAATATGAGCGCTGACTCAAGACCTTGGCCCGAAATGCAGTAAAGTCAAAGGCAAAAATGAGGTGAGAAATCAGCACTTAATAAGAAATTCCAAGGCAATTTCAATTGGTGAAACTTTAGTTGGGATTGTTTAACTCCGGAAGAAGCAAAGGAAGCTTCTCAGCCATGGGAAATCCTAGACGTGAATTAGTCCCAAGGCTCCTGGACACAAAGAAACTTGTGACCTGAACAACCTCGGTGAAGGGAGATTTTCTTTGCAGACTAAAGGAACTCGCTGCATTTACTTTCCTTTTCTTTTTTCATAATTAATCTTCAGTTCTCTTTGAAAATTAGAAATAGAGCACACAGCCTCTGTAGTTTTATGAAAAAGAATATTATGTATAAGAAACTTAGAAAGAATTTTGAATTGGTCCCTTACATACAACTGCTATGAAGATCTTGTCGGACTTCTTCCCTCTTCTTTCTTATATTTAAATGTATAGATTTTTTTTTTTTTATAAAACAGATAATGCTAGATAATGTAGAGTTTTATATAAGTGGGATACTGCTAGATAATGTAGACTTTAGAATCTATTTTAAATAATCATGTAAGCATTTCCCCATGGATTTGAATACTTTTTAAATCAGGATTTTTCAATGGCTGCATGGTAATCTATTATCTAGAGGTACAATATTTTATTTAACTGTAAGCCATCGTGTTGTATGTTTATTTTATTTCTAGTTTTTTATTCGGATACGTAACATTAAAAAAAACTATCCTTGCAAATTAGCATTTGTTCACATTTCTGATTATTTCCTCAGAAATGGAATTACTAGGTTAAAAAAGTATGGATGGACTTTAAGAAAATGTCTTTGATATGAGATAGAAATTAAACTTTATTCTTTCCAAGTTTTTAGACAATCGTTCCAATCCTCCTTCCCTATTCTCTCACATTTACACACACACACATGTATATATATATATGTACATACACACACATATGTACACACATACAAATTTTAGGTCCATCTTTTTTCCTTTTTATTTGACTTCTCCCTTTCATCAACGTTCATCTTCCCTTACCCTCTGTCCAGATTAACCCATATGGACAGCAGAGTTTGCATCCTTCCATATTTTAGTGTAAATATTTTAACTATTACAAATTTTCCTTCAAAAATTTAAAACCAATTTAAGTGACTGTTTCACTGGGCATCATATTTTAACTGGAGCTTCTTTTATGCTTAGTGAGTTCAAACATTTTTTCAGGTCATTAATTCTTTATATTACTCTTTTTTATTAACAAATGCTCCATTCTTGTTTTAGTCCCATTTTTTTGCATCTGGATGCAGTTCTTTATTATTTTTAAAAATGTCAAATAGGTTGCAAATGTTCTTTCTCAGTTGTTTACATACATTTAAAGTTTGGCCAATTTTTTCTTATTGTGGTAAAATATATATAATATAAAATTTACTATCTTAACTATTTTTAAGTGTGCAGTTCAGTGGCATTAAGTACATTCGTATTGTTGTGCAAACATCACCACCATCCATCTCCAGAACTCTTTTCATCTTGAAAACTGAAACACTGTCCCCAATTACCACTAACTCCCCATTCACCCTCTCCTCAGTCCCTGTAACCACCATGCTACTTTTTATGAGATATGTATATGAATATCACATAATATATATATGAATATCACATATATTACATACAAGGGAGATCATGCAGTATTTGTCCTCTATGTCTGGTTTATTTCACTCAGTATAATGTCCTTCAGGTTTATCCATGTTGTCACAAATGGCAGAATTTCCTTTTTTTTAAGACTGTTATGAGTAACATTACACTGTATATATATAAGACTGTTATGAGTAACATTATACTATATATATATATATATATATATATATCACATTTTCTTTACCCATTCATCTGTCAACAGACGTTTAGGTTGTTTCTGTATCTTGGCTATTGTGAATAATGCTACAGTGAACATTGGGGTACAGATATTTCCTTGAGACAGTGATTTTATTTCCTTTTGATCTATACCCAGAAGTGGAATTGCTGAGTCACAAGGTAGATTTGTTTTTAACTTTTTGAGGAACCTCCATACTGTTTTCCATACTGGCTGCACCAATTTAGAATCCCACCAACAGTGCACAAGTGTTCCCTTTTCTCCACATCCTCACCAACACTTTTCTCTTGACTTTTTTATACTAGTCATTCAAATAGGTGTGAGGTGATATCTCACTGTGTTTTTGACTTGCATTTCCCTGGTGATGAGTGATGCTGAGCACTTTTTCATGTGCCTCTTGGCCATGTGTATGTACTCTTTGAAAAGATGATCTTTTTTTCACCTAGAGAATTTACTTTTCGTTGATTTTATTAATCTTTACCTTTATGCTTTCTTTAGGGTTGTATATTTATATTTACTTTTTTCTCATATTTTCATTTTTAACAGTCAAATATTGACTTATTTTGAAATTAATTTTTTAAATTATATGAGCTGGGAGTCTAACTTTATATTATATTAATGCATATACTTTCCCCAAGAATTAAAAAGTCTAAATATTATATTTCCCAACTCTGCTTTTTAAGATTTTTAGATTTTTTAGTAATATTACCTCTGAATTGGCTATTGGCTCCTAATTCAGTAAATTAAGTCACATGTAATGTTATACCTCTCCCATTTAAGACTCAAATTCCAGAAAATGGTTTAACCTAAGACGTGGAGGTCTTTTTTGTTTGGAATGACTTGCATAATTTTCTCCAATTAAATTCCAATGAGGACAGCCTTGGTTAAACCAGTGGCCCATTTATTTCATCTCTGAAAGTCTTTCCAAGGGGTAGCTAATGAAGGACTATAGGAATGGTTCATCATTATACAGTCCTTCCACGTTCTTGGGTTTCTTGAAATATCTTTCAGTACCAACTAATAATACATGAGATCCACGTGATTGGTGCGTGTTTCTTAAATTCTCTGCACCTTAGTTTCTTGTAAAATGGGGATAATAAGAAATGATATCTACCTTATATTGTGAGGACTAAATGTGTTAACGTGCAGAAAGCATTTAGTACTAGGCCTGATTGTTAGCTGTTATTATTATTAATGCTCATTACATTTCAAAATTACCTATAGATTAATTTCTGTTCTTAAGGCCTTCGTAATCTCTTGCTTGGCTTTGTGTCCCGGTCACACTAAGTTACCCGCAGTTTCTCACGTGTGCTTATTCCCTCACATCAGCGCCTGTAGCCACGCTCTGCCCTTTGCCTGGAATGCCCCACCCACTGCCACACCATCTGCCCTGAGCCCCACCTTCCAGTCTCCTTCAGGATCAGCTCAGGCCTCAACTTCCACAATCCCCCAGCGCCTCCTTTACCCGCGCCCCCCCCCCCCCCCACCTGGGTTTTCTGCCCTCTTTCCTGATTCCTCAGCACTGGTACTTTCTCGTGTCATAACCTTTACTCATTCATTAATTTAATAAACATTTACTGAGTGGCTACCGATTGCTAAACACTCCCTACACACTGTCCACCGGCTCCGGGAGGGCATGGTATCCAACCCACGTATAGTGAGAAAGCAATAAGTAATGACTAAATAAAGAAATGCCTCCTGATATGTATACTAACCCTTAAATATTCCACTCTGGGCCCCTTTCCGAAGCCATCAAATCCTTTCGGGGAATTCTAAAGTACTCTGCAGCCTAATTAGAGCCTAAATAAGGAAGGCGCCTCCTCCCTGGAAAACAGATGAGAAAGTGATAACGTATCTTGGACATTCTATGTTCTTCTTGGGAGAAATAAATTACTTACAGTTCACCAAATGAGTGAGGACAGTATTTCCTATGAACCTAGTTAAAACAAAATGAAAAAGGCTTTCCTGCTGCTGTTCTCATTGGAAAACTCTTTCTGGGTATTAGGATTCAGGATTCAGATGTCTCCCAGCTCCTGATCTGGTAGGAGACGTAGGAGAGAATTTGACCAGAGTCTGTCTGTCTCCTACACACACACACACACACACACACACACACACACACACACACCACCCCTCCTTCCACGGGGACTTGCCTGGATCCCCACGGGGCCCTCCCTCCCGCCCAAACAAGTTGAGGCCTTCTTCAGGCTGGTGCACTTCTGGATACTCTTGCCAGGGCTCTTTAACCAGGATCAAGCTCCATACCCTCCTGTCTGCTCTTGGGGTGCCGGGAGTTTGATGCTCTGACGCTGAAACGCTGCTCCCCCAGTCTTATGACTGAGTTTGTTACAGTTCGCTCAGTATTTCTGCAGAACAGCTACCACCTAGAAGTAGTATGTCCTCCTAAGTGTAACTGTGAGTGTCCTCCAGGGCGCCAGGGCTCTGGGGACAGGGCCTGTTAGCTTGTGCCCCCTCTAGTGGCTTTGCTAGAGCACGACACAAAGCTTATTCTGAGCTTTGTTTTCCTTAAGAGTGAGGGCTGGGCATGTTTTACATTGTCATTTATTTCAAATTTTAGGAGCAATAGTAGTAAAATCCTACTCTGCAATTTAACATTAAATAATTGTCAAATTTGGAGTTTACCCTTCCTCTTGTATCTTGTTAAAAAACGATTTCACTTTTAAAAAATTAAAGTTATAATTCGAATATATATTCACGGGAATGCAACCTTCTGATTCATACCCTTCCCTCTAAATTTCTAGTTGATCCCGAGCAGAGCAGAATATCACACGCTTATATCGCGAGCTTTTAAAGGAAGTGTGACAAGGTAGGAGGAAGCTGTGATTTCGCACCTCGTTTCGTGCTGTGATTTTCAGCATGGCAAACGACTGAGTGCCCATCCCATGTGAACAGAGAGCTGAAATCTCTGCTCGTTAGAGCTGCTCTGACGCTCAGCATGTGCCGTGGGTGTGTTTTGTAGCTCCCCACACGTCACGTGCTGCAGAATCTGCGGCGCGGAAACCATACACCAGCCAGGCGGGCCCAGTAAGGTGGCTCGGGATGGCTTGGGCCCTCCGCGCTGCCTGTGAGTTACCCAGCTCCATATACTGTGCGCGGCCAGCTCTTGTTATTACTTAGCAAAGGTTTGAAAATAAATAAACCCTCCCGGAGCCATTTGCCTCTGCACAGATGGCTGGCCCAGTCCGGTGTCCTTGGATGGAGTTTGAGCAGTGCTGGCTCCACCCCCGTGATGGTGCCACCCGGAATGGGCTGAGGGATGCCCACATCGCGGGTCAAACATGACCTCTGGGGTGTCTGTGGGGGTGTTTCTGGGCGAGGTCAGCATTGGGATGGGTGGACTGAATAAAGAGCGTGGGTGGGCGTAATTCCTTGAGGCCCCAGACAGAGCAAGAAGGCCGAGGAGGGTGAATTCTCTCTCCTCCTGAGCCGAGACAACCGTCTTCTGCCCTCGGACATCAGGGCTTCTCGTTCGTTCTCCGGCCTTCGGACGCAGACTGGGACTTACGCCATTGGCTCCCCGGGTTCTCAGGCCTTTGGATCCGACTGAATTCTCCACTGGCTTCCCTGGGTCTCCAGCTTTCCGACAGCAAAACGGTGGGACTTCTCGGCCTGTGTAGCGGTGGGAGCCAGTAACTATAACCAGCCTCCCCTCACGTGTATCTCGCTGTGCATCTACCGGTTCATGGCCTCTGGAGAACCCAACAACACACCATCCGTGTTTGGTGTCCTGAGTCCTCCTCAAATGCCTGTTTGGGGTCAGTCTTTCACAGCATTTTCTTAAAGAATGGAATCTTGTAACTGGGCAAAGGCATTAGGCTATGTGACTGGTTTAACAAAAATAATCCATTAAAATTCAGAAAAAAAAAGAAATCAGTAATAACAACAGCCGTGGTTTTGAGAAATCGGACCTCAGATTGTGTCAGGGAGGGACAGTTTGGGGCAGCTAAAAGGACATTGGCTACTGAGATCAAGGGACCTGTCTTCACAGTTTTGAAATGCTAGAGGAATGGCCCATCCCTCCCCTGGTGCCTTGCACACGCTCAGCCCCTCTCAGAAACAATGAACAGTGAGCATTGTTTTACTTAATTATCAGCATTGCCATTTCGATGTTAGCCAGCTTCTGTTCTCCAATACTCACCTCCAACGTGGGTGTCGCCTTTTCTGTGAACATAGTGGGGACACTGGGGACTGAAAGCCCAGCCACAACCTAGGGTGTCCTAAGTATATAGAAGTGTTATATGATTTGTAAAACAGTTTTCTTTACAAAGTGCAGTGACTTTAGTAATTGAGTTGAAGCCGGTGGTGTCACCTGTGGGAGAGGAAGCTTAGATTCGCTAGGACTGGCGGTGTCTGTGCGCTCACATCAGGTCCCCGTGTGGAAGAGCCCACATAGTGGTAATCATACGAGCAGTGCTGACAGAGTGCTTCCTGTCTGCTAGACACGGCTTTCAGCGCTTGAAATGCATTAACTGGCTTTGTTCATAGGCCACCAGCTCAGTTCTGTGACTATCATTCATTTCACAATGGTGAACCTGGAGCACGGAGAGTTTAGCTTCAAGGTCACACTGGTGGTGGTCTTGAGTTGTGAATAGAAGCTGTCTGGTCCCAGATCCTATGCTCTGACCCCACCCCTACCCCACCTCCCACACATACACCCACGTCCTCTCACAGGACACGACAGGCATCACCGAGTCTGGTGCCAACAGGGAACTCTGGCCTCCAGGTCACTTTCTTAAAGATCAGGGCAGGGACTGTTGCTTTCAGTTTGCTCCCTAAAGTTGTCAAGTCTTGTTTATTGACCCCACCATTTGGGCTTCTGCAATTTCTCTTCTTGACGTTGGTATTAGGATAATCTGAAAGCGTTTCCAGCTCATCATATCTTTTTTCATGTGTAGGACAGAGCTGTAGCTGTGTACTGGTACATACAGCTATTTAAATGCTCGGACAGGTCACGGTGTCCAGAGATCTGGGATGTCCCCTCTCGGTGCACAGCTCTCACCTCCCAGGTGCCGTAGACGTCATGAGCAGGCACAGTGGCTGCATTTCTCTGTGAAGGAAAGAGCCGTAGGAGGCGTGTTCTCAGAGGGAGAGGTAGCCTGAGAGAGTGAAAGGACTTTGACCTTGGTCAGGTTTTGGTCCACGTTTCAACTCTTCCGTTTACTTAAGTAGGTGTCCCCGGCTAAGTCGCTAACGTCTCTGAACCTGAGTGTCCTCAGAGCCATGCGGTGCTCTGCGCATTGTTACCCGTATAGCCCAGGCCTCATACAGGACAGGTGCTTAGTGAGTATTTGTACAGTGAATACATGAATGAATGAATGAGCAACATAAGACGCCTGGAAAGCATAGGGTGCAGTCAGTAGGTGATGGGTACTTTCAATTTTCTTCATCCCCATTCTTTGGTTTCATCATCCCCAGGTACCTGAGACCTCCTGCACTTTTCAGGGGTTCATGGAGCCTGCACAGACGTTCAGAGATGTTCTTTCTTACCGAACAGGTGAGCTGTACACAAAGACTCATCGTCCTCACAGAGAGGCCAAGTACAGCTGCTCCAGTTCGCGTCTTTCTGAATGCCACACAGGCTCCTGGTTCAGGAGAGCAGATGAAACCCTTTCCTGAGTTGCTGTTAGGTGGCTTTCCCCACAAGGATACTGAGAGGCGTGTCTTCCTACCCTTCCATGAACTGGCCTAGGAGACCATGCTTGCACTCTGTCCATTGAAGGTGGGGGAGCAGCCTTCAAGCCCTATCCACAGCTCTGGCTCCCCCAGCACCAGCCCCATTAGCTTTGTTCAGTGGGACAACACCCACGCCGACACCCACCTGCCCTGGGCTGGCTTCCAAGGCTGGTGCCACCTTTGGGAAATGCAAATCCATTCTGTGTTCCTTCCCAACATGCTTCATGGTCACAAGCACACAGAGCTTGGCCAGGCCCGTGGCTGGTATGGAGGAAACACTGAGAATGAATGGTGGGTGAGTCAGGATTCCTGGTTCCCCCACCTCTTTGCATCAAACTCACAGGGCAGAGTGTCCACATTGAAAAATGAAAAATAATAATAGTTGCCCCAGCTTGCTTCTGTGTCTGAAGGCATGTTAGAGAGATACTACTTGCAAAATACTTGGGCTGCTTTAGAGAAATGTGCTCGGGGCTCTTCCAACATTAGCATTTATGATTTTGGAGAATTTATTTTAGCCATGCAAATTTAAACTGCCCCACAGCTCTGGGACCAATAAGAAGCTAGAGGAGGCTCAGACAAAAATCATTAAAATGCAGACTAAAATGCCTCCCCGGTTCTTCTCAGAGTTCTATTGCACTTTCTGCCACATTCCTCTTCAATACTCTCTCCTTAGGGCCACCACTGGTGACAGCTGCTGCCGAGGTGGAGGTCCCACTGGCCGTAGAGTGTAAATCACAGCCATGTCCCTGTAACCAGATCCCAAGTCGCTTCCTGGCTTTGTCCTTCCTCCTTTCAAGTCTCCCTTTCTCACTTGCATCACAGAAAATGTCACTTTCTCAGCTTTGAAAACACTTCTCTCCCTAATATAGTCTCTCCACTGTCCCTCTTTTTCCCGAGGAGCTGCAGTCACCCTAAAGGGCAAGCCTGGCTGCGTGTCGCTTTACCAGGTAGGCAGCACTAGTTCAAGGTGAAAGGCTACAGGCCTGCTGGTGAGAGTCTGTGTTCCCATTGAAGGATGTAGAGAGGGTGTGGCAGATGGACAGAATCCCATCGCTGCCATTCCTGTGTCTTCGAATAGGTGGCTTCCGAGGAATGCTGAAAGCTGGCTCAGGACCCCGCCCTTTTCTTGCTGTGTGTCCGCCATGGTGCGTGGACTCCTCAGAGCCTCTGAGGTTTGACTCAAGCCCCATACTCTGGCTAATAATTGTGATGCACTGTGGCCTCCTAAAACCACAACAGCCAGGGGTGTAAAAAAGCCTTGAATAGCTCTATGTAATCTGGTGACACCAGGTAAGACAAGAACGATGCTTTTTTAAACCCTTAAGAGTCAAAAAGAATTGTACTGAACTGGGTGTCACGCAATCTGTACCCAGAGTGGGGCTGCTCAGGCTATTTCTGGCCTGGGGGCAGGTATGGAGGTTCGGCTATTGCGTGGCTGTTTTCTTGGAACAATAGGGACAGTCCATAGCCTTTGAGCGTAGGCTCAGTTTTCTTGAAAAGGATGATTTCACCATTCCTTCTGGACAGAGGTCACTGTTGTGCCAGAAATTGAGGACTCAGGAAGCCAATCTTAGACTAAAGGAAAGGCATCTTCCTTTATATGGATCCAAGTCATGGAGATACAAGGAGCCTTTCCAGCAATAGAGGAGTGAGCCTCCCCCGTCAGAGGAATGCAAGTGAAAGTGGAGCATAGGTTAGTCCAGGAGGGACCCTGAGCTCGTGGTCCTGTGTAGCGTTTGTAGACTTACCTTCGTGCTGTACTTGCCTTCAGTCCATTCTTCTTAGAGGTTAAAGCCTGACAGCCCCAGTGAATGAAAGACAAGAGCTTCGTCCTGTGGAAAGCTGTCCAAATGGCTCTCTTGTGGGGACGGGGCAGGGGTATATAACTGATTTGGGATAGGAAAAAGCTCTGATTTGTAGCATTTGCCAATTTCTCTGGTGTAAATACTCCCAATCTGGCCGATTTCAAGCTACCAATGGTTTAATGTCTCACTTCAAAATTTCTCATTAGTTAATAATGTGTCCCGTAAGCCAGCAGAAGCTGAGCGGGTCACTTCCCCCTGGCCTCCCTTCCCCCTGTCCGGGCCAGAGTAGACACAGCAGGAGCACAGGTAGGGGACAGGTATGTCCAGCGATGCAGCAGAATCTGTCTGGGATGTGGAAGCTGGAACAGGTCAAGACTCAGGCAGCAAAGCTGCTGGGTGCTCATGACCCTGAAATCAGGGCCATGCCCAGTGGTGAGCTGGAAGTGGCTCATCGGTCCTCAGTGCTGATGGTCACAAGTTTTCAGGAGTCCTGCCAGCTTGTGCACTTCCCTTTGCTAGCTTGAAATCAACCATGGTTGGAGTACTAACTTATACCAGGAAATCAGCAAAAGCTACATATCAATGCCTTTTTTCCTGGAAACAGTTTTTCCCAGCACAGCACAGTCTACTGGGCAGGTCCAGTGGACGGGAAATGTAATTTCCCAGGTGTCACAGCGAGAGAAATAGAAGACGAACAAAGCTTCTTTGCACAGGCGCCACGTCACACTTCCGTTCTCTCCTTTAATCTTGCAGCCATCTTGGCAGACACTTGGAGAAAATATTATTTCCCCCATTTTTACCATACAAATGACTAAGGAAATCGGAGGAGAAAAAAGAGGAAAAATTTCACAGACTATTTGTCAACTTTATAAAGAAGAGTCTAGAGCTCAAGTGATGAGAGGGAAATAATTCTTACAGAGCTGGTGACAAGCAGTGAGGGCGGCAGCGGATGGGATGGGAAGTGGTTCACCGGGAGCAGCTCTACATGAGACAAAGCGAAACCTTGCTGTGAAGGGCTGTGGAGCCACCTTGGGGCCCTGCACTTGAGCTCCACAATGTGCTGGAGACGCACACCAGCCACAGTGAGCTTACAGTGAGCGAGTCTCTTTCATCTCCTTTTACTTAGAGGGCCCTGCACTGATTTTCTGGGAGCAGACCTGGACAGAGCCAGGAGTGCAGTTTCCAGGCTCTCGGCCTCACGTGGAAAGGTGCTGGCTCAGGTAGTAAATGGCCATCAACTGTGATCAGATGGCCATCAGCTTTGTGACACAATTATGTGTCACACAATTATGGATATGTGACACAGCCATTGGCCACTAATATAACTGCTGTGGCTATGCTAGCAGCAAATGGGGGGCTAGCAAGAAGATGGTGGCTGAGCTAGCAAGGCGGATTGCAGCTAGCAAGTGAGGTTGTTTGGCAGAGACAAGTGGACGGCATGTTGCGGATAGTGTGGTTCCTGCTTCCTGTGTCTCCAACCCAGCCGCCAGCGAGACTATAGTGGTATGACTCCCCTATCTATGGCTCCGTGGGTGTTCCTTTTTGGCCTCACCATGTCCTGCGTTCTTATGTGGGGAGCGGGACCAGAGACCCTGCATGACACCCCGCATGACACCTGGTGTCCTGTCTAGACCTCCGTGTGGTCACAGGAGCAGCAGGAGAGACCTGGAGAAGTGGGGATA